>NW_027077438.1:0-336000 GCF_963924675.1 Phocoena phocoena
GCACCACAAGGCACCTTTCCCCATAAGCAAGCACTAGTTGGTTTTCTAAATTTGAGACCCTGTTCTTTTTTGTAATTCAGTTCATGTGTAGTCAAGTTTACATTCCGTGTATTAGTGATATCTTATGATGTTTCTTTTTCTGTGTGACGTAGTTCACGTAGAATCACCGTACGTGCATCCACTAACTATGCCACTATGGGCCTGATGACACAGATTTCATTGCTGAGTTATATTGCATTGCACGTACGTGCCACAACTTCTTTATCCATTTTTTGCTTTCTGGGATATTTACCTGATACTGTAGACGAGCTTCTTGTGAACACAGGCGTCCCAAATATTGGGGTGGCTGTCTGTTTTTGATTTTAATTTCCGTAAGCTATAGGACCATAAGTGGAAGTGCCATAGGCTGTGTTGCTTTGTTTCTTACGTGTTTCAGGAAACACCATACACTTCTCCAGGGTGGCTGCTGGTAATTTACATCCTGCCAATCAGCATAACAAGGCTCCCTGTTCTCCATATCCTGTCCTAACTTTCTGGATTTTACACTTTTTTCAGATGGCCCTTTTGCCCAGGGGGGGCAGTGAGATTTCATTGTAGTGCAGATTTCCTTTACAGGCTTGCTTGGTTGGCCAAAAAGGGCGTATGCGTTTTTTCCTGAATATATTCAGGAAAAAACGCATACGCCCTTTTTGGCCAAGTGCATCATTGTCGATGTTGTGCCTCTTTTCCTATGCTTTCAGGGCAATTCCAGTCTACCCCCTGCAATCGTTTTCCTGAAATTCTGCCCCGCTTTCAAGTCCCCTTCGTAGGCTTACTTCAATATATTTTTGAAGGATAGCTGTCATTTATAACTCTGCAGGTTTGTGAAGTACAGTGCCCCTGAGCTCCATTCTTCAACTCGCTTTCTCGTGAGCTGGGCACAAAACCGCAGGATTGCTTCAGGCCCTAATCTGTTTCCAGCAGGGCACACTGAGCCTTTGGTTAATTCCTCTTCCTGGTGGGCAATGAGCGTTACATTTGCCCGTGCAGACACCTACAGCTAGTCTCTCATTGGTTCTCCCTATTCCTGTTCATCTGGCACAGAAATTGCAAGCTGTGCCAAACAGGAGGTTAAAGGCACTGACTCTCCAAGCAGGGAGAGTGTTAGTAAAGCATCTGGAATGGTGAACCCGAGGACCAGGATACGAAAACTGAGATGCATTTTAAATCGTTTCCCAATCACACGGTGGACGATACTCTGGGTTTCCCATGCATGTTTTAGCTGGAGGAAGAATGCCTTGAACCTGGAGAGTTGGGAACCATGGAATGGGTACCATGCAGTATGACTTCAAAGGGTCTGCATTTGCTCACCGAAACTCACCAATGCTATCAGCCTGAAGTGTCCAGCCTTATGTCTCAACCAGCTCTGGGTGTAGATGTGGTCAATCCCGGTTGCATCACATGCCCTGAGTGAATTAGTTAAGAATTGCTCTCGATTTCACTGTCTTTGTGTTTTGTTTTCGAAATTTATTTTGATAATGGGATTTATCTGATTTTCACTGCTGCGTTTCGGCCGCTGTACACACGCTTGATTCTCTTACGGAGACATATAAATCCATGGGTTTTAAGATTCTTCCTAGTCAGGTATATTCCTAGGCGTTGAATATGTGGTGTTGGGTCCATTTCGTTGAGCAAGGAGTAGGTCTTGTCTATTACATATTTGGCCTATGGAAAGTTATCTGTGCTAATTTCAGTCTTTGGTTATATGCAGCACCCCAAGGCACCTTTCCCCATAAGCAAGCACTAGTTGGTTTTCTAAATTTGAGACCCTGTTCTGCTTTGTAATTCAGTTCATGTGTAGTCAAGTTTACATTCCGTGTATTAGTGATATCTTATGATGTTTCTTTTTCTGTGTGACGTAGTTCACGTAGAATCACCGTACCTGCATCCACTCACTATGCCGCTACGGGCCTGATGACACAGATTTCATTGCTGAGTGATATTGCATTGTACGTACGTGCCACAACTTCTTTATCCATTTTTTGCTTTCTGGGATATTTACCTGATACTGTAGACGAGCTTCTTGTGAACACAGCCGTCCCAAATATTGGGGTGGCTGTCTGTTTTTAATTTTAATTTCCGTAAGCTATAGGACCATAAGTGGAAGTGCCATAGGCTGTGTTGCTTTGTTTCTTACGTGTTTCAGGAAACACCATACACTTCTCCAGGGTGGCTGCTGGCAATTTACATCCTGCCAATCAGCATAACAAGGCTCCCTGTTCTCCATATCCTGTCCTACCTTTCTGGATTTTACACTTTTTTCAGATGGCCCTTTGCCCGGTGGGGCAGTGAGACTTCATTGTAGTGCAGATTTCCTTTACAGGCTTGGTTGGTTGGCCAAAAAGGGCGTATGCGTTTTTTCCTGAATATATTCAGGAAAAAACGCATACGCCCTTTTTGGCCAAGTGCATCATTGTCGACGTTGTGCCCCTTTTCCTATGCTTTCAGGGCAATTCCAGTCTACCCCCTGCAATCGTTTTCCTGAAATTCAGCCCCGCTTTCAAGTCCCCTTCGCAGGCTTACTTCAATATATTTTTGGAGGATAGCTGTCATTTATAACTCTGCAGGTTTGTGAAGGACAGTGCCCCTGAGCTCCTTTCTTCAACTCGCTTTCTGTGAGCTGGGCACAAAACCGCAGGATTGCTTCAGGCCCTAATCTCTTTCCAGCAGGGCACACTGAGCCTTTGTTTAATTCCTCTTCCTGGTGGGCAATGAGCGTTACATTTGCCCGTGCAGACACCTACAGCTAGTCTCTCATTGGTTCTCCCTATTCCTGTTCATCTTGCACAGAAATGGCAAGCTGTGCCAAACAGGAGGTTAAAGGCACTGACTCTCCAAGCGGGGAGAGTGTTAGTAAAGCATCTGGAATGGTGAACCCGAGGACCAGGATACGAAAACTGAGATGCATTTTAAATCGTTTCCCAATCACACGGTGGACGATACTCTGGGTTTCCCATGCATGTTTTAGCTGGAGGAAGAATGCCTTGAACCTGGAGAGTTGGGACCCATGGAATGGGTACCATGCAGTATGACTTCAAAGGGTCTGCATTTGCTCACCGAAACTCACCAGTGCTATCAGCCAGAAGTGTCCAGCCTTATGTCTCAACCAGCTCTGGGTGTAGATGTGGTCAATCCCGGTTGCATCACATGCCCTGAGTGAATTATTTAAGAATTGCTCTCTATTTCACTGTCTTTGTGTTTTGTTTTCGAAATTTATTTTGATAATGGGATTTATCGGATTTTCACTGCTGCGTTTCGACCGCTGTACACACGCTTGATTCTCTTACGGAGACATATATATCCATGGGTTTTAAGATTCTTCCTAGTCAGGTATATTCCTAGGCGTTGAATATGTGGTGTTGGGTCCATTTCGTTTAGCAAGGAGTAGGTCTTGTCTATTACATATTTGGCTTATGGAAAGTTATCTGTGCTAATTTCAGTCTCTGGTTTTATGCAGCACCACAAGGCACCTTTCCCCATAAGCAAGCACTAGTTGGTTTTCTAAATTTGAGACCCTGTTCTTTTTTGTAATTCAGTTCATGTGTAGTCAAGTTTACATTCCGTGTATTAGTGATATCTTATGATGTTTCTTTTTCTGTGTGACGTAGTTCACGTAGAATCACCGTACGTGCATCCACTCACTATGCCGCTACGGGCCTGATGACACAGATTTCATTGCTGAGTTATATTGCATTGCACGTACGTGCCACAACTTCTTTATCCATTTTTTGCTTTCTGGGATATTTACCTGATACTGTAGACGAGCTTCTTGTGAACACAGGCGTCCCAAATATTGGGGTGGCTGTCTGTTTTTGATTTTAATTTCCGTAAGCTATAGGACCATAAGTGGAAGTGCCATAGGCTGTGTTGCTTTGTATCTTACGTGTTTCAGGAAACACCATACACTTCTCCAGGGTGGCTGCTGGTAATTTACATCCTGCCAATCAGCATAACAAGGATCCCTGTTCTCCATATCCTGTCCTAACTTTCTGGATTTTACACTTTTTTCAGATGGCCCTTTTGCCCAGGGGGGGCAGTGAGATTTCATTGTAGTGCAGATTTCCTTTACAGGCTTGCTTGGTTGGCCAAAAAGGGCGTATGCGTTTTTTCCTGAATATATTCAGGAAAAAACGCATACGCCCTTTTTGGCCAAGTGCATCATTGTCGATGTTGTGCCTCTTTTCCTATGCTTTCAGGGCAATTCCAGTCTACCCCCTGCAATCGTTTTCCTGAAATTCTGCCCCGCTTTCAAGTCCCCTTCGTAGGCTTACTTCAATATATTTTTGAAAGATAGCTGTCATTTATAACTCTGCAGGTTTGTGAAGTACAGTGCCCCTGAGCTCCATTCTTCAACTCGCTTTCTCGTGAGCTGGGCACAAAACCGCAGGATTGCTTCAGGCCCTAATCTGTTTCCAGCAGGGCACACTGAGCCTTTGGTTAATTCCTCTTCCTGGTGGGCAATGAGCGTTACATTTGCCCGTGCAGACACCTACAGCTAGTCTCTCATTGGTTCTCCCTATTCCTGTTCATCTGGCACAGAAATTGCAAGCTGTGCCAAACAGGAGGTTAAAGGCACTGACTCTCCAAGCAGGGAGAGTGTTAGTAAAGCATCTGGAATGGTGAACCCGAGGACCAGGATACGAAAACTGAGATGCATTTTAAATCGTTTCCCAATCACACGGTGGACGATACTCTGGGTTTCCCATGCATGTTTTAGCTGGAGGAAGAATGCCTTGAACCTGGAGAGTTGGGAACCATGGAATGGGTACCATGCAGTATGACTTCAAAGGGTCTGCATTTGCTCACCGAAACTCACCAATGCTATCAGCCTGAAGTGTCCAGCCTTATGTCTCAACCAGCTCTGGGTGTAGATGTGGTCAATCCCGGTTGCATCACATGCCCTGAGTGAATTATTTAAGAATTGCTCTCTATTTCACTGTCTTTGTGTTTTGTTTTCGAAATTTATTTTGATAATGGGATTTATCTGATTTTCACTGCTGCGTTTCGGCCGCTGTACACACGCTTGATTCTCTTACGGAGACATATAAATCCATGGGTTTTAAGATTCTTCCTAGTCAGGTATATTCCTAGGCGTTGAATATGTGGTGTTGGGTCCATTTCGTTGAGCAAGGAGTAGGTCTTGTGTATTACATATTTGGCCTATGGAAAGTTATCTGTGCTAATTTCAGTCTTTGGTTATATGCAGCACCCCAAGGAACCTTTCCCCATATGCAAGCACTAGTTGGTTTTCTAAATTTGAGACCCTGTTCTGCTTTGTAATTCAGTTCATGTGTAGTCAAGTTTACATTCCGTGTATTAGTGATATCTTATGATGTTTCTTTTTCTGTGTGACGTAGTTCACGTAGAATCACCGTACCTGCATCCACTCACTATGCCGCTACGGGCCTGATGACACAGATTTCATTGCTGAGTGATATTGCATTGTACGTACGTGCCACAACTTCTTTATCCATTTTTTGCTTTCTGGGATATTTACCTGATACTGTAGACGAGCTTCTTGGGAACACAGCCGTCCCAAATATTGGGGTGGCTGTCTGTTTTTAATTTTAATTTCCGTAAGCTATAGGACCATAAGTGGAAGTGCCATAGGCTGTGTTGCTTTGTTTCTTACGTGTTTCAGGAAACACCATACACTTCTCCAGGGTGGCTGCTGGCAATTTACATCCTGCCAATCAGCATAACAAGGCTCCCTGTTCTCCATATCCTGTCCTACCTTTCTGGATTTTACACTTTTTTCATATGGCCCTTTTGCCCGGTGGGGCAGTGAGACTTCATTGTAGTGCAGATTTCCTTTACAGGCTTGCTTGGTTGGCCAAAAAGGGCGTATGCGTTTTTTCCTGAATATATTCAGGAAAAAACGCATATGCCCTTTTTGGCCAAGTGCATCATTGTCGACGTTCTGCCTCTTTTCCTATGCTTTCAGGGCAATTCCAGTCTACCCCCTGCAATCGTTTTCCTGAAATTCTGCCCCGCTTTCAAGTCCCCTTCGCAGGCTTACTTCAATATATTTTTGGAGGATAGCTGTCATTTATATCTCTGCAGGTTTGTGAATTACAGTGCCCCTGAGCTCCTTTCTTCAACTCGCTTTCTTGTGAGCTGGGCACAAAACCGCAGGATTGCTTCAGGCCCTAATCTGTTTCCAGCAGGGCACACTGAGCCTTTGTTTAATTCCTCTTCCTGGTGGGCAATGAGCGTTACATTTTCCCCTGCAGACACCTACAGCTAGTCTCTCATTGGTTCTCCCTATTCCTGTTCATCTTGCACAGAAATGGCAAGCTGTGCCAAACAGGAGGTTAAAGGCACTGACTCTCCAAGCGGGGAGAGTGTTAGTAAAGCATCTGGAATGGTGAACCCGAGGACCAGGATACGAAAACTGAGATGCATTTTAAATCGTTTCCCAATCACACGGTGGACGATACTCTGGGTTTCCCATGCATGTTTTAGCTGGAGGAAGAATGCCTTGAACCTGGAGAGTTGGGACCCATGGAATGGGTACCATGCAGTATGACTTCAAAGGGTCTGCATTTGCTCACCGAAACTCACCAGTGCTATCAGCCAGAAGTGTCCAGCCTTATGTCTCAACCAGCTCTGGGTGTAGATGTGGTCAATCCCGGTTGCATCACATGCCCTGAGTGAATTATTTAAGAATTGCTCTCTATTTCACTGTCTTTGTGTTTTGTTTTCGAAATTTATTTTGATAATGGGATTTATCGGATTTTCACTGCTGCATTTCCGCCGCTGTACACACGCTTGATTCTCTTATGGAGACATATATATCCATGGGTTTTAAGATTCTTCCTAGTCAGGTATATTCCTAGGCGTTGAATATGTGGTGTTGAGTCCATTTCGTTGAGCAAGGAGTAGGTCTTGTCTATTACATATTTGGCTTATGGAATGTTATCTGTGCTAATTTCAGTCTCTGGTTTTATGCAGCACCCCAACGCACCTTTCCCCATAAGCAAGCACTAGTTGGTTTTCTAAATTTGAGACCCTGTTCTGTTTTGTAATTCAGTTCATGTGTAGTCAAGTTTACATTCCGTGTATTAGTGATATCTTATGATGTTTCTTTTTCTGTGTGACGTAGTTCACGTAGAATCACCGTACCTGCATCCACTTACTATGCCGCTACGGGCCCTATGATACAGATTTCATTGTTGAGTGATATTGCATTGCACGTACGTGCCACAACTTCTTTATCCATTTTTTGCTTTCTGGGATATTTACCTGATACTGTAGACGAGCTTCTTGTGAACACAGCCGTCCCAAATATTGGGGTGGCTGTCTGTTTTTAATGTTAATTTCCGTAAGCTATAGGACCATAAGTGGAAGTGCCATAGGCTGTGTTGCTTTGTTTCTTACGTGTTTCAGGAAACACCATACACTTCTCCAGGGTGGCTGCTGGCAATTTACATCCTGCCAATCAGCATAACAAGGCTCCCTGTTCTCCATATCCTGTCCTACCTTTCTGGATTTTACACTTTTTTCAGATGGCCCTTTTGCCCGGGGGGGCAGTGAGATTTCATTGTAGTGCAGATTTCCTTTACAGGCTTGCTTGGTTGGCCAAAAAGGGCGTATGCGTTTTTTCCTGAATATATTCAGGAAAAAACGCATACGCCCTTTTTGGCCAAGTGCATCATTGTCGACGTTGTGCCTCTTTTCCTATGCTTTCAGGGCAATTCCAGTCTACCCCCTGCAATCGTTTTCCTGAAATTCAGCCCCGCTTTCAAGTCCCCTTCGCAGGCTTACTTCAATATATTTTTGGAGGATAGCTGTCATTTATAACACTGCAGGTTTGTGAAGGACAGTGCCCCTGAGCTCCTTTCTTCAACTCGCTTTCTGTGAGCTGGGCACAAAACCGCAGGATTGCTTCAGGCCCTAATCTGTTTCCAGCAGGGCACACTGAGCCTTTGTTTAATTCCTCTTCCTGGTGGGCAATGAGCGTTACATTTGCCCGTGCAGACACCTACAGCTAGTCTCTCATTGGTTCTCCCTATTCCTGTTCATCTTGCACAGAAATGGCAAGCTGTGCCAAACAGGAGGTTAAAGGCACTGACTCTCCAAGCGGGGAGAGTGTTAGTAAAGCATCTGGAATGGTGAACCCGAGGACCAGGATACGAAAACTGAGATGCATTTTAAATCGTTTCCCAATCACACGGTGGACGATACTCTGGGTTTCCCATGCATGTTTTAGCTGGAGGAAGAATGCCTTGAACCTGGAGAGTTGGGACCCATGGAATGGGTACCATGCAGTATGACTTCAAAGGGTCTGCATTTGCTCACCGAAACTCACCAGTGCTATCAGCCAGAAGTGTCCAGCCTTATGTCTCAACCAGCTCTGGGTGTAGATGTGGTCAATCCCGGTTGCATCACATGCCCTGAGTGAATTATTTAAGAATTGCTCTCTATTTCACTGTCTTTGTGTTTTGTTTTCGAAATTTATTTTGATAATGGGATTTATCGGATTTTCACTGCTGCGTTTCGACCGCTGTACACACGCTTGATTCTCTTACGGAGACATATATATCCATGGGTTTTAAGATTCTTCCTAGTCAGGTATATTCCTAGGCGTTGAATATGTGGTGTTGGGTCCATTTCGTTTAGCAAGGAGTAGGTCTTGTCTATTACATATTTGGCTTATGGAAAGTTATCTGTGCTAATTTCAGTCTCTGGTTTTATGCAGCACCACAAGGCACCTTTCCCCATAAGCAAGCACTAGTTGGTTTTCTAAATTTGAGACCCTGTTCTTTTTTGTAATTCAGTTCATGTGTAGTCAAGTTTACATTCCGTGTATTAGTGATATCTTATGATGTTTCTTTTTCTGTGTGACGTAGTTCACGTAGAATCACCGTACGTGCATCCACTCACTATGCCGCTACGGGCCTGATGACACAGATTTCATTGCTGAGTTATATTGCATTGCACGTACGTGCCACAACTTCTTTATCCATTTTTTGCTTTCTGGGATATTTACCTGATACTGTAGACGAGCTTCTTGTGAACACAGGCGTCCCAAATATTGGGGTGGCTGTCTGTTTTTGATTTTAATTTCCGTAAGCTATAGGACCATAAGTGGAAGTGCCATAGGCTGTGTTGCTTTGTTTCTTACGTGTTTCAGGAAACACCATACACTTCTCCAGGGTGGCTGCTGGTAATTTACATCCTGCCAATCAGCATAACAAGGCTCCCTGTTCTCCATATCCTGTCCTAACTTTCTGGATTTTACACTTTTTTCAGATGGCCCTTTTGCCCAGGGGGGGCAGTGAGATTTCATTGTAGTGCAGATTTCCTTTACAGGCTTGCTTGGTTGGCCAAAAAGGGCCTATGCGTTTTTTCCTGAATATATTAAGGAAAAAACGCATACGCCCTTTTTGGCCAAGTGCATCATTGTCGATGTTGTGCCTCTTTTCCTATGCTTTCAGGGCAATTCCAGTCTACCCCCTGCAATCGTTTTCCTGAAATTCTGCCCCGCTTTCAAGTCCCCTTCGTAGGCTTACTTCAATATATTTTTGGAGGAAAGCTGTCATTTATATCTCTGCAGGTTTGTGAATTACAGTGCCCCTGAGCTCCTTTCTTCAACTCGCTTTCTTGTGAGCTGGGCACAAAACCGCAGGATTGCTTCAGGCCCTAATCTGTTTCCAGCAGGGCACACTGAGCCTTTGTTTAATTCCTCTTCCTGGTGGGCAATGAGCGTTACATTTTCCCGTGCAGACACCTACAGCTAGTCTCTCATTGGTTCTCCCTATTCCTGTTCATCTTGCACAGAAATGGCAAGCTGTGCCAAACAGGAGGTTAAAGGCACTGACTCTCCAAGCGGGGAGAGTGTTAGTAAAGCATCTGGAATGGTGAACCCGAGGACCAGGATACGAAAACTGAGATGCATTTTAAATCGTTTCCCAATCACACGGTGGACGATACTCTGGGTTTCCCATGCATGTTTTAGCTGGAGGAAGAATGCCTTGAACCTGGAGAGTTGGGACCCATGGAATGGGTACCATGCAGTATGACTTCAAAGGGTCTGCATTTGCTCACCGATACTCACCAGTGCTATCAGCCAGAAGTGTCCAGCCTTATGTCTCAACCAGCTCTGGGTGTAGATGTGGTCAATCCCGGTTGCATCACATGCCCTGAGTGAATTATTTAAGAATTGCTCTCTATTTCACTGTCTTTTTGTTTTGTTTTCGAAATTTATTTTGATAATGGGATTTATCGGATTTTCACTGCTGCATTTCCGCCGCTGTACACACGCTTGATTCTCTTATGGAGACATATATATCCATGGGTTTTAAGATTCTTCCTAGTCAGGTATATTCCTAGGCGTTGAATATGTGGTGTTGAGTCCATTTCGTTGAGCAAGGAGTAGGTCTTGTCTATTACATATTTGGCTTATGGAATGTTATCTGTGCTAATTTCAGTCTCTGGTTTTATGCAGCACCCCAACGCACCTTTCCCCATAAGCAAGCACTAGTTGGTTTTCTAAATTTGAGACCCTGTTCTGTTTTGTAATTCAGTTCATGTGTAGTCAAGTTTACATTCCGTGTATTAGTGATATCTTATGATGTTTCTTTTTCTGTGTGACGTAGTTCACGTAGAATCACCGTACCTGCATCCACTTACTATGCCGCTACGGGCCTGATGACACAGATTTCATTGTTGAGTGATATTGGATTGCACGTACGTGCCACAACTTCTTTATCCATTTTTTGCTTTCTGGGATATTTACCTGATACTGTAGACGAGCTTCTTGGGAACACAGCCGTCCCAAATATTGGGGTGGCTGTCTGTTTTTAAATTTAATTTCCGTAAGCTATAGGACCATAAGTGGAAGTGCCATAGGCTGTGTTGCTTTGTTTCTTACGTGTTTCAGGAAACACCATACACTTCTCCAGGGTGGCTGCTGGCAATTTACATCCTGCCAATCAGCATAACAAGGCTCCCTGTTCTCCATATCCTGTCCTACCTTTCTGGATTTTACACTTTTTTCAGATGGCCCTTTTGCCCGGGGGGGCAGTGAGATTTCATTGTAGTGCAGATTTCCTTTACAGGCTTGCTTGGTTGGCCAAAAAGGGCATATGCGTTTTTTCCTGAATATATTCAGGAAAAAACGCATACGCCCTTTTTGGCCAAGTGCATCATTGTCGACGTTGTGCCTCTTTTCCTATGCTTTCAGGGCAATTCCAGTCTACCCGCTGCAATCGTTTTCCTGAAATTCAGCCCCGCTTTCAAGTCCCCTTCGCAGGCTTACTTCAATATATTTTTGGAGGATAGCTGTCATTTATAACTCTGCAGGTTTGTGAAGGACAGTGCCCCTGAGCTCCTTTCTTCAACTTGCTTTCTTGTGAGCTGGGCACAAAACCGCAGGATTGCTTCAGGCCCTAATCTGTTTCCAGCAGGGCACACTGAGCCTTTGTTTAATTCCTCTTCCTGGTGGGCAATGAGCGTTACATTTGCCCGTGCAGACACCTACAGCTAGTCTCTCATTGGTTCTCCCTATTCCTGTTCATCTTGCACAGAAATGGCAAGCTGTGCCAAACAGGAGGTTAAAGGCACTGACTCTCCAAGCGGGGAGAGTGTTAGTAAAGCATCTGGAATGGTGAACCCGAGGACCAGGATACGAAAACTGAGATGCATTTTAAATCGTTTCCCAATCACACGGTGGACGATACTCTGGGTTTCCCATGCATGTTTTAGCTGGAGGAAGAATGCCTTGAACCTGGAGAGTTGGGACCCATGGAATGGGTACCATGCAGTATGACTTCAAAGGGTCTGCATTTGCTCACCGAAACTCACCAGTGCTATCAGCCTGAAGTGTACAGCCTTATGTCTCAACCAGCTCTGGGTGTAGATGTGGTCAATCACGGTTGCATCACATGCCCTGAGTGAATTATTTAAGAATTGCTCTCTATTTCACTGTCCTTGTGTTTTGTTTTCGAAATTTATTTTGATAATGGGATTTATCGGATTTTCTCTGCTGCATTTCCGCCTCTGTACACATGCTTGATTCTCTTATGGAGACATATATATCCATGGGTTTTAAGATTCTTCCTAGTCAGGTATATTCCTAGGCGTTGAATATGTGGTGTTGGGTCCATTTCGTTGAGCAAGGAGTAGGTCTTGTCTATTACATATTTGGCTTATGGAAAGTTATCTGTGCTAATTTCAGTCTCTGGTTTTATGCAGCACCACAAGGCACCTTTCCCCATAAGCAAGCACTAGTTGGTTTTCTAAATTTGAGACCCTGTTCTTTTTTGTAATTCAGTTCATGTGTAGTCAAGTTTACATTCCGTGTATTAGTGATATCTTATGATGTTTCTTTTTCTGTGTGACGTAGTTCACGTAGAATCACCGTACGTGCATCCACTCACTATGCCGCTACGGGCCTGATGACACAGATTTCATTGCTGAGTTATATTGCATTGCACGTACGTGCCACAACTTCTTTATCCATTTTTTGCTTTCTGGGATATTTACCTGATACTGTAGACGAGCTTCTTGTGAACACAGGCGTCCCAAATATTGGGGTGGCTGTCTGTTTTTGATTTTAATTTCCGTAAGCTATAGGACCATAAGTGGAAGTGCCATAGGCTGTGTTGCTTTGTTTCTTACGTGTTTCAGGAAACACCATACACTTCTCCAGGGTGGCTGCTGGTAATTTACATCCTGCCAATCAGCATAACAAGGCTCCCTGTTCTCCATATCCTGTCCTAACTTTCTGGATTTTACACTTTTTTCAGATGGCCCTTTTGCCCAGGGGGGGCAGTGAGATTTCATTGTAGTGCAGATTTCCTTTACAGGCTTGCTTGGTTGGCCAAAAAGGGCGTATGCGTTTTTTCCTGAATATATTCAGGAAAAAACGCATACGCCCTTTTTGGCCAAGTGCATCATTGTCGATGTTGTGCCTCTTTTCCTATGCTTTCAGGGCAATTCCAGTCTACCCCCTGCAATCGTTTTCCTGAAATTCTGCCCCGCTTTCAAGTCCCCTTCGTAGGCTTACTTCAATATATTTTTGAAGGATAGCTGTCATTTATAACTCTGCAGGTTTGTGAAGTACAGTGCCCCTGAGCTCCATTCTTCAACTCGCTTTCTCGTGAGCTGGGCACAAAACCGCAGGATTGCTTCAGGCCCTAATCTGTTTCCAGCAGGGCACACTGAGCCTTTGGTTAATTCCTCTTCCTGGTGGGCAATGAGCGTTACATTTGCCCGTGCAGACACCTACAGCTAGTCTCTCATTGGTTCTCCCTATTCCTGTTCATCTGGCACAGAAATTGCAAGCTGTGCCAAACAGGAGGTTAAAGGCACTGACTCTCCAAGCAGGGAGAGTGTTAGTAAAGCATCTGGAATGGTGAACCCGAGGACCAGGATACGAAAACTGAGATGCATTTTAAATCGTTTCCCAATCACACGGTGGACGATACTCTGGGTTTCCCATGCATGTTTTAGCTGGAGGAAGAATGCCTTGAACCTGGAGAGTTGGGACCCATGGAATGGGTACCATGCAGTATGACTTCAAAGGGTCTGCATTTGCTCACCGAAACTCACCAGTGCTAT
The DNA here is from genome assembly GCF_963924675.1 of Phocoena phocoena. NCBI lineage: Eukaryota > Metazoa > Chordata > Mammalia > Artiodactyla > Phocoenidae > Phocoena > Phocoena phocoena. The sequence continues at coordinate 13,606 of NW_027077438.1, forward strand.
CAGCCTGAAGTGTACAGCCTTATGTCTCAACCAGCTCTGGGTGTAGATGTGGTCAATCACGGTTGCATCACATGCCCTGAGTGAATTATTTAAGAATTGCTCTCTATTTCACTGTCCTTGTGTTTTGTTTTCGAAATTTATTTTGATAATGGGATTTATCGGATTTTCTCTGCTGCATTTCCGCCTCTGTACACATGCTTGATTCTCTTATGGAGACATATATATCCATGGGTTTTAAGATTCTTCCTAGTCAGGTATATTCCTAGGCGTTGAATATGTGGTGTTGAGTCCATTTCGTTGAGCAAGGAGTAGGTCTTGTCTATTACATATTTGGCTTATGGAAAGTTATCTGTGCTAATTTCAGTCTCTGGTTTTATGCAGCACCACAAGGCACCTTTCCCCATAAGCAAGCACTAGTTGGTTTTCTAAATTTGAGACCCTGTTCTTTTTTGTAATTCAGTTCATGTGTAGTCAAGTTTACATTCCGTGTATTAGTGATATCTTATGATGTTTCTTTTTCTGTGTGACGTAGTTCACGTAGAATCACCGTACGTGCATCCACTCACTATGCCACTACGGGCCTGATGACACAGATTTCATTGCTGAGTTATATTGCATTGCACGTACGTGCCACAACTTCTTTATCCATTTTTTGCTTTCTGGGATATTTACCTGATACTGTAGACGAGCTTCTTGTGAACACAGGCGTCCCAAATATTGGGGTGGCTGTCTGTTTTTGATTTTAATTTCCGTAAGCTATAGGACCATAAGTGGAAGTGCCATAGGCTGTGTTGCTTTGTTTCTTACGTGTTTCAGGAAACACCATACACTTCTCCAGGGTGGCTGCTGGTAATTTACATCCTGCCAATCAGCATAACAAGGCTCCCTGTTCTCCATATCCTGTCCTAACTTTCTGGATTTTACACTTTTTTCAGATGGCCCTTTTGCCCAGGGGGGGCAGTGAGATTTCATTGTAGTGCAGATTTCCTTTACAGGCTTGCTTGGTTGGCCAAAAAGGGCGTATGCGTTTTTTCCTGAATATATTCAGGAAAAAACGCATACGCCCTTTTTGGCCAAGTGCATCATTGTCGATGTTGTGCCTCTTTTCCTATGCTTTCAGGGCAATTCCAGTCTACCCCCTGCAATCGTTTTCCTGAAATTCTGCCCCGCTTTCAAGTCCCCTTCGTAGGCTTACTTCAATATATTTTTGAAGGATAGCTGTCATTTATAACTCTGCAGGTTTGTGAAGTACAGTGCCCCTGAGCTCCATTCTTCAACTCGCTTTCTCGTGAGCTGGGCACAAAACCGCAGGATTGCTTCAGGCCCTAATCTGTTTCCAGCAGGGCACACTGAGCCTTTGGTTAATTCCTCTTCCTGGTGGGCAATGAGCGTTACATTTGCCCGTGCAGACACCTACAGCTAGTCTCTCATTGGTTCTCCCTATTCCTGTTCATCTGGCACAGAAATTGCAAGCTGTGCCAAACAGGAGGTTAAAGGCACTGACTCTCCAAGCAGGGAGAGTGTTAGTAAAGCATCTGGAATGGTGAACCCGAGGACCAGGATACGAAAACTGAGATGCATTTTAAATCGTTTCCCAATCACACGGTGGACGATACTCTGGGTTTCCCATGCATGTTTTAGCTGGAGGAAGAATGCCTTGAACCTGGAGAGTTGGGACCCATGGAATGGGTACCATGCAGTATGACTTCAAAGGGTCTGCATTTGCTCACCGAAACTCACCAATGCTATCAGCCTGAAGTGTCCAGCCTTATGTCTCAACCAGCTCTGGGTGTAGATGTGGTCAATCCCGGTTGCATCACATGCCCTGAGTGAATTAGTTAAGAATTGCTCTCGATTTCACTGTCTTTGTGTTTTGTTTTCGAAATTTATTTTGATAATGGGATTTATCTGATTTTCACTGCTGCGTTTCGGCCGCTGTACACACGCTTGATTCTCTTACGGAGACATATAAATCCATGGGTTTTAAGATTCTTCCTAGTCAGGTATATTCCTAGGCGTTGAATATGTGGTGTTGGGTCCATTTCGTTGAGCAAGGAGTAGGTCTTGTGTATTACATATTTGGCCTATGGAAAGTTATCTGTGCTAATTTCAGTCTTTGGTTATATGCAGCACCCCAAGGCACCTTTCCCCATATGCAAGCACTAGTTGGTTTTCTAAATTTGAGACCCTGTTCTGCTTTGTAATTCAGTTCATGTGTAGTCAAGTTTACATTCCGTGTATTAGTGATATCTTATGATGTTTCTTTTTCTGTGTGACGTAGTTCACGTAGAATCACCGTACCTGCATCCACTTACTATGCCGCTACGGGCCTGATGACACAGATTTCATTGTTGAGTGATATTGGATTGCACGTACGTGCCACAACTTCTTTATCCATTTTTGCTTTCTGGGATATTTACCTGATACTGTAGACGAGCTTCTTGTGAACACAGGCGTCCCAAATATTGGGGTGGCTGTCTGTTTTTGATTTTAATTTCCGTAAGCTATAGGACCATAAGTGGAAGTGCCATAGGCTGTGTTGCTTTGTTTCTTACGTGTTTCAGGAAACACCATACACTTCTCCAGGGTGGCTGCTGGTAATTTACATCCTGCCAATCAGCATAACAAGGCTCCCTGTTCTCCATATCCTGTCCTAACTTTCTGGATTTTACACTTTTTTCAGATGGCCCTTTTGCCCAGGGGGGGCAGTGAGATTTCATTGTAGTGCAGATTTCCTTTACAGGCTTGCTTGGTTGGCCAAAAAGGGCGTATGCGTTTTTTCCTGAATATATTCAGGAAAAAACGCATACGCCCTTTTTGGCCAAGTGCATCATTGTCGACGTTGTGCCTCTTTTCCTATGCTTTCAGGGCAATTCCAGTCTACCCCCTGCAATCGTTTTCCTGAAATTCTGCCCCGCTTTCAAGTCCCCTTCGTAGGCTTACTTCAATATATTTTTGGAGGATAGCTGTCATTTATATCTCTGCAGGTTTGTGAATTACAGTGCCCCTGAGCTCCTTTCTTCAACTCGCTTTCTTGTGAGCTGGGCACAAAACCGCAGGATTGCTTCAGGCCCTAATCTGTTTCCAGCAGGGCACACTGAGCCTTTGTTTAATTCCTCTTCCTGGTGGGCAATGAGCGTTACATTTTCCCGTGCAGACACCTACAGCTAGTCTCTCATTGGTTCTCCCTATTCCTGTTCATCTTGCACAGAAATGGCAAGCTGTGCCAAACAGGAGGTTAAAGGCACTGACTCTCCAAGCGGGGAGAGTGTTAGTAAAGCATCTGGAATGGTGAACCCGAGGACCAGGATACGAAAACTGAGATGCATTTTAAATCGTTTCCCAATCACACGGTGGACGATACTCTGGGTTTCCCATGCATGTTTTAGCTGGAGGAAGAATGCCTTGAACCTGGAGAGTTGGGACCCATGGAATGGGTACCATGCAGTATGACTTCAAAGGGTCTGCATTTGCTCACCGAAACTCACCAGTGCTATCAGCCAGAAGTGTCCAGCCTTATGTCTCAACCAGCTCTGGGTGTAGATGTGGTCAATCCCGGTTGCATCACATGCCCTGAGTGAATTATTTAAGAATTGCTCTCTATTTCACTGTCTTTGTGTTTTGTTTTCGAAATTTATTTTGATAATGGGATTTATCGGATTTTCACTGCTGCATTTCCGCCGCTGTACACACGCTTGATTCTCTTATGGAGACATATATATCCATGGGTTTTAAGATTCTTCCTAGTCAGGTATATTCCTAGGCGTTGAATATGTGGTGTTGAGTCCATTTCGTTGAGCAAGGAGTAGGTCTTGTCTATTACATATTTGGCTTATGGAATGTTATCTGTGCTAATTTCAGTCTCTGGTTTTATGCAGCACCCCAACGCACCTTTCCCCATAAGCAAGCACTAGTTGGTTTTCTAAATTTGAGACCCTGTTCTGTTTTGTAATTCAGTTCATGTGTAGTCAAGTTTACATTCCGTGTATTAGTGATATCTTATGATGTTTCTTTTTCTGTGTGACGTAGTTCACGTAGAATCACCGTACCTGCATCCACTTACTATGCCGCTACGGGCCTGATGACACAGATTTCATTGTTGAGTGATATTGGATTGCACGTACGTGCCACAACTTCTTTATCCATTTTTTGCTTTCTGGGATATTTACCTGATACTGTAGACGAGCTTCTTGGGAACACAGCCGTCCCAAATATTGGGGTGGCTGTCTGTTTTTAAATTTAATTTCCGTAAGCTATAGGACCATAAGTGGAAGTGCCATAGGCTGTGTTGCTTTGTTTCTTACGTGTTTCAGGAAACACCATACACTTCTCCAGGGTGGCTGCTGGCAATTTACATCCTGCCAATCAGCATAACAAGGCTCCCTGTTCTCCATATCCTGTCCTACCTTTCTGGATTTTACACTTTTTTCAGATGGCCCTTTTGCCCGGGGGGGCAGTGAGATTTCATTGTAGTGCAGATTTCCTTTACAGGCTTGCTTGGTTGGCCAAAAAGGGCGTATGCGTTTTTTCCTGAATATATTCAGGAAAAAACGCATACGCCCTTTTTGGCCAAGTGCATCATTGTCGACGTTGTGCCTCTTTTCCTATGCTTTCAGGGCAATTCCAGTCTACCCGCTGCAATCGTTTTCCTGAAATTCAGCCCCGCTTTCAAGTCCCCTTCGCAGGCTTACTTCAATATATTTTTGGAGGATAGCTGTCATTTATAACTCTGCAGGTTTGTGAAGGACAGTGCCCCTGAGCTCCTTTCTTCAACTTGCTTTCTTGTGAGCTGGGCACAAAACCGCAGGATTGCTTCAGGCCCTAATCTGTTTCCAGCAGGGCACACTGAGCCTTTGTTTAATTCCTCTTCCTGGTGGGCAATGAGCGTTACATTTGCCCGTGCAGACACCTACAGCTAGTCTCTCATTGGTTCTCCCTATTCCTGTTCATCTTGCACAGAAATGGCAAGCTGTGCCAAACAGGAGGTTAAAGGCACTGACTCTCCAAGCGGGGAGAGTGTTAATAAAGCATCTGGAATGGTGAACCCGAGGACCAGGATACGAAAACTGAGATGCATTTTAAATCGTTTCCCAATCACACGGTGGACGATACTCTGGGTTTCCCATGCATGTTTTAGCTGGAGGAAGAATGCCTTGAACCTGGAGAGTTGGGACCCATGGAATGGGTACCATGCAGTATGACTTCAAAGGGTCTGCATTTGCTCACCGAAACTCACCAGTGCTATCAGCCAGAAGTGTCCAGCCTTATGTCTCAACCAGCTCTGGGTGTAGATGTGGTCAATCCCGGTTGCATCACATGCCCTGAGTGAATTATTTAAGAATTGCTCTCTATTTCACTGTCTTTGTGTTTTGTTTTCGAAATTTATTTTGATAATGGGATTTATCGGATTTTCACTGCTGCATTTCCGCCGCTGTACACACGCTTGATTCTCTTATGGAGACATATATATCCATGGGTTTTAAGATTCTTCCTAGTCAGGTATATTCCTAGGCGTTGAATATGTGGTGTTGAGTCCATTTCGTTGAGCAAGGAGTAGGTCTTGTCTATTACATATTTGGCTTATGGAATGTTATCTGTGCTAATTTCAGTCTCTGGTTTTATGCAGCACCCCAACGCACCTTTCCCCATAAGCAAGCACTAGTTGGTTTTCTAAATTTGAGACCCTGTTCTGTTTTGTAATTCAGTTCATGTGTAGTCAAGTTTACATTCCGTGTATTAGTGATATCTTATGATGTTTCTTTTTCTGTGTGATGTAGTTCACGTAGAATCACCGTACCTGCATCCACTTACTATGCCGCTACGGGCCTGATGACACAGATTTCATTGTTGAGTGATATTGGATTGCACGTACGTGCCACAACTTCTTTATCCATTTTTTGCTTTCTGGGATATTTACCTGATACTGTAGACGAGCTTCTTGGGAACACAGCCGTCCCAAATATTGGGGTGGCTGTCTGTTTTTAAATTTAATTTCCGTAAGCTATAGGACCATAAGTGGAAGTGCCATAGGCTGTGTTGCTTTGTTTCTTACGTGTTTCAGGAAACACCATACACTTCTCCAGGGTGGCTGCTGGCAATTTACATCCTGCCAATCAGCATAACAAGGCTCCCTGTTCTCCATATCCTGTCCTACCTTTTTGGATTTTACACTTTTTTCAGATGGCCCTTTTGCCCGGGGGGGGCAGTGAGATTTCATTGTAGTGCAGATTTCCTTTACAGGCTTGCTTGGTTGGCCAAAAAGGGCGTATGCGTTTTTTCCTGAATATATTCAGGAAAAAACGCATACGCCCTTTTTGGCCAAGTGCATCATTGTCGACGTTGTGCCTCTTTTCCTATGCTTTCAGGGCAATTCCAGTCTACCCGCTGCAATCGTTTTCCTGAAATTCAGCCCCGCTTTCAAGTCCCCTTCGCAGGCTTACTTCAATATATTTTTGGAGGATAGCTGTCATTTATAACTCTGCAGGTTTGTGAAGGACAGTGCCCCTGAGCTCCTTTCTTCAACTTGCTTTCTTGTGAGCTGGGCACAAAACCGCAGGATTGCTTCAGGCCCTAATCTGTTTCCAGCAGGGCACACTGAGCCTTTGTTTAATTCCTCTTCCTGGTGGGCAATGAGCCTTACATTTGCCCGTGCAGACACCTACAGCTAGTCTCTCATTGGTTCTCCCTATTCCTGTTCATCTTGCACAGAAATGGCAAGCTGTGCCAAACAGGAGGTTAAAGGCACTGACTCTCCAAGCGGGGAGAGTGTTAGTAAAGCATCTGGAATGGTGAACCCGAGGACCAGGATACGAAAACTGAGATGCATTTTAAATCGTTTCCCAATCACACGGTGGACGATACTCTGGGTTTCCCATGCATGTTTTAGCTGGAGGAAGAATGCCTTGAACCTGGAGAGTTGGGACCCATGGAATGGGTACCATGCAGTATGACTTCAAAGGGTCTGCATTTGCTCACCGAAACTCACCAGTGCTATCAGCCAGAAGTGTCCAGCCTTATGTCTCAACCAGCTCTGGGTGTAGATGTGGTCAATCCCGGTTGCATCACATGCCCTGAGTGAATTATTTAAGAATTGCTCTCTATTTCACTGTCTTTGTGTTTTGTTTTCGAAATTTATTTTGATAATGGGATTTATCGGATTTTCACTGCTGCGTTTCGGCCGCTGTACACATGCTTGATTCTCTTACGGAGACATATATATCCATGGGTTTTAAGATTCTTCCTAGTCAGGTATATTCCTAGGCGTTGAATATGTGGTGTTGGGTCCATTTCGTTTAGAAAGGAGTAGGTCTTTTCTATTACATATTTGGCTTATGGAAAGTTATCTGTGCTAATTTCAGTCTCTGGTTTTATGCAGCACCCCAAGGCACCTTTCCCCATAAGCAAGCACTAGTTGGTTTTCTAAATTTGAGACCCTGTTCTTTTTTGTAATTCAGTTCATGTGTAGTCAAGTTTACATTCCGTGTATTAGTGATATCTTATGATGTTTCTTTTTCTGTGTGACGTAGTTCACGTAGAATCACCGTACGTGCATCCACTCACTATGCCGCTACGGGCCTGATGACACAGATTTCATTGCTGAGTTATATTGCATTGCACGTACGTGCCACAACTTATTTATCCATTTTTTGCTTTCTGGGATATTTACCTGATACTGTAGACGAGCTTCTTGTGAACACAGCCGTCCCAAATATTGGGGTGGCTGTCTGTTTTTGATTTTAATTTCCGTAAGCTATAGGACCATAAGTGGAAGTGCCATAGGCTGTGTTGCTTTGTTTCTTACGTGTTTCAGGAAACACCATACACTTTTCCAGGGTGGCTGCTGGCAATTTACATCCTGCCAATCAGCATAACAAGGCTCCCTGTTCTCCATATCCTGTCCTACCTTTCTGGATTTTACACTTTTTTCAGATGGCCCTTTTGCCCGGGGGGGCAGTGAGATTTCATTGTAGTGCAGATTTCCTTTACAGGCTTGCTTGGTTGGCCAAAAAGGGCGTATGCGTTTTTTCCTGAATATATTCAGGAAAAAACGCATACGCCCTTTTTGGCCAAGTGCATCATTGTCGACGTTGTGCCTCTTTTCCTATGCTTTCAGGGCAATTCCAGTCTACCCCCTGCAATCGTTTTCCTGAAATTCAGCCCCGCTTTCAAGTCCCCTTCGCAGGCTTACTTCAATATATTTTTGGAGGATAGCTGTCATTTATAACTCTGCAGGTTTGTGAAGTACAGTGCCCCTGAGCTCCTATCTTCAACTCGCTTTCTTGTGAGCTGGGCACAAAACCGCAGGATTGCTTCAGGCCCTAATCTGTTTCCAGCAGGGCACACTGAGCCTTTGGTTAATTCCTCTTCCTGGTGGGCAATGAGCGTTACATTTGCCCGTGCAGACACCTATAGCTAGTCTCTCATTGGTTCTCCCTATTCCTGTTCATCTTGCACAGAAATTGCAAGCTGTGCCAAACAGGAGGTTAAAGGCACTGACTCTCCAAGCAGGGAGAGTGTTAGTAAAGCATCTGGAATGGTGAACCCGAGGACCAGGATACGAAAACTGAGGTGCATTTTAAATTGTTTCCCAATCACACGGTGGACCATACTGTGGGTTTCCCATGCATGTTTTAGCTGAAGGAAGAATCCCTTGAACCTGAAGAGTTGGGACCCATGGAATAGGTACCATGCAGTATGACTTCAAAGAGTCTGCATTTGCTCACCGAAACTCACCAATGCTATCAGCCTGAAGTGTCCAGCCTTATGTCTCAACCAGCTCTGGGTGTAGATGTGGTCAATCCCGGTTGCATCACATGCCCTGAGTGAATTATTTAAGAATTGCTCTCTATTTCACTGTCTTTGTGTTTTGTTTTTGAAATTTATTTTGATAATGGGATTTATCGGATTTTCACTGCTGCGTTTATGCCGCTGTACACACGCTTGATTCTCTTACGGAGACATATAAATCCATGTGTTTTAAGATTCTTCCTAGTCAGGTATATTGCTAGGCGTTGAATATGTGGTGTTGAGTCCATTTCGTTGAGCAAGGAGTAGGTCTTGTCTATTACATATTTGGCTTATGGAATGTTATCTGTGCTAATTTCAGTCTCTGCTTTTATGCAGCAACCCAAGGCACCTTTCCCCATAAGCAAGCACTAGTTGGTTTTCTAAATTTGTGACCCTGTTCTGTTTTGTAATTCAGTTCTTGTGTAGTCAAGTTTACATTCCGTGTATTAGTGATATCTTATGATGTTTCTTTTTCTGTGTGACGTAGTTCACGTAGAATCACCGTACCTGCATCCACTCACTATGCCGCTACGGGCCTGATGACACAGATTTCATTGCTGAGTGATATTGCATTGCACGTACGTGCCACAACTTCTTCTTCCATTTTTTGCTTTCTGGGATATTTACCTGGTACTGTAGACGAGCTTCTTGGGAACACAGCCGTCCCAAACTTTGGGGTGGCTCTCCGTTTTTGATTTTAATTTCCCTAAGCAATAGGACCATAATTGCAATTGCCATAGGCTGTGTTGCTTTATTTCTTACGTGTTTCAGGAAACACCATACACTGCTCCAGGGTGGCTGTTCACAATTTACATCCTGCCAATCAGCATAACAAGGCTCCCTCTTCTCCATATCCTGTCCTAACTTTCTGGATTTTACACTTTTTTCAGATGGCCCTCTTGCCCGGGGGGCAGTGAGACTTCATTGTAGTGCAGATTTCCTTTACAGGCTTGCTTGCTTGGCCATAAAGGGCGTATGCGTTTTTTCCTGAATATATTCAGGAAAAAACGCATACGCCCTTTTTGGCCAAGTGCATCATTGTCGACATTGTGCCTCGTTTCCTATGCTTTCAGGGCAATTCCTGTCTACCTCCTGCAATCGTTTTCCTGAAATTCTGCCCCGCTTTCAAATCCCCTTCGCAGGCTTACTTCAATATATTTTTGGAGGATAGCTGTCATTTATAACTCTGCAGGTTTGTGAATTACAGTGCCCCTGAGCTCCTTTCTTCAACTCGATTTCTTGTGAGCTGGGCACAAAACCGCAGGATTGCTTCAGGCCCTAATCTGTTTCCAGCAGGGCACACTGAGCCTTTGTTTAATTCCTCTTCCTGGTGGGCAATGAGCATTACATTTGCCCGTGCAGACACCTACAGCTAGTCTCTCATTGGTTCTCCCTATTCCTGTTCATCTGGCACAGAAATTGCAAGCTGTGCCAAACAGGAGGTTAAAGGCACTGACTCTCCAAGCAGGGAGAGTGTTAGTAAAGCATCTGGAATGGTGAACCCGAGGACCAGGATACGAAAACTGAGATGCATTTTAAATCGTTTCCCAATCACACGGTGGACGATACTCTGGGTTTCCCATGCATGTTTTAGCTGGAGGAAGAATGCCTTGAACCTGGAGAGTTGGGAACCATGGAATGGGTACCATGCAGTATGACTTCAAAGGGTCTGCATTTGCTCACCGAAACTCACCAATGCTATCAGCCTGAAGTGTCCAGCCTTATGTCTCAACCAGCTCTGGGTGTAGATGTGGTCAATCCCGGTTGCATCACATGCCCTGAGTGAATTAGTTAAGAATTGCTCTCGATTTCACTGTCTTTGTGTTTTGTTTTCGAAATTTATTTTGATAATGGGATTTATCTGATTTTCACTGCTGCGTTTCGGCCGCTGTACACACGCTTGATTCTCTTACGGAGACATATAAATCCATGGGTTTTAAGATTCTTCCTAGTCAGGTATATTCCTAGGCGTTGAATATGTGGTGTTGGGTCCATTTCGTTGAGCAAGGAGTAGGTCTTGTCTATTACATATTTGGCCTATGGAAAGTTATCTGTGCTAATTTCAGTCTTTGGTTATATGCAGCACCCCAAGGCACCTTTCCCCATAAGCAAGCACTAGTTGGTTTTCTAAATTTGAGACCCTGTTCTGCTTTGTAATACAGTTCATGTGTAGTCAAGTTTACATTCCGTGTATTAGTGATATCTTATGATGTTTCTTTTTCTGTGTGACGTAGTTCACGTAGAATCACCGTACCTGCATCCACTCACTATGCCGCTACGGGCCTGATGACACAGATTTCATTGCTGAGTGATATTGCATTGTACGTACGTGCCACAACTTCTTTATCCATTTTTTGCTTTCTGGGATATTTACCTGATACTGTAGACGAGCTTCTTGTGAACACAGCCGTCCCAAATATTGGGGTGGCTGTCTGTTTTTGATTTTAATTTCCGTAAGCTATAGGACCATAAGTGGAAGTGCCATAGGCTGTGTTGCTTTGTTTCTTACGTGTTTCAGGAAACACCATACACTTCTCCAGGGTGGCTGCTGGCAATTTACATCCTGCCAATCAGCATAACAAGGCTCCCTGTTCTCCATATCCTGTCCTACCTTTCTGGATTTTACACTTTTTTCAGATGGCCCTTTTGCCCGTTGGGGCAGTGAGACTTCATTGTAGTGCAGATTTCCTTTACAGGCTTGCTTGGTTGGCCAAAAAGGGCGTATGCGTTTTTTCCTGAATATATTCAGGAAAAAACGCATACGCCCTTTTTGGCCAAGTGCATCATTGTCGACGTTCTGCCTCTTTTCCTATGCTTTCAGGGCAATTCCAGTCTACCCCCTGCAATCGTTTTCCTGAAATTCTGCCCCGCTTTCAAGTCCCCTTCGCAGGCTTACTTCAATATATTTTTGGAGGATAGCTGTCATTTATATCTCTGCAGGTTTGTGAATTACAGTGCCCCTGAGCTCCTTTCTTCAACTCGCTTTCTTGTGAGCTGGGCACAAAACCGCAGGATTGCTTCAGGCCCTAATCTGTTTCCAGCAGGGCACACTGAGCCTTTGTTTAATTCCTCTTCCTGGTGGGCAATGAGCGTTACATTTTCCCGTGCAGACACCTACAGCTAGTCTCTCATTGGTTCTCCCTATTCCTGTTCATCTTGCACAGAAATGGCAAGCTGTGCCAAACAGGAGGTTAAAGGCACTGACTCTCCAAGCGGGGAGAGTGTTAGTAAAGCATCTGGAATGGTGAACCCGAGGACCAGGATACGAAAACTGAGATGCATTTTAAATCGTTTCCCAATCACACGGTGGACGATACTCTGGGTTTCCCATGCATGTTTTAGCTGGAGGAAGAATGCCTTGAACCTGGAGAGTTGGGACCCATGGAATGGGTACCATGCAGTATGACTTCAAAGGGTCTGCATTTGCTCACCGAAACTCACCAGTGCTATCAGCCAGAAGTGTCCAGCCTTATGTCTCAACCAGCTCTGGGTGTAGATGTGGTCAATCCCGGTTTCATCACATGCCCTGAGTGAATTATTTAAGAATTGCTCTCTATTTCACTGTCTTTGTGTTTTGTTTTCGAAATTTATTTTGATAATGGGATTTATCGGATTTTCACTGCTGCATTTCCGCCGCTGTACACACGCTTGATTCTCTTATGGAGACATATATATCCATGGGTTTTAAGATTCTTCCTAGTCAGGTATATTCCTAGGCGTTGAATATGTGGTGTTGAGTCCATTTCGTTGAGCAAGGAGTAGGTCTTGTCTATTACATATTTGGCTTATGGAATGTTATCTGTGCTAATTTCAGTCTCTGGTTTTATGCAGCACCCCAACGCACCTTTCCCCATAAGCAAGCACTAGTTGGTTTTCTAAATTTGAGACCCTGTTCTGTTTTGTAATTCAGTTCATGTGTAGTCAAGTTTACATTCCGTGTATTAGTGATATCTTATGATGTTTTTTTTCTGTGTGACGTAGTTCATGTAGAATCACCGTACCTGCATCCACTTACTATGCCGCTACGGGCCTGATGATACAGATTTCATTGTTGAGTGATATTGCATTGCACGTACGTGCCACAACTTCTTTATCCATTTTTTGCTTTCTGGGATATTTACCTGATACTGTAGACGAGCTTCTTGTGAACACAGCCGTCCCAAATATTGGGGTGGCTGTCTGTTTTTAATTTTAATTTCCGTAAGCTATAGGACCATAAGTGGAAGTGCCATAGGCTGTGTTGCTTTGTTTCTTACGTGTTTCAGGAAACACCATACACTTCTCCAGGGTGGCTGCTGGCAATTTACATCCTGCCAATCAGCATAACAAGGCTCCCTGTTCTCCAAATCCTGTCCTACCTTTCTGGATTTTACACTTTTTTCAGATGGCCCTTTTGCCCGGGGGGGCAGTGAGATTTCATTGTAGTGCAGATTTCCTTTACAGGCTTGCTTGGTTGGCCAAAAAGGGCGTATGCGTTTTTTCCTGAATATATTCAGGAAAAAACGCATACGCCCTTTTTGGCCAAGTGCATCATTGTCGACGTTCTGCCTCTTTTCCTATGCTTTCAGGGCAATTCCAGTCTACCCCCTGCAATCGTTTTCCTGAAATTCTGCCCCGCTTTCAAGTCCCCTTCGTAGGCTTACTTCAATATATTTTTGGAGGATAGCTGTCATTTATAACTCTGCAGGTTTGTGAAGTACAGTGCCCCTGAGCTCCATTCTTCAACTCGCTTTCTCGTGAGCTGGGCACAAAACCGCAGGATTGCTTCAGGCCCTAATCTGTTTCCAGCAGGGCACACTGAGCCTTTGGTTAATTCCTCTTTCTGGTGGGCAATGAGCGTTACATTTGCCCGTGCAGACACCTACAGCTAGTCTCTCATTGGTTCTCCCTATTCCTGTTCATCTTGCACAGAAATGGCAAGCTGTGCCAAACAGGAGGTTAAAGGCACTGACTCTCCAAGCGGGGAGAGTGTTAGTAAAGCATCTGGAATGGTGAACCTGAGGACCAGGATACGAAAACTGAGATGCATTTTAAATCGTTTCCCAATCACACGGTGGACGATACTCTGGGTTTCCCATGCATGTTTTAGCTGGAGGAAGAATGCCTTGAACCTGGAGAGTTGGGACCCATGGAATGGGTACCATGCAGTATGACTTCAAAGGGTCTGCATTTGCTCACCGAAACTCACCAGTGCTATCAGCCTGAAGTGTCCAGCCTTATGTCTCAACCAGCTCTGGGTGTAGATGTGGTCAATCACGGTTGCATCACATGCCCTGAGTGAATTATTTAAGAATTGCTCTCTATTTCACTGTCTTTGTGTTTTGTTTTCGAAATTTATTTTGATAATGGGATTTATCGGATTTTCACTGCTGCATTTCCGCCGCTGTACACATGCTTGATTCTCTTATGGAGACATATATATCCATGGGTTTTAAGATTCTTCCTAGTCAGGTATATTCCTAGGCGTTGAATATGTGGTGTTGAGTCCATTTCGTTGAGCAAGGAGTAGGTCTTGTCTATTACATATTTGGCTTATGGAATGTTATCTGTGCTAATTTCAGTCTCTGGTTTTATGCAGCACCCCAACGCACCTTTCCCCATAAGCAAGCACTAGTTGGTTTTCTAAATTTGAGACCCTGTTCTGTTTTGTAATTCAGTTCATGTGTAGTCAAGTTTACATTCCGTGTATTAGTGATATCTTATGATGTTTCTTTTTCTGTGTGACGTAGTTCACGTAGAATCACCGTACCTGCATCCACTTACTATGCCGCTACGGGCCTGATGACACAGATTTCATTGTTGAGTGATATTGCATTGCACGTACGTGCCACAACTTATTTATCCATTTTTTGCTTTCTGGGATATTTACCTGATACTGTAGACGAGCTTCTTGTGAACACAGGCGTCCCAAATATTGGGGTGGCTGTCTGTTTTTGATTTTAATTTCCGTAAGCTATAGGACCATAAGTGGAAGTGCCATAGGCTGTGTTGCTTTGTTTCGTACGTGTTTCAGGAAACACCATACACTTCTCCAGGGTGGCTGCTGGTAATTTACATCCTGCCAATCAGCATAACAAGGCTCCCTGTTCTCCATATCCTGTCCTAACTTTCTGGATTTTACACTTTTTTCAGATGGCCCTTTTGCCCAGGGGGGGCAGTGAGAATTCATTGTAGTGCAGATTTCCTTTACAGGCTTGCTTGGTTGGCCAAAAAGGGCGTATGCGTTTTTTCCTGAATATATTCAGGAAAAAACGCATACGCCCTTTTTGGCCAAGTGCATCATTGTCGATGTTGTGCCTCTTTTCCTATGCTTTCAGGGCAATTCCAGTCTACCCCCTGCAATCGTTTTCCTGAAATTCTGCCCCGCTTTCAAGTCCCCTTCGTAGGCTTACTTCAATATATTTTTGGAGGATAGCTGTCATTTATAACTCTGCAGGTTTGTGAAGTACAGTGCCCCTGAGCTCCATTCTTCAACTCGCTTTCTCGTGAGCTGGGCACAAAACCGCAGGATTGCTTCAGGCCCTAATCTGTTTCCAGCAGGGCACACTGAGCCTTTGTTTAATTCCTCTTCCTGGTGGGCAATGAGCGTTACATTTGCCCGTGCAGACACCTACAGCTAGTGTCTCATTGGTTCTCCCTATTCCTGTTCATCTTGCACAGAAATGGCAAGCTGTGCCAAACAGGAGGTTAAAGGCACTGACTCTCCAAGCGGGGAGAGTGTTAGTAAAGCATCTGGAATGGTGAACCTGAGCACCAGGATACGAAAACTGAGATGCATTTTAAATCGTTTCCCAATCACACGGTGGACGATACTCTGGGTTTCCCATGCATGTTTTAGCTGGAGGAAGAATGCCTTGAACCTGGATAGTTGGGACCCATGGAATGGGTACCATGCAGTTTGACTTCAAAGGGTCTGCATTTGCTCACCGAAACTCACCAGTGCTATCAGCCTGAAGTGTCCAGCCTTAGGTCTCAACCAGCTCTGGGTGTAGATGTGGTCAATCTCGGTTGCATCACATGCCCTGAGTGAATTATTTAAGAATTGCTCTCTATTTAACTGTCCTTGTGTTTTGTTTTCGAAATTTATTTTGATAATGGGATTTATCGGATTTTCTCTGCTGCTTTTCCGCCTCTGTACACATGCTTGATTCTCTTATGGAGACATATATATCCATGGGTTTTAAGATTCTTCCTAGTCAGGTATATTCCTAGGCGTTGAATATGTGGTGTTGAGTCCATTTCGTTGAGCAAGGAGTAGGTCTTGTCTATTACATATTTGGCTTATGGAATGTTATCTGTGCTAATTTCAGTCTCTGGTTTTATGCAGCACCCCAACGCACCTTTCCCCATAAGCAAGCACTAGTTGGTTTTCTAAATTTGAGACCCTGTTCTGTTTTGTAATTCAGTTCATGTGTAGTCAAGTTTACATTCCGTGTATTAGTGATATCTTATGATGTTTCTTTTTCTGTGTGACGTAGTTCACGTAGAATCACCGTACCTGCATCCACTTACTATGCCGCTACGGGCCTGATGACACAGATTTCATTGCTGAGTGATATTGCATTGCACGTACGTGCCACAACTTCTTTATCCATTTTTTGCTTTCTGGGATATTTACCTGATACTGTAGACGAGCTTCTTGTGAACACAGCCGTCCCAAATATTGGGGTGGCTGTCTGTTTTTGATTTTAATTTCCGTAAGCTATAGGACCATAAGTGGAAGTGCCATAGGCTGTGTTGCTTTGTTTCTTACGTGTTTCAGGAAACACCATACACTTTTCCAGGGTGGCTGCTGGCCATTTACATCCTGCCAATCAGCATAACAAGGCTCCCTGTTCTCCATATCCTGTCCTACCTTTCTGGATTTTACACTTTTTTCAGATGGCCCTTTTGCCCGGGGGGGCAGTGAGATTTCATTGTAGTGCAGATTTCCTTTACAGGCTTGCTTGGTTGGCCAAAAAGGGCGTATGCGTTTTTTCCTGAATATATTCAGGAAAAAACGCATACACCCTTTTTGGCCAAGTGCATCATTGTCGACGTTGTGCCTCTTTTCCTATGCTTTCAGGGCAATTCCAGTCTACCCCCTGCAATCGTTTTCCTGAAATTCAGCCCCGCTTTCAAGTCCCCTTCGCAGGCTTACTTCAATATATTTTTGGAGGATAGCTGTCATTTATAACTCTGCAGGTTTGTGAAGTACAGTGCCCCTGAGCTCCTATCTTCAACTCGCTTTCTTGTGAGCTGGGCACAAAACCGCAGGATTGCTTCAGGCCCTAATCTGTTTCCAGCAGGGCACACTGAGCCTTTGGTTAATTCCTCTTCCTGGTGGGCAATGAGCGTTACATTTGCCCGTGCAGACACCTATAGCTAGTCTCTCATTGGTTCTCCCTATTCCTGTTCATCTTGCACAGAATTTGCAAGCTGTGCCAAACAGGAGGTTAAAGGCACTGACTCTCCAAGCAGGGAGAGTGTTAGTAAAGCATCTGGAATGGTGAACCCGAGGACCAGGATACGAAAACTGAGGTGCATTTTAAATTGTTTCCCAATCACACGGTGGACCATACTGTGGGTTTCCCATGCATGTTTTAGCTGGAGGAAGAATCCCTTGAACCTGAAGAGTTGGGACCCATTGAATAGGTACCATGCAGTATGACTTCAAAGGGTCTGCATTTGCTCACCGAAACTCACCAATGCTATCAGCCTGAAGTGTCCAGCCTTATGTCTCAACCAGCTCTGGGTGTAGATGTGGTCAATCCCGGTTGCATCACATGCCCTGAGTGAATTATTTAAGAATTGCTCTCTATTTCACTGTCTTTGTGTTTTGTTTTTGAAATTTATTTTGATAATGGGATTTATCGGATTTTCACTGCTGCGTTTATGCCGCTGTACACACGCTTGATTCTCTTACGGAGACATATAAATCCATGGGTTTTAAGATTCTTCCTAGTCAGGTATATTGCTAGGCGTTGAATATGTGGTGTTGAGTCCATTTCGTTGAGCAAGGAGTAGGTCTTCTCTATTACATATTTGGCTTATGGAATGTTATCTGTGCTAATTTCAGTCTCTGCTTTTATGCAGCAACCCAAGGCACCTTTCCCCATAAGCAAGCACTAGTTGGTTTTCTAAATTTGTGACCCTGTTCTGTTTTGTAATTCAGTTCATGTGTAGTCAGGTTTACATTCCGTGTATTAGTGATATCTTATGATGTTTCTTTTTCTGTGTGACGTAGAATCACCGTACCTGCATCCACTCACTATGCCGCTACGGGCCTGATGACACAGATTTCATTGCTGAGTGATATTGCATTGCACGTACGTGCCACAACTTCTTCTTCCATTTTTTGCTTTCTGGGATATTTACCTGGTACTGTAGACGAGCTTCTTGGGAACACAGCCGTCCCAAACTTTGGGGTGGCTCTCCGTTTTTGATTTTAATTTCCCTAAGCAATAGGACCATAATTGCAATTGCCATAGGCTGTGTTGCTTTATTTCTTACGTGTTTCACGAAACACCATACACTTCTCCAGGGTGGCTGTTCACAATTTACATCCTGCCTATCAGCATAACAAGGCTCCCTGTTCTCCATATCCTGTCCTACCTTTCTGGATTTTACACTTTTTTCAAATGGCCCTTTGGCCCGGGGGGGCCGTGAGATTTCATTGTAGTGCAGATTTCATTTACAGGCTTGCTTGGTTGGCCAAAAAGTGCGTATGCGTTTTTTCCTGAATATATTCAGGAAAAAACGCATACGCACTTTTTGGCCAAGTGCATCATTGTCGACGTTGTGCCTCTTTTCCTATGCTTTCAGGGCAATTCCAGTCTACCCCCTGCAATCGTTTTCCTGAAATTCTTCCCCGCTTTCAAGTCCCCTTCGCAGGCTTACTTCAATATATTTTTGGAGGATAGCTGTCATTTATAACTCTGCAGGTTTGTGAATTACAGTGCCCCTGAGCTCCTTTCTTCAACTCGCTTTCTTGTGAGCTGGGCACAAAACCGCAGGATTGCTTCAGGCCCTAATCTGTTTCCAGCAGGGCACACTGAGCCTTTGTTTAATTCCTCTTCCTGGTGGGCAATGAGGGTTACATTTGCCCGTGCAGACACCTACAGCTAGTCTCTCATTGGTTCTCCCTATTCCTGTTCATCTTGCACAGAAATTGCAAGCTGGGCCAAAGAGGAGGTTAAAGGCACTGACTCTCCAAGCGGGGAGAGTGTTAGTAAAGCATCTGGAATGGTGAACCCGAGGACCAGGATACGAAAACTGAGATGCATTTTAAATCGTTTCCAATCACACGGTGGACGATACTCTGGGTTTCCCATGCATGTTTTAGCTGGAGGAAGAATCCCTTGAATCTGGAGAGTTGGGACCCATGGAATGGGTACCATGCAGTATGACTTCAAAGGGTCTGCATTTGCTCACCGAAACTCACCAATGCTATCAGCCTGAAGTGTCCAGCCTTATGACTCAACCAGCTCTGGGTGTAGATGTGGTCAATCCTGGTTGCATCACATGCCCTGAGTGAATTATTTAAGAATTGCTCTCTATTTCACTGTCTTTGTGTTTTGTTTTTGAAATTTATTTTGATAATGGGATTTATCGGATTTTCACTGCTGCGTTTATGCCGCTGTACACACGTTTGATTCTCTTATGGAGACATATAAATCCATGGGTTTTAAGATTCTTCCTAGTCAGGTATATTCCTAGGCGTTGAATATGTGGTTTTGGGTCCATTTCGTTGAGCAAGGAGTAGGTCTTGTCTATTACATATTTGGCCTATGGAAAGTTATCTGTGCTAATTTCAGTCTTTGGTTATATGCAGCACCCCAAGGCACCTTTCCCCATAAACAAGCACTAGTTGGTTTTCTAAATTTGAGACCCTGTTCTGCTTTGTAATTCAGTTCATGTGTAGTCAAGTTTACATTCCGTGTATTAGTGATATCTTATGATGTTTCTTTTTCTGTGTGACGTAGTTCACGTAGAATCACCGTACCTGCATCCACTCACTATGCCGCTACGGGCCTGATGACACAGATTTCATTGCTGAGTGATATTGCATTGTACGTACGTGCCACAACTTCTTTATCCATTTTTTGCTTTCTGGGATATTTACCTGATACTGTAGACGAGCTTCTTGTGAACACAGCCGTCCCAAATATTGGGGTGGCTGTCTGTTTTTGATTTTAATTTCCGTAATCTATAGGACCATAAGTGGAAGTGCCATAGGCTGTGTTGCTTTGTTTCTTACGTGTTTCAGGAAACACCATACACTTCTCCAGGGTGGCTGCTGGCAATTTACATCCTGCCAATCAGCATAACAAGGCTCCCTGTTCTCCATATCCTGTCCTACCTTTCTGGATTTTACACTTTTTTCAGATGGCCCTTTTGCCCAGTGGGGCAGTGAGACTTCATTGTAGTGCAGATTTCCTTTACAGGCTTGCTTGGTTGGCCAAAAAGGGCGTATGCGTTTTTTCCTGAATATATTCAGGAAAAAACGCATACGCCCTTTTTGGCCAAGTGCATCATTGTCGACGTTCTGCCTCTTTTCCTATGCTTTCAGGGCAATTCCAGTCTACCCCCTGCAATCGTTTTCCTGAAATTCTGCCCCGCTTTCAAGTCCCCTTCGCAGGCTTACTTCAATATATTTTTGGAGGATAGCTGTCATTTATATCTCTGCAGGTTTATGAATTACAGTGCCCCTGAGCTCCTTTCTTCAACTCGCTTTCTTGTGAGCTGGGCACAAAACCGCAGGATTGCTTCAGGCCCTAATCTGTTTCCAGCAGGGCACACTGAGCCTTTGTTTAATTCCTCTTCCTGGTGGGAAATGAGCGTTACATTTGCCCCTGCAGACACCTATAGCTAGTGTCTCATTGGTTCTCCCTATTCCTGTTCATCTGTCACAGAAATTGCAAGCTGTGCCAAAGAGGAGGTTAAAGGCACTGACTCTACAAGCGGGGAGAGTGTTAGTAAAGCATCTGGAATGGTGAACCCGAGGACCAGGATACGAAAACTGAGATGCATTTTAAATCGTTTCCCAATCACACGGTGGACGATACTCTGGGTTTCCCATGCATGTTTTAGCTGGAGGAAGAATCCCTTGAACCTGGAGAGTTGGGAACCATGGAATGGGTACCATGCAGTATGACTTCAAAGGGTCTGCATTTGATCACCGAAACTCACCAATGCTATCAGCCTGAAGTGTCCAGCCTTATGTCTCAACCAGCTCTGGGTGTAGATGTGGTCAATCCCGGTTGCATCTCATGCCCTGAGTGAATTAGTTAAGAATTGCTCTCGATTTCACTGTCTTTGTGTTTTGTTTTCGAAAATTATTTTGATAATGGGATTTATCGGATTTTCACTGCTGCGTTTCGGCCGCTGTACACACGCTTGATTCTCTTACGGAGACATATAAATACATGGGTTTTAAGATTCTTCCTAGTCAGGTATATTCCTAGGCGTTGAATATGTGGTGTTGGGTCCATTTCGTTGAGCAAGGAGTAGGTCTTTTCTATTACATATTTGGCCTATGGAAAGTTATCTGTGCTAATTTCAGTCTCTGGTTATATGCAGCACCCCAAGGCACCTTTCCCCCTAAGCAAGCACTAGTTGGTTTTCTAAATTTGAGACCCTGTTCTGTTTTGTAATTCAGTTCATGTGTAGTCAAGTTTACATTCCGTGTATTAGTGATATCTTATGATGTTTCTTTTTCTGTGTGACGTAGTTCACGTAGAATCACCGTACCTGCATCCACTCACTATGCCGCTACAGGCCTGATGACACAGATTTCATTGCTGAGTGATATTGCATTGCACGTACGTGCCACAACTTCTTTATCCATTTTATGCTTTCTGGGATATTTACCTGATACTGTAGACGAGCTTCTTGTGAACACAGCCGTCCCAAATATTGGGGTGGCTGTATGTTTTTGATTTTAATTTCCGTAACCTATAGGACCATAAGTGGAAGTGCCATAGGCTGTGTTGCTTTGTTTCTTACGTGTTTCAGGAAACACCATACACTTCTCCAGGGTGGCTGCTGGCAATTTACATCCTGCCAATCAGCATAACAAGGCTCCCTGTTCTCCATATCCTGTCCTACCTTTCTGGATTTTACACTTTTTTCAGATGGCCCTTTTGCCCGGGGGGGCAGTGAGACTTCATTGTAGTGCAGATTTCCTTTACAGGCTTGCTTGGATGGCCAAAAAGGGCGTATGCGTTTTTTCCTGAATATATTCAGGAAAAAACGCATACGCCCTTTTTGGACAAGTGCATCATTGTCGACGTTCTGCCTCTTTTCCTATGCTTTCAGGGCAATTCCAGTCTACCCCCTGCAATCGTTTTCCTGAAATTCTGCCCCGCTTTCAAGTCCCCTTCGCAGGCTTACTTCAATATATTTTTGGAGGATAGCTGTCATTTATAACTCTGCAGGTTTGTGATTTACAGTGCCCCTGAGCTCCTTTCTTCAACTCGCTTTCTTGTGAGCTGGGCACAAAACCGCAGGATTGCTTCAGGCCCTAATCTGTTTCCAGCAGGGCACACTGAGCCTTTGTTTAATTCCTCTTCCTGTTGGGAAATGAGCGTTACATTTGCCCCTGCAGACACCTATAGCTAGTGTCTCATTGGTTCTCCCTATTCCTGTTCATCTTGCACAGAAATTGCAAGCTGTGCCAAACAGGAGGTTAAAGGCACTGACTCTCCAAGCAGGGAGAGTGTTAGTAAAGCATCTGGAATGGTGAACCCGAGGACCATGATACGAAAACTGAGGTGCATTTTAAATCGTTTCCCAATCACACGGTGGACCATACTGTGGGTTTCCCATGCATGTTTTAGCTGGAGGAAGAATCCCTTGAACCTGGAGAGTTGGGACCCATGGAATGCGTACCATGCAGTATGACTTCAAAGGGTCTGCATTTGCTCACCGAAACTCACCAATGCTATCAGCCTGAAGTGTCCAGCCTTATGACTCAACCAGCTCTGGGTGTAGATGTGGTCAATCCTGGTTGCATCATATGCCCTGAGTGAATTATTTAAGAATTGCTCTCTATTTCACTGTCTTTGTGTTTTGTTTTTGAAATTTATTTTGATAATGGGATTTATCGGATTTTCACTGCTGCGTTTATGCCGCTGTACACACGCTTGATTCTCTTACGGAGACATATAAATCCATGGGTTTTAAGATTCTTCCTAGTCAGGTATATTCCTAGGCGTTGAATATGTGGTGTTGAGTCCATTTCGTTGAGCAAGGAGTAGGTCTTGTCTATTACATATTTGGCTTATGGAAAGTTATCTGTGCTAATTTCAGTCTCTGGTTTTATGCAGCACCCCAAGGCACCTTTCCCCATAAGCAAGCACTAGTTGGTTTTCTAAATTTGTGACACTGTTCTGTTTTGTAATTCAGTTCATGTGTAGTCAAGTTTACATTCCGTGTATTAGTGATATCTTATGATGTTTCTTTATCTGTGTGACGTAGTTCAGGTAGAATCACCATACCTGCATCCACTCACTATGCCGCTACGGGCCTGATGACACAGATTTCATTGCTGAGTGATATTGCATTGTACGTACGTGCCACAACTTCTTTATCCGTTTTTTGCTTTCTGGGATATTTACCTAATACTGTAGACGAGCTTCTTGTGAACACAGCCGTCCAAAATATTGGGGTGGCTGTCTGTTTTTGATTTTAATTTCCGTAAGCTATAGGACCATAAGTGGAATTGCCATAGGCTGTGTTGCTTTGTTTCTTACGTGTTTCAATAAACACCATACACTTCTCCAGGGTGGCTGTTCTCAATTTACATCCTGCCAATCAGCATAACAAGGCTCCCTGTTCTCCATATCCTGTCATAACTTTCAGGATTTTACACTTTTTTCAGATGGACCTCTTGCCCGGGGGGCAGTGAGACTTCATTGTAGTGCAGATTTCCTTTACAGGCTTGCTTGCTCGGCCAAAAAGGGCGTATGCGTTTTTTCCTGAATATATTCAGGAAAAAACGCATACGCCCTTTTTGGCCAAGTGCATCATTGTCGACGTTGTGCCTCTTTTCCTATGCTTTCAGGGCAATTCCAGTCTACCCCCTGCAATCGTTTTCCTGAAATTCTGCCCCGCTTTCAAGTCCCCTTCGCAGGCTTACTTCAATATACTTTTGGAAGATAGCTGTCATTTATATCTCTGCAGGTTTGTGAATTACAGTGCCTCTGAGCACCGTTCTTCAACTCGCTTTCTTGTGAGCTGGGCACAAAACCGCAGGATTGCTTCAGGCCCTAATCTGTTTCCAGCAGGGCACACTGAGCCTTTATTTAATTCCTCTTCCTGGTGGGCAATGAGCGTTACATTTGCCCGTGCAGACACCTACAGCTAGTCTCTCATTAGTTCTCCCTATTCCTGTTCATCTTGCACAGAAATTGCAAGCTGGGCCAAAGAGGAGGTTAAAGGCACTGACTCTCCAAGCGGGGAGAGTGTTAGTAAAGCATCTGGAATGGTGAACCCGAGGACCAGGATACGAAAACTGAGATGCATTTTAAATCGTTTCCAATCACACGGTGGACGATACTCTGGGTTTCCCATGCATGTTTTAGCTGGAGGAAGAATCCCTTGAATCTGGAGAGTTGGGACCCATGGAATGGGTACCATGCAGTATGACTTCAAAGGGTCTGCATTTGCTCACCGAAACTCACCAATGCTATCAGCCTGAAGTGTCCAGCCTTATGACTCAACCAGCTCTGGGTGTAGATGTGGTCAATCCTGGTTGCATCACATGCCCTGAGTGAATTATTTAAGAATTGCTCTCTATTTCACTGTCTTTGTGTTTTGTTTTCGAAATTTATTTTGATAATGGGATTTATCGGATTTTCACTGCTGCGTTTATGCCGCTGTACACACGCTTGATTCTCTTATGGAGACATATAAATCCATGGGTTTTAAGATTCTTCCTAGTCAGGTATATTCCTAGGCGTTGAATATGTGGTTTTGGGTCCATTTCGTTGAGCAAGGAGTAGGTCTTGTCTATTACATATTTGGCTTATGGAAAGTTATCTGTGCTAATTTCAGTCTCTGGTTTTATGCAGCACCCCAAGGCACCTTTCCCCATAAGCAAGCACTAGTTGGTTTTCTAAATTTGTGACCCTGTTCTGTTTTGTAATTCAGTTCATGTGTAGTCAAGTTTACATTCCGTGTATTAGTGATATCTTATGATGCTTCTTTTTCTGTGTGACGTAGTTCAGGTAGAATCACCGTACCTGCATCCACTCACTATGCCGCTACGGGCCTGATGACACAGATTTCATTGCTGAGTGATATTGCATTGTACGTACGTGCCACAACTTCTTTATCCATTTTTTGCTTTCTGGGATATTTACCTGATACTGTAGACGAGCTTCTTGTGAACACAGCCGTCCAAAATATTGGGGTGGCTGTCTGTTTTTGATTTTAATTTCCGTAAGCTATAGGACCATAAGTGGAAGTGCCATAGGCTGTGTTGCTTTGTTTCTTACGTGTTTCAGGAAACACCATACACTTCTCCAGGGTGGCTGTTAACAATTTACATCCTGCCAATCAGCATAACAAGGCTCCCTCTTCTCCATATCCTGTCCTAACTTTCTGGATTTTACACTTTTTTCAGATGGCCCTCTTGCCCGGGGGGCAGTGAGACTTCATTGTAGTGCAGATTTCCTTTACAGGCTTGCTTGCTTGGACAAAAAGGGCGTGTGCGTTTTTTCCTGAATATATTCAGGAAAAAACGCATACGCCCTTTTTGGCCAAGTGCATCATTGTCGACATTGTGCCTCGTTTCCTATGCTTTCAGGGCAACTCCTGTCTACCTCCTGCAATCGTTTTCCTGAAATTCTGCCCCGCTTTCAAATCCCCTTCGCAGGCTTACTTCAATATATTTTTGGAGGACAGCTGTCATTTATAACTCTGCAGGTTTGTGAATTACAGTGCCCCTGAGCTCCTTTCTTCAACTCGCTTTCTTGTGAGCTGGGCACAAAACCGCAGGATTGCTTCAGGCCCTAATCTGTTTCCAGCAGGGCACACTGAGCCTTTGTTTAATTCCTCTTCCTGGTGGGCAATGAGCATTACATTTGCCCGTGCAGACACCTACAGCTAGTCTCTCATTGTTTCTCCCTATTCCTGTTCATCTGGCACAGAAATTGCAAGCTGTGCCAAAGAGGAGGTTAAAGGCACTGACTCTCCAAGCAGGGAGAGTGTTAGTAAAGCATCTGGAATGGTGAACCCGAGGACCAGGATAAGAAAACTGAGATGCATTTTAAATCGTTTCCCAATCACACGGTGGACGATACTCTGGGTTTCCCATGCATGTTTTAGCTGGAGGAAGAATGCCTTGAACCTGGAGAGTTGGGAACCATGGAATGGGTACCATGCAGTATGACTTCAAAGGGTCTGCATTTGCTCACCGAAACTCACCAATGCTATCAGCCTGAAGTGTCCAGCCTTATGTCTCAACCAGCTCTGGGTGTAGATGTGGTCAATCCCGGTTGCATCACATGCCCTGAGTGAATTAGTTAAGAATTGCTCTCGATTTCACTGTCTTTGTGTTTTGTTTTCGAAATTTATTTTGATAATGGGATTTATCGGATTTTCACTGCTGCGTTTCGGCCGCTGTACACACGCTTGATTCTCTTACGGAGACATATAAATCCATGGGTTTTAAGATTCTTCCTAGTCAGGTATATTCCTAGGCATTGAATATGTGGTGTTGGGTCCATTTCGTTGAGCAAGGAGTAGGTCTTGTCTATTACATATTTGGCCTATGGAAAGTTATCTGTGCTAATTTCAGTCTTTGGTTATATGCAGCACCCCAAGGCACCTTTCCCCATAAACAAGCACTAGTTGGTTTTCTAAATTTGAGACCCTGTTCTGTTTTGTAATTCAGTTCATGTGTAGTCAAGTTTACATTCCGTGTATTAGTGATATCTTATGATGTTTCTTTTTCTGTGTGACGTAGTTCACGTAGAATCACCGTGCCTGCATCCACTCACTATGCCGCTACGGGCCTGATGACACAGATTTCATTGCTGAGTGATATTGCCTTGTACGTACGTGCCACAACTTCTTTATCCATTTTTTGCTTTCTGGGATATTTACCTGATACTGTAGACGAGCTTCTTGTGAACACAGCCGTCCCAAATATTGGGGTGGCTGTCTGTTTTTGATTTTAATTTCCGTAAGCTATAGGACCATAAGTGGAAGTGCCATAGGCTGTGTTGCTTTGTTTCTTACGTGTTTCAGGAAACACCATACACTTCTCCAGGGTGGCTGCTGGCAATTTACATCCTGCCAATCAGCATAACAAGGCTCCCTGTTCTCCATATCCTGTCCTACCTTTCTGGATTTTACACTTTTTTCAGATGGCCCTTTTGCCCAGTGGGGCAGTGAGACTTCATTGTAGTGCAGATTTCCTTTACAGGCTTGCTTGGTTGGCCAAAAAGGGCGTATGCGTTTTTTCCTGAATATATTCAGGAAAAAACGCATACGCCCTTTTTGGCCAAGTGCATCATTGTCGACGTTCTGCCTCTTTTCCTATGCTTTCAGGGCAATTCCAGTCTACCCCCTGCAATCGTTTTCCTGAAATTCTGCCCCGCTTTCAAGTCCCCTTCGCAGGCTTACTTCAATATATTTTTGGAGGATAGCTGTCATTTATATCTCTGCAGGTTTGTGAATTACAGTGCCCCTGAGCTCCTTTCTTCAACTCGCTTTCTTGTGAGCTGGGCACAAAACCGCAGGATTGCTTCAGGCCTAATCTGTTTCCAGCAGGGCACACTGAGCCTTTGTTTAATTCCTCTTCCTGGTGGGAAATGAGCGTTACATTTGCCCCTGCAGACACCTATAGCTAGTGTCTCATTGGTTCTCCCTATTCCTGTTCATCTGTCACAGAAATTGCAAGCTGTGCCAAAGAGGAGGTTAAAGGCACTGACTCTACAAGCGGGGAGAGTGTTAGTAAAGCATCTGGAATGGTGAACCCGAGGACCAGGATACGAAAACTGAGATGCATTTTAAATCGTTTCCCAATCACACGGTGGACGATACTCTGGGTTTCCCATGCATGTTTTAGCTGGAGGAAGAATCCCTTGAACCTGGAGAGTTGGGAACCATGGAATGGGTACCATGCAGTATGACTTCAAAGGGTCTGCATTTGATCACCGAAACTCACCAATGCTATCAGCCTGAAGTGTCCAGCCTTATGTCTCAACCAGCTCTGGGTGTAGATGTGGTCAATCCCGGTTGCATCTCATGCCCTGAGTGAATTAGTTAAGAATTGCTCTCGATTTCACTGTCTTTGTGTTTTGTTTTCGAAAATTATTTTGATAATGGGATTTATCGGATTTTCACTGCTGCGTTTCGGCCGCTGTACACACGCTTGATTCTCTTACGGAGACATATAAATCCATGGGTTTTAAGATTCTTCCTAGTCAGGTATATTCCTAGGCGTTGAATATGTGGTGTTGGGTCCATTTCGTTGAGCAAGGAGTAGGTCTTTTCTATTACATATTTGGCCTATGGAAAGTTATCTGTGCTAATTTCAGTCTCTGGTTATATGCAGCACCCCAAGGCACCTTTCCCCCTAAGCAAGCACTAGTTGGTTTTCTAAATTTGAGACCCTGTTCTGTTTTGTAATTCAGTTCATGTGTAGTCAAGTTTACATTCCGTGTATTAGTGATATCTTATGATGTTTCTTTTTCTGTGTGACGTAGTTCACGTAGAATCACCGTACCTGCATCCACTCACTATGCCGCTACAGGCCTGATGACACAGATTTCATTGCTGAGTGATATTGCATTGCACGTACGTGCCACAACTTCTTTATCCATTTTTTGCTTTCTGGGATATTTACCTGATACTGTAGACGAGCTTCTTGTGAACACAGCCGTCCCAAATATTGGGGTGGCTGTATGTTTTTGATTTTAATTTCCGTAACCTATAGGACCATAAGTGGAAGTGCCATAGGCTGTGTTGCTTTGTTTCTTACGTGTTTCAGGAAACACCATACACTTCTCCAGGGTGGCTGCTGGCAATTTACATCCTGCCAATCAGCATAACAAGGCTCCCTGTTCTCCATATCCTGTCCTACCTTTCTGGATTTTACACTTTTTTCAGATGGCCCTTTTGCCCGGGGGGGCAGTGAGACTTCATTGTAGTGCAGATTTCTTTACAGGCTTGCTTGGATGGCCAAAAAGGGCGTATGCGTTTTTTCCTGAATATATTCAGGAAAAAACGCATACGCCCTTTTTGGACAAGTGCATCATTGTCGACGTTCTGCCTCTTTTCCTATGCTTTCAGGGCAATTCCAGTCTACCCCCTGCAATCGTTTTCCTGAAATTCTGCCCCGCTTTCAAGTCCCCTTCGCAGGCTTACTTCAATATATTTTTGGAGGATAGCTGTCATTTATAACTCTGCAGGTTTGTGATTTACAGTGCCCCTGAGCTCCTTTCTTCAACTCGCTTTCTTGTGAGCTGGGCACAAAACCGCAGGATTGCTTCAGGCCCTAATCTGTTTCCAGCAGGGCACACTGAGCCTTTGTTTAATTCCTCTTCCTGTTGGGAAATGAGCGTTACATTTGCCCCTGCAGACACCTATAGCTAGTGTCTCATTGGTTCTCCCTATTCCTGTTCATCTTGCACAGAAATTGCAAGCTGTGCCAAACAGGAGGTTAAAGGCACTGACTCTCCAAGCAGGGAGAGTGTTAGTAAAGCATCTGGAATGGTGAACCCGAGGACCATGATACGAAAACTGAGGTGCGTTTTAAATCGTTTCCCAATCACATGGTGGACCATACTGTGGGTTTCCCATGCATGTTTTAGCTGGAGGAAGAATCCCTTGAACCTGGAGAGTTGGGACCCATGGAATGCGTACCATGCAGTATGACTTCAAAGGGTCTGCATTTGCTCACCGAAACTCACCAATGCTATCAGCCTGAAGTGTCCAGCCTTATGACTCAACCAGCTCTGGGTGTAGATGTGGTCAATCCTGGTTGCATCATATGCCCTGAGTGAATTATTTAAGAATTGCTCTCTATTTCACTGTCTTTGTGTTTTGTTTTTGAAATTTATTTTGATAATGGGATTTATCGGATTTTCACTGCTGCGTTTATGCCGCTGTACACACGCTTGATTCTCTTACGGAGACATATAAATCCATGGGTTTTAAGATTCTTCCTAGTCAGGTATATTCCTAGGCGTTGAATATGTGGTGTTGAGTCCATTTCGTTGAGCAAGGAGTAGGTCTTGTCTATTACATATTTGGCTTATGGAAAGTTATCTGTGCTAATTTCAGTCTCTGGTTTTATGCAGCACCCCAAGGCACCTTTCCCCATAAGCAAGCACTAGTTGGTTTTCTAAATTTGTGACACTGTTCTGTTTTGTAATTCAGTTCATGTGTAGTCAAGTTTACATTCCGTGTATTAGTGATATCTTATGATGTTTCTTTATCTGTGTGACGTAGTTCAGGTAGAATCACCATACCTGCATCCACTCACTATGCCGCTACGGGCCTGATGACACAGATTTCATTGCTGAGTGATATTGCATTGTACGTACGTGCCACAACTTCTTTATCCGTTTTTTGCTTTCTGGGATATTTACCTAATACTGTAGACGAGCTTCTTGTGAACACAGCCGTCCAAAATATTGGGGTGGCTGTCTGTTTTTGATTTTAATTTCCGTAAGCTATAGGACCATAAGTGGAATTGCCATAGGCTGTGTTGCTTTGTTTCTTACGTGTTTCAATAAACACCATACACTTCTCCAGGGTGGCTGTTTTCAATTTACATCCTGCCAATCAGCATAACAAGGCTCCCTGTTCTCCATATCCTGTCATAACTTTCTGGATTTTACACTTTTTTCAGATGGACCTCTTGCCCGGGGGGCAGTGAGACTTCATTGTAGTGCAGATTTCCTTTACAGGCTTGCTTGTTCGGCCAAAAAGGGCGTATGCCTTTTTTCCTGAATATATTCAGGAAAAAACGCATACGCCCTTTTTGGCCAAGTGCATCATTGTCGACGTTGTGCCTCTTTTCCTATGCTTTCAGGGCAATTCCAGTCTACCCCCTGCAATCGTTTTCCTGAAATTCTGCCCCGCTTTCAAGTCCCCTTCGCAGGCTTACTTCAATATACTTTTGGAAGATAGCTGTCATTTATATCTCTGCAGGTTTGTGAATTACAGTGCCTCTGAGCTCCGTTCTTCAACTCGCTTTCTTGTGAGCTGGGCACAAAACCGCAGGATTCTTTCAGGCCCTAATCTGTTTCCAGCAGGGCACACTGAGCCTTTATTTAATTCCTCTTCCTGGTGGGCAATGAGCGTTACATTTGCCCGTGCAGACACCTACAGCTAGTCTCTCATTGGTTCTCCCTATTCCTGTTCATCTTGCACAGAAATTGCAAGCTGTGCCAAAGAAGAGGTTAAAGTCACTGACTCTCTAAGCGGGGAGAGTGTTAGTAAAGCATCTGGAATGGTGAACCCGAGGACCAGGATACGAAAACTGAGATGCATTTTAAATCGTTTCCCAATCACACGGTGGACGATACTCTGGGATTCCCATGCATGTTTTAGCTGGAGGAAGAATCCCTTGAACCTGGAGAGTTGGGACCCATGGAATGGGTACCATGCAGTATGACTTCAAAGGGTCTGCATTTGCTCACCGAAACTCACCAATGCTATCAGCCTGAAGTGTCCAGCCTTATGTCTCAACCAGCTCTGGGTGTAGATGTGGTCAATCCCGGTTGCATCACATGCCCTGAGTGAATTATTTAAGAATTGCTCTCTATTTCACTGTCTTTGTGTTTTGTTTTCGAAATTTATTTTGATAATGGGATTTATCGGATTTTCACTGCTGCGTTTCGGCCGCTGTACACACGCTTGATTCTCTTACGGAGACATATATATCCATGGGTTTTAAGATTATTCCTAGTCAGGTATATTCCTAGGCGTTGAATATGTGGTTTTGGGTCCATTTCGTTGAGCAACGAGTAGGTCTTGTCTGTTACATATTTGACTTATGGAAAGTTATCTGTGCTAATTTCAGTCTCTGGTTTTATGCAGCACCCCAAGGCACCTTTCCCCATAAGCAAGCACTAGTTGGTTTTCTAAATTTGTGACACTGTTCTGTTTTGTAATTCAGTTCATGTGTAGTCAAGTTTACATTCCGTGTATTAGTGATATCTTATGATGTTTCTTTATCTGTGTGACGTAGTTCAGGTAGAATCACCATACCTGCATCCACTCACTATGCCGCTACGGGCCTGATGACACAGATTTCATTGCTGAGTGATATTGCATTGTACGTACGTGCCACAACTTCTTTATCCGTTTTTTGCTTTCTGGGATATTTACCTAATACTGTAGACGAGCTTCTTGTGAACACAGCCGTCCAAAATATTGGGGTGGCTGTCTGTTTTTGATTTTAATTTCCGTAAGCTATAGGACCATAAGTGGAATTGCCATAGGCTGTGTTGCTTTGTTTCTTACGTGTTTCAATAAACACCATACACTTCTCCAGGGTGGCTGTTTTCAATTTACATCCTGCCAATCAGCATAACAAGGCTCCCTGTTCTCCATATCCTGTCATAACTTTCTGGATTTTACACTTTTTTCAGATGGACCTCTTGCCCGGGGGGCAGTGAGACTTCATTGTAGTGCAGATTTCCTTTACAGGCTTGCTTGTTCGGCCAAAAAGGGCGTATGCCTTTTTTCCTGAATATATTCAGGAAAAAACGCATACGCCCTTTTTGGCCAAGTGCATCATTGTCGACGTTGTGCCTCTTTTCCTATGCTTTCAGGGCAATTCCAGTCTACCCCCTGCAATCGTTTTCCTGAAATTCTGCCCCGCTTTCAAGTCCCCTTCGCAGGCTTACTTCAATATACTTTTGGAAGATAGCTGTCATTTATATCTCTGCAGGTTTGTGAATTACAGTGCCTCTGAGCTCCGTTCTTCAACTCGCTTTCTTGTGAGCTGGGCACAAAACCGCAGGATTGTTTCAGGCCCTAATCTGTTTCCAGCAGGGCACACTGAGCCTTTATTTAATTCCTCTTCCTGGTGGGCAATGAGCGTTACATTTGCCCGTGCAGACACCTACAGCTAGTCTCTCATTGGTTCTCCCTATTCCTGTTCATCTTGCACAGAAATTGCAAGCTGTGCCAAAGAAGAGGTTAAAGTCACTGACTCTCTAAGCGGGGAGAGTGTTAGTAAAGCATCTGGAATGGTGAACCCGAGGACCAGGATACGAAAACTGAGATGCATTTTAAATCGTTTCCCAATCACACGGTGGACGATACTCTGAGATTCCCATGCATGTTTTAGCTGGAGGAAGAATCCCTTGAACCTGGAGAGTTGGGACCCATGGAATGGGTACCATGCAGTATGACTTCAAAGGGTCTGCATTTGCTCACTGAAACTCACCAATGCTATCAGCCTGAAGTGTCCAGCCTTATGTCTCAACCAGCTCTGGGTGTAGATGTGGTCAATCCCGGTTGCATCACATGCCCTGAGTGAATTATTTAAGAATTGCTCTCTATTTCACTGTCTTTGTGTTTTGTTTTCGAAATTTATTTTGATAATGGGATTTATCGGATTTTCACTGCTGCGTTTCGGCCGCTGTACACACGCTTGATTCTCTTACGGAGACATATATATCCATGGGTTTTAAGATTATTCCTAGTCAGGTATATTCCTAGGCGTTGAATATGTGGTTTTGGGTCCATTTCGTTGAGCAACGAGTAGGTCTTGTCTGTTACATATTTGACTTATGGAAAGTTATCTGTGCTAATTTCAGTCTCTGGTTTTATGCAGCACCCCAAGGCACCTTTCCCCATAAGCAAGCACTAGTTGGTTTTCTAAATTTGAGACCCTGTTCTGTTTTGTAATTCAGTTCATGTGTAGTCAAGTTTACATTCCGTGTATTAGTGATATCTTATGATGTTTCTTTTTCTGTGTGACGTTGTTCACGTACAATCACCGTACCTGCATCCACTCACTATGCCGCTACGGGCCTGATGACACAGATTTCATTGCTGAGTGATATTGCATTGTACGTACGTGCCACAACTTCTTTATCCATTTTTTGCTTTCTGGGATATTTACCTGGTACTGTAGACGAGCTTCTTGTGAACACAGCCGTCCCAAATATTGGTGTGGCTGTCTGTTTTTGATTTTAATTTCCGTAAGCTATAAGACCATAAGTGGAAGTGCCATAGGATGTGTTGCTTTGTTTCTTACGTGTTTCAGGAAACACCATACACTTCTCCAGGGTGGCTGCTGGCAATTTACATCCTGCCAATCAGCATAACAAGGCTCCCTGTTCTCCATATCCTGTCCTATCTTTCTGGATTTTACACTTTTCTCTGATGGCCCTTTGCCCGGGGGGCAGTGAGACTTCATTGTAGTGCAGATTTCCTTTACAGGCTTGCTTGGTTGGCCAAAAAGGGCGTATGCGTTTTTTCCTGAATATATTCAGGAAAAAACGCATACGCCCTTTTTGGACAAGTGCATCATTGTCGACGTTCTGCCTCTTTTCCTATGCTTTCAGGGCAATTCCAGTCTACCCCCTGCAATCGTTTTCCTGAAATTCTGCCCCGCTTTCAAGTCCCCTTCGCAGGCTTACTTCAATATACTTTTGGAAGATAGCTGTCATTTATAACTCTGCAGGTTTGTGAATTACAGTGCCCCTGAGCTCCTTTCTTCAATTCGCTTTCTTGTGAGCTGGGCACAAAACCGCAGGATTGCTTCAGGCCCTAATCTGTTTCCAGCAGGGCACACTGAGCCTTTGTTTAATTCCTCTTCCTGGTGGGCAATGAGCGTTACATTTGCCCGTGCAGACACCTACAGCTAGTCTCTCATTGGTTCTCCCTATTCCTGTTCATCTTGCACAGAAATTGCAAGCTGTGCCAAACAGGAGGTTAAAGGCTCTGACTCTCCAAGCGGGGAGAGTGTTAGTAAAGCATCTGGAATGTTGAACCCGAGGACCAGGATACGAAAACTGAGATGCATTTTAAATCGTTTCCCAATCACACGGTGGACGATACTCTGGGTTTCCCATGCATGTTTTAGCTGGAGGAAGAATGCCTTGAACCTGGAGAGTTGGGACCCATGGAATGGGTACCATGCAGTATGACTTCAAAGGGTCTGCATTTGCTCACCGAAACTCACCAATGCTATCAGCCTGAAGTGTCCAGCCTTATGTCTCAACCAGCTCTGGGTGTAGATGTGGTCAATCCCGGTTGCATCACATGCCCTGAGTGAATTATTTAAGAATTGCTCTCTATTTCACTGTCTTTGTGTTTTGTTTTTGAAATTTATTTTGATAATGGGATTTATCGGATTTTCACTGCTGCGTTTATGCCGCTGTACACACGCTTGATTCTCTTACGGAGACATATAAATCCATGGGTTTTAAGATTCTTCCTAGTCAGGTATATTGCTAGGCGTTGAATATGTGGTGTTGAGTCCATTTCGTTGAGCAAGGAGTAGGTCTTCTCTATTACATATTTGGCTTATGGAATGTTATCTGTGCTAATTTCAGTCTCTGCTTTTATGCAGCAACCCAAGGCACCTTTCCCCATAAGCAAGCACTAGTTGGTTTTCTAAATTTGTGACCCTGTTCTGTTTTGTAATTCAGTTCATGTGTAGTCAAGTTTACATTCCGTGTATTAGTGATATCTTATGATGTTTCTTTTTCTGTGTGACGTAGTTCACGTAGAATCACCGTACCTGCATCCACTCACTATGCCGCTACGGGCCTGATGACACAGATTTCATTGCTGAGTGATATTGCATTGTACGTACGTGCCACAACTTCTTTATCCATTTTTTGCTTTCTGGGATATTTACCTGATACTGTAGACGAGCTTCTTGTGAACACAGCCGTCCCAAATATTGGGGTGGCTGTCTGTTTTTGATTTTAATTTCCGTAAGCTATAGGACCATAAGTGGAAGTGCCATAGGCTGTGTTGCTTTGTTTCTTACGTGTTTCAGGAAACACCATACACTTCTCCAGGGTGGCTGCTGGCAATTTACATCCTGCCAATCAGCATAACAAGGCTCCCTGTTCTCCATATCCTGTCCTACCTTTCTGGATTTTACACTTTTTTCAGATGGCCCTCTTGCCCGGGGGGCAGTGACACTTCATTGTAGTGCAGATTTCCTTTACAGGCTTGCTTGGTTGGCCAAGAAGGGCGTATGCGTTTTTCCGGAATATATTCAGGAAAAAACGCATACGCACTTTTTGGCCAAGTGCATCATTGTCGACGTTGTGCCGCTTTTCCTATGATTTCAGGGCAATTCCTGTCTACCCCATGCAATCGTTTTCCTGAAATTCTGCCCCGCTTTCAAGTCCCCTTCGCAGGCTTACTTCAATATACTTTTGGAAGATAGCTGTCATTTATAACTCTGCAGGTTTGTGAATTACAGTGCCCCTGAGCTCCTTTCTTCAACTCGCTTTCTTGTGAGCTGGGCACAAAACCGCAGGATTGCTTCAGGCCCTAATCTGTTTCCAGCAGGGCACACTGAGCCTTTGTTTAATTCCTCTTCCTGGTGGGCAATGAGCGTTACATTTGCCCGTGCAGACACCTACAGCTAGTCTCTCATTGTTTCTCCCTATTCCTGTTCATCTGGCACAGAAATTGCAAGCTGTGCCAAAGAGGAGGTTAAAGGCACTGACTCTCCAAGCGGGGAGAGTGTTAGTAAAGCATCTGGAATGGTGAACCCGAGGACCAGAATACGAAAACTGAGGTGCATTTAAATCGTTTCCCAATCACACGGTGGACCATACTGTGGGTTTCCCATGCATGTTTTAGCTGGAGGAAGAATCCCTTGAACCTGGAGAGTTGGGACCCATGGAATGCGTACCATGCAGTATGACTTCAAAGGGTCTGCATTTGCTCACCGAAACTCAACAATGCTATCAGCCTGAAGTGTCCAGCCTTATGACTCAACCAGCTCTGGGTGTAGATGTGGTCAATCCTGGTTGCATCATATGACCTGAGTGAATTATTTAAGAATTGCTCTCTATTTCACTGTCTTTGTGTTTTGTTTTTGAAATTTATTTTGATAATGGGATTTATCGGATTTTCACTGCTGCGTTTATGCCGCTGTACACACGCTTGATTCTCTTACGGAGACATATAAATCCATGGGTTTTAAGATTCTTCCTAGTCAGGTATATTCCTAGGCGTTGAATATGTGGTGTTGAGTCCATTTCGTTGAGCAAGGAGTAGGTCTTGTCTATTACATATTTGGCTTATGGAAAGTTATCTGTGCTAATTTCAGTCTCTGGTTTTATGCAGCACCCCAAGGCACCTTTCCCCATAAGCAAGCACTAGTTGGTTTTCTAAATTTGTGACACTGTTCTGTTTTGTAATTCAGTTCATGTGTAGTCAAGTTTACATTCCGTGTATTAGTGATATCTTATGATGCTTCTTTTTCTGTGTGACGTAGTTCAGGTAGAATCACCGTACCTGCATCCACTCACTATGCCGCTACGGGCCTGATGACACAGATTTCATTGCTGAGTGATATTGCATTGTACGTACGTGCCACAACTTCTTTATCCATTTTTTGCTTTCTGGGATATTTACCTGATACTGTAGACGAGCTTCTTGTGAACACAGCCGTCCAAAATATTGGGGTGGCTGTCTGTTTTTGATTTTAATTTCCGTAAGCTATAGGACCATAAGTGGAAGTGCCATAGGCTGTGTTGCTTTGTTTCTTACGTGTTTCAGGAAACACCATACACTTCTCCAGGGTGGCTGTTAACAATTTACATCCTGCCAATCAGCATAACAAGGCTCCCTCTTCTCCATATCCTGTCCTAACTTTCTGGATTTTACACTTTTTTCAGATGGCCCTCTTGCCCGGGGGGCAGTGAGACTTCATTGTAGTGCAGATTTCCTTTACAGGCTTGCTTGCTTGGACAAAAAGGGCGTGTGCGTTTTTTCCTGAATATATTCAGGAAAAAACGCATATGCACTTTTTGGCCAAGTGCATCATTGTCGACATTGTGCCTCGTTTCCTATGCTTTCAGGGCAATTCCTGTCTACCTCCTGCAATCGTTTTCCTGAAATTCTGCCCCGCTTTCAAATCCCCTTCGCAGGCTTACTTCAATATATTTTTGGAGGATAGCTGTCATTTATAACTCTGCAGGTTTGTGAATTACAGTGCCCCTGAGCTCCTTTCTTCAACTCGCTTTCTTGTGAGCTGGGCACAAAACCGCAGGATTGCTTCAGGCCCTAATCTGTTTCCAGCAGGGCACACTGAGCCTTTGTTTAATTCCTCTTCCTGGTGGGCAATGAGCATTACATTTGCCCGTGCAGATACCTACAGCTAGTCTCTCATTGTTTCTCCCTATTCCTGTTCATCTGGCACAGAAATTGCAAGCTGTGCCAAAGAGGAGGTTAAAGGCACTGACTCTCCAAGCAGGGAGAGTGTTAGTAAAGCATCTGGAATGGTGAACCCGAGGACCAGGATACGAAAACTGAGATGCATTTTAAATCGTTTCCCAATCACACGGTGGACGATACTCTGGGTTTCCCATGCATGTTTTAGCTGGAGGAAGAATGCCTTGAACCTGGAGAGTTGGGAACCATGGAATGGGTACCATGCAGTATGACTTCAAAGGGTCTGCATTTGCTCACCGAAACTCACCAATGCTATCAGCCTGAAGTGTCCAGCCTTATGTCTCAACCAGCTCTGGGTGTAGATGTGGTCAATCCCGGTTGCATCACATGCCCTGAGTGAATTAGTTAAGAATTGCTCTCGATTTCACTGTCTTTGTGTTTTGTTTTCGAAATTTATTTTGATAATGGGATTTATCGGATTTTCACTGCTGCGTTTCGGCCGCTGTACACACGCTTGATTCTCTTACGGAGACATATAAATCCATGGGTTTTAAGATTCTTCCTAGTCAGGTATATTCCTAGGCGTTGAATATGTGGTGTTGGGTCCATTTCGTTGAGCAAGGAGTAGGTCTTGTCTATTACATATTTGGCCTATGGAAAGTTATCTGTGCTAATTTCAGTCTTTGGTTATATGCAGCACCCCAAGGCACCTTTCCCCATAAACAAGCACTAGTTGGTTTTCTAAATTTGAGACCCTGTTCTGCTTTGTAATTCAGTTCATGTGTAGTCAAGTTTACATTCCGTGTATTAGTGATATCTTATGATGTTTCTTTTTCTGTGTGACGTAGTTCACGTAGAATCACCGTACCTGCATCCACTCACTATGCCGCTACGGGCCTGATGACACAGATTTCATTGCTGAGTGATATTGCATTGTACGTACGTGCCACAACTTCTTTATCCATTTTTTGCTTTCTGGGATATTTACCTGATACTGTAGACGAGCTTCTTGTGAACACAGCCGTCCCAAATATTGGGGTGGCTGTCTGTTTTTGATTTTAATTTCCGTAAGCTATAGGACCATAAGTGGAAGTTCCATAGGCTGTGTTGCTTTGTTTCTTACGTGTTTCAGGAAACACCATACACTTCTCCAGGGTGGCTGCTGGCAATTTACATCCTGCCAATCAGCATAACAAGGCTCCCTGTTCTCCATATCCTGTCCTACCTTTCTGGATTTTACACTATTTTCAGATGGCCCTTTTGCCCAGTGGGGCAGTGAGACTTCATTGTAGTGCAGATTTCCTTTACAGGCTTGCTTGGTTGGCCAAAAAGGGCGTATGCGTTTTTTCCTGAATATATTCAGGAAAAAACGCATACGCCCTTTTTGGCCAAGTGCATCATTGTCGACGTTCTGCCTCTTTTCCTATGCTTTCAGGGCAATTCCAGTCTACCCCCTGCAATCGTTTTCCTGAAATTCTGCCCCGCTTTCAAGTCCCCTTCGCAGGCTTACTTCAATATATTTTTGGAGGATAGCTGTCATTTATATCTCTGCAGGTTTGTGAATTACAGTGTCCCTGAGCTCCTTTCTTCAACTCGCTTTCTTGTGAGCTGGGCACAAAACCGCAGGATTGCTTCAGGCCCTAATCTGTTTCCAGCAGGGCACACTGAGCCTTTGTTTAATTCCTCTTCCTGGTGGGAAATGAGCGTTACATTTGCCCCTGCAGACACCTATAGCTAGTGTCTCATTGGTTCTCCCTATTCCTGTTCATCTGTCACAGAAATTGCAAGCTGTGCCAAAGAGGAGGTTAAAGGCACTGACTCTACAAGCGGGGAGAGTGTTAGTAAAGCATCTGGAATGGTGAACCCGAGGACAAGGATACGAAAACTGAGATGCATTTTAAATCGTTTCCCAATCACACGGTGGACGTTACTCTGGGTTTCCCATGCATGTTTTAGCTGGAGGAAGAATCCCTTGAACCTGGAGAGTTGGGAACCATGGAATGGGTACCATGCAGTATGACTTCAAAGGGTCTGCATTTGATCACCGAAACTCACCAATGCTATCAGCCTGAAGTGTCCAGCCTTATGTCTCAACCAGCTCTGGGTGTAGATGTGGTCAATCCCGGTTGCATCTCATGCCCTGAGTGAATTAGTTAAGAATTGCTCTCGATTTCACTGTCTTTGTGTTTTGTTTTCGAAAATTATTTTGATAATGGGATTTATCGGATTTTCACTGCTGCGTTTCGGCCGCTGTACACACGCTTGATTCTCTTACGGAGACATATAAATCCATGGGTTTTAAGATTCTTCCTAGTCAGGTATATTCCTAGGCGTTGAATATGTGGTGTTGGGTCCATTTCGTTGAGCAAGGAGTAGGTCTTTTCTATTACATATTTGGCCTATGGAAAGTTATCTGTGCTAATTTCAGTCTCTGGTTATATGCAGCACCCCAAGGCACCTTTCCCCCTAAGCAAGCACTAGTTGGTTTTCTAAATTTGAGACCCTGTTCTGTTTTGTAATTCAGTTCATGTGTAGTCAAGTTTACATTCCGTGTATTAGTGATATCTTATGATGTTTCTTTTTCTGTGTGACGTAGTTCACGTAGAATCACAGTACCTGCATCCACTCACTATGCCGCTACAGGCCTGATGACACAGATTTCATTGCTGAGTGATATTGCATTGCACGTACGTGCCACAACTTCTTTATCCATTTTTTGCTTTCTGGGATATTTACCTGATACTGTAGACGAGCTTCTTGTGAACACAGCCGTCCCAAATATTGGGGTGGCTGTATGTTTTTGATTTTAATTTCCGTAACCTATAGGACCATAAGTGGAAGTGCCATAGGCTGTGTTGCTTTGTTTCTTACGTGTTTCAGGAAACACCATACACTTCTCCAGGGTGGCTGCTGGCAATTTACATCCTGCCAATCAGCATAACAAGGCTCCCTGTTCTCCATATCCTGTCCTACCTTTCTGAATTTTACACTTTTTTCAGATGGCCCTTTTGCCCGGGGGGGCAGTGAGACTTCATTGTAGTGCAGATTTCCTTTACAGGCTTGCTTGGATGGCCAAAAAGGGCGTATGCGTTTTTTCCTGAATATATTCAGGAAAAAACGCATACGCCCTTTTTGGACAAGTGCATCATTGTCGACGTTCTGCCTCTTTTCCTATGCTTTCAGGGCAATTCCAGTCTACCCCCTGCAATCGTTTTCCTGAAATTCTGCCCCGCTTTCAAGTCCCCTTCGCAGGCTTACTTCAATATATTTTTGGAGGATAGCTGTCATTTATAACTCTGCAGGTTTGTGATTTACAGTGCCCCTGAGCTCCTTTCTTCAACTCGCTTTCTTGTGAGCTGGGCACAAAACCGCAGGATTGCTTCAGGCCCTAATCTGTTTCCAGCAGGGCACACTGAGCCTTTGTTTAATTCCTCTTCCTGTTGGGAAATGAGCGTTACATTTGCCCCTGCAGACACCTATAGCTAGTGTCTCATTGGTTCTCCCTATTCCTGTTCATCTTGCACAGAAATTGCAAGCTGTGCCAAACAGGAGGTTAAAGGCACTGACTCTCCAAGCAGGGAGAGTGTTAGTAAAGCATCTGGAATGGTGAACCCGAGGACCATGATACGAAAACTGAGGTGCATTTTAAATCGTTTCCCAATCACATGGTGGACCATACTGTGGGTTTCCCATGCATGTTTTAGCTGGAGGAAGAATCCCTTGAACCTGGAGAGTTGGGACCCATGGAATGCGTACCATGCAGTATGACTTCAAAGGGTCTGCATTTGCTCACCGAAACTCACCAATGCTATCAGCCTGAAGTGTCCAGCCTTATGACTCAACCAGCTCTGGGTGTAGATGTGGTCAATCCTGGTTGCATCATATGCCCTGAGTGAATTATTTAAGAATTGCTCTCTATTTCACTGTCTTTGTGTTTTGTTTTTGAAATTTATTTTGATAATGGGATTTATCGGATTTTCACTGCTGCGTTTATGCCGCTGTACACACGCTTGATTCTCTTACGGAGACATATAAATCCATGGGTTTTAAGATTCTTCCTAGTCAGGTATATTCCTAGGCGTTGAATATGTGGTGTTGAGTCCATTTCGTTGAGCAAGGAGTAGGTCTTGTCTATTACATATTTGGCTTATGGAAAGTTATCTGTGCTAATTTCAGTCTCTGGTTTTATGCAGCACCCCAAGGCACCTTTCCCCATAAGCAAGCACTAGTTTGTTTTCTAAATTTGTGACACTGTTCTGTTTTGTAATTCAGTTCATGTGTAGTCAAGTTTACATTCCGTGTATTAGTGATATCTTATGATGTTTCTTTATCTGTGTGACGTAGTTCAGGTAGAATCACCATACCTGCATCCACTCACTATGCCGCTACGGGCCTGATGACACAGATTTCATTGCTGAGTGATATTGCATTGTACGTACGTGCCACAACTTCTTTATCCGTTTTTTGCTTTCTGGGATATTTACCTAATACTGTAGACGAGCTTCTTGTGAACACAGCCGTCCAAAATATTGGGGTGGCTGTCTGTTTTTGATTTTAATTTCCGTAAGCTATAGGACCATAAGTGGAATTGCCATAGGCTGTGTTGCTTTGTTTCTTACGTGTTTCAATAAACACCATACACTTCTCCAGGGTGGCTGTTTTCAATTTACATCCTGCCAATCAGCATAACAAGGCTCCCTGTTCTCCATATCCTGTCATAACTTTCTGGATTTTACACTTTTTTCAGATGGACCTCTTGCCCGGGGGGCAGTGAGACTTCATTGTAGTGCAGATTTCCTTTACAGGCTTGCTTGTTCGGCCAAAAAGGGCGTATGCCTTTTTTCCTGAATATATTCAGGAAAAAACGCATACGCCCTTTTTGGCCAAGTGCATCATTGTCGACGTTCTGCCTCTTTTCCTATGCTTTCAGGGCAATTCCAGTCTACCCCCTGCAATCGTTTTCCTGAA
Organism: Phocoena phocoena; assembly: GCF_963924675.1. Lineage (NCBI taxonomy): Eukaryota > Metazoa > Chordata > Mammalia > Artiodactyla > Phocoenidae > Phocoena > Phocoena phocoena. The sequence goes on from NW_027077438.1 coordinate 56,692, forward strand.
ATTCTGCCCCGCTTTCAAGTCCCCTTCGCAGGCTTACTTCAATATACTTTTGGAAGATAGCTGTCATTTATATCTCTGCAGGTTTGTGAATTACAGTGCCTCTGAGCTCCGTTCTTCAACTCGCTTTCTTGTGAGCTGGGCACAAAACCGCAGGATTGCTTCAGGCCCTAATCTGTTTCCAGCAGGGCACACTGAGCCTTTATTTAATTCCTCTTCCTGGTGGGCAATGAGCGTTACATTTGCCCGTGCAGACACCTACAGCTAGTCTCTCATTGGTTCTCCCTATTCCTGTTCATCTTGCACAGAAATTGCAAGCTGTGCCAAAGAAGAGGTTAAAGGCACTGACTCTCTAAGCGGGGAGAGTGTTAGTAAAGCATCTGGAATGGTGAACCCGAGGACCAGGATACGAAAACTGAGATGCATTTTAAATCGTTTCCCAATCACACGGTGGACGATACTCTGGGATTCCCATGCATGTTTTAGCTGGAGGAAGAATCCCTTGAACCTGGAGAGTTGGGACCCATGGAATGGGTACCATGCAGTATGACTTCAAAGGGTCTGCATTTGCTCACCGAAACTCACCAATGCTATCAGCCTGAAGTGTCCAGCCTTATGTCTCAACCAGCTCTGGGTGTAGATGTGGTCAATCCCGGTTGCATCACATGCCCTGAGTGAATTATTTAAGAATTGCTCTCTATTTCACTGTCTTTGTGTTTTGTTTTCGAAATTTATTTTGATAATGGGATTTATCGGATTTTCACTGCTGCGTTTCGGCCGCTGTACACACGCTTGATTCTCTTACGGAGACATATATATCCATGGGTTTTAAGATTATTCCTAGTCAGGTATATTCCTAGGCGTTGAATATGTGGTTTTGGGTCCATTTCGTTGAGCAACGAGTAGGTCTTGTCTGTTACATATTTGACTTATGGAAAGTTATCTGTGCTAATTTCAGTCTCTGGTTTTATGCAGCACCCCAAGGCACCTTTCCCCATAAGCAAGCACTAGTTGGTTTTCTAAATTTGAGACCCTGTTCTGTTTTGTAATTCAGTTCATGTGTAGTCAAGTTTACATTCCGTGTATTAGTGATATCTTATGATGTTTCTTTTTCTGTGTGACGTTGTTCACGTACAATCACCGTACCTGCATCCACTCACTATGCCGCTACGGGCCTGATGACACAGATTTCATTGCTGAGTGATATTGCATTGTACGTACGTGCCACAACTTCTTTATCCATTTTTTGCTTTCTGGGATATTTACCTGGTACTGTAGACGAGCTTCTTGTGAACACAGCCGTCCCAAATATTGGTGTGGCTGTCTGTTTTTGATTTTAATTTCCGTAAGCTATAAGACCATAAGTGGAAGTGCCATAGGATGTGTTGCTTTGTTTCTTACGTGTTTCAGGAAACACCATACACTTCTCCAGGGTGGCTGCTGGCAATTTACATCCTGCCAATCAGCATAACAAGGCTCCCTGTTCTCCATATCCTGTCCTAGCTTTCTGGATTTTACACTTTTTTCAGATGGCCCTTTTGCCCGGGGGGCAGTGAGACTTCATTGTAGTGCAGATTTCCTTTACAGGCTTGCTTGGTTGGCCAAAAAGGGCGTATGCGTTTTTTCCTGAATATATTCAGGAAAAAACGCATACGCCCTTTTTGGCCAAGTGCATCATTGTCGACGTTCTGCCTCTTTTCCTATGCTTTCAGGGCAATACCAGTCTACCCCCTGCAATCGTTTTCCTGAAATTCTGCCCCGCTTTCAAGTCCCCTTCGCAGGCTTACTTCAATATATTTTTGGAGGATAGCTGTCATTTATAACTCTGCAGATTTGTGAATTACAGTGCCCCTGAGCTCTTTTCTTCAACTCGCTTTCTTGTGAGCTGGGCACAAAACCGCAGGATTGCTTCAGGCCCTAATCTGTTTCCAGCAGGGCACGCTGAGCCTTTGTTTAAATCCTCTTCCTGGTCGGCAATGAGCGTTACATTTGCCCGTGCAGACACCTACAGCTAGTCTCTCATTGGTTCTCCCTATTCCTGTTCATCTTGCACAGAAATTGCAAGCTGTGCCAAACAGGTGGTTAAAGGCCGTGACTCTCCCAGCGGGGAGAGTGTTAGTAAAGCATCTGGAATAGTGAACCCGAGGACCAGGATACGAAAACTGAGATGCATTTTAAATCGTTTCCCAATCACACGGTGGACCATACTGTGGGGTTCCCATGCATGTTTTAGCTGGAGGAAGAATCCCTTGAACCTGAAGAGTTGGGACCCATGGAATAGGTACCATGCAGTATGACTTCAAATGGTCTGCATTTGCTCACCGAAACTCACCAATGCTATCAGCCTAAAGTGTCCAGCCTTATGTCTCAACCAGCTCTGGGAGTAGATGTGGTCAATCCCGGTTGCATCACATGCCCTGAGTGAATTAGTTAAGAATTGCTCTCTATTTCACTGTCTTTGTGTTTTGTTTTCGAAATTTATTTTGATAATGGGTTGTATCGGATTTTCACTGCTGCGTTTCGGCCGCTGTACACATGCTTGATTCTCTTACGGAGACATATATATCCATGGGTTTTAAGATTCTTCCTAGTCAGGTATATTCCTAGGCGTTGAATATGTGGTTTTGGGTCCATTTCGTTGAGCAAGGAGTAGGTCTTGTCTATTACATATTTGGCTTATGGAAAGTTATCTGTGCTAATTTCAGTCTCTGGTTTTATGCAGCACCCCAAGGCACCTTTCCCCATAAGCAAGCACTAGTTGGTTTTCTAAATTTGAGACCCTGTTCTGCTTTGTAATTCAGTTCATGTGTAGTCAAGTTTACATTCCGTGTATTAGTGATATCTTATAATGTTTCTTTTTCTGTGTGACGTTGTTCACGTACAATCACCGTACCTGCATCCACTCACTATGCCGCTACGGGCCTGATGACACAGATTTCATTGCTGAGTGATATTGCATTGTACGTACGTGCCACAGCTTCTTTATCCATTTTTTGCTTTCTGGGATATTTACCTGATACTGTAGACGAGCTTCTTGTGAACACAGCCGTCCCAAATATTGGGGTGGCTGTCTGTTTTTGATTTTAATTTCCGTAAGCTATAGGACCATAAGTGGAAGTGCCATAGGCTGTGTTGCTTTATTTCTTACGTGTTTCAGGAAACACCATACACTTCTCCAGGGTGGCTGTTGGCAATTTACATCCTGCCAATCAGCAAAACAAGGCTCCCTGTTCTCCATATCCTGTCCTACCTTTCTGGATTTTACACTTGTTTCAGATGGCCCTCTTGCCCGGGGGGCATTGAGACTTCATTGTAGTGCAGATTTCCTTTACAGGCTTGCTTGGTTGGCCAAAAAGGGCGTATGCGTTTTTTCCTGAATATATTCAGGAAAAAACGCATACGCACTTTTTGGACAAGTGCATCATTGTCGACGTTCTGCCTCTTTTCCTATGCTTTCAGGGCAATTCCAGTCTACCCCCTGCAATCGTTTTCCTGAAATTCTGCCCCGCTTTCAAGTCCCCTTCGCAGGCTTACTTCAATATACTTTTGGAAGATAGCTGTCATTTATAACTCTGCAGGTTTGTGAATTACAGTGCCCCTGAGCTCCTTTCTTCAATTCGCTTTCTTGTGAGCTGGGCACAAAACCAAAGGATTGCTTCAGGCCCTAATCTGTTTTCAGCAGGGCACGCTGAGCCTTTGTTTAATTCCTCTTCCTGGTGGGCAATGAGCGTTACATTTGCCCGTGCAGACACCTACAGCTAGTCTCTCATTGTTTCTCCCGTTTCCTGTTCATCTTGCACAGAAATTGCAAGCTGTGCCGAACAGGAGGTTAAAGGCACTGACTCTCCAAGAGGGGAGAGTGTTAGTAAAGCATCTGGAATGGTGAACCCGAGGACCAGGATACGAAAACTGAGATGCATTTTAAATCATTTCCCAATCACACGGTGGACGATACTCTTGGTTTCCCATGCATGTTTTAGCTGGAGGAAGAATCCCTTGAACCTGGAGAGTTGGGACCCATGGAATGGGTACCATGCAGTATGACTTCAAAGGGTCTATATTTGCTCACCGAAACTCACCAATGCTATCAGCCTGAAGTGTCCAGCTTTATGTCTCAACCAGCTCTGGGTGTAGATGTGGTCAATCCCGGTTGCATCACATGCCCTGAGTGAATTATTTAAGAATTGCTCTCTATTTCACTGTCTTTGTGTTTTGTTTTCGAAATTTATTTTGATAATGGGATTTATCGGATTTTCACTGCTGCGTTTCGGCCGCTGTACACACGCTTGATTCTCTTATGGAGACATATATATCCATGGGTTTTAAGATTCTTCCTAGTCAGGTATATACCTATGCGTTGAATATGTGGTGTTGTGTCCATTTCGTTGAGCAAGGAGTAGGTCTTGTCTATTACATATTTGGCTTATGGAAAGTTATCTGTGCTAATTTCAGTCTCTGGTTTTATGCAGCACCCCAAGGCACCTTTCCCCATAAGCAAGCACTAGTTGGTTTTCTAAATTTGAGACCCTGTTCTGTTTTGTAATTCAGTTCATGTGTAGTCAAGTTTACATTCCGTGTATTAGTGATATCTTATGATGTTTCTTTTTCTGTGTGACGTAGTTCATGTAGAATCACCGTACCTGCATCCACTCACTGTGCCGCTACGGGCCTGATGACACAGATTTCATTGCTGAGTGATATTGCATTGCACGTATGTGCCACAACTTCTTTATCCATTTTTGCTTTCTGTGATATTTACCTGGTACTGTAGACGAGCTTCTTGGGAACACAGCCATCCCAAATATTGGGGTGGCTGTCTGTTTTTGATTTTAATTTCCGTAAGCTATAGGACCATAAGTGGAAGTGCCATAGGCTGTGTTGCTCTGTTTCTTACGTGTTTCAGGAAACACCATACACTTCTCCAGGGTGGCTGCTGGCAATTTACATCCTGCCAATCAGCATAACAAGGCTCCCTGTTCTCCATATCCTGTCCTACCTTTCTGGATTTTACACTTTTTTCAGATGGCCCTTTTGCCCGGGGGGCAGTGAGACTTCATTGTAGTGCAGATTTCTTTAACAGCCTTGCTTGGTTGGCCAAAAAGGGCGTATGCGTTTTTTCCTGAATATATTCAGGAAAAAACGCATACGACCTTTTTGGCCATGTGCATCATTGTCGACGTTGTGCCTCTTTTGCTATGCTTTCAAGGCAATTCCAGTCTACCCCCTGCAATCGTTTTCCTGAAATTCTGCCCCGCTTTCCAGTCCCCTTCGCAGGCTTACTTCAATATATTTTTGGAGGATAGCTGTTATTTATAACTCTGCAGGTTTGTGAATTACAGTGCCCCTGAGCTCCTTTCTTCAACTCGCTTTCTTGTGAGCTGGGCACAAAACCGCAGGATTGCTTCAGGCCCTAATCTGTTTCCAGCAGGGCACACTGAGCCTTTGTTTAATTCCTCTTCCTGGTGGGCAATGAGCGTTACATTTGCCCGTGCAGACACCTACAGCTAGTCTCTCATTGGTTCTCCCTATTCCTGTTTATCTTGCACAGAAATGGCAAACTGTGCCAAACAGGAGGTTAAAGGCACTGACTCTCCAAGCGGGGAGAGTGTTAGTAAAGCATCTGGAATGGTGAACCCGAGGACCAGGATACGAAAACTGAGATGCATTTTAAATCGTTTCCCAATCACACGGTGGACGATACTCTGGGTTTCCCATGCATGTTCAGCTGGAGGAAGAATCCCTTGAACCTGGAGAGTTGGGACCCATGGAATGGGTATCATGCAGTATGACTTCAAAGGGTCTGCATTTGCTCACCGAAACTCACCAATGCTATCAGCCTGAAGTGTCCAGCCTTATGTCTCAACCAGCTCTGGGTGTAGACGTGGTCAATCCCGGTTGCATCACATGCCCTGAGTGAATTATTTAAGAATTGCTCTCTATTTCACTGTCTTTGTGTTTTGTTTTCGAAATTTATTTTGATAATGGGATTTATCGGATTTTCACTGCTGCGTTTCGGCCGCTGTACACACGCTTGATTCTCTTACGGAGACATATATATCCATGGGTTTTAAGATTCTTCCTAGTCAGGTATATTCCTAGGCGTTGAATATGTGGTGCTGGGTCCATTTCGTTGAGCAAGGAGTAGGTCTTGTCTATTACATATTTGGCTTATGGAATGTTATCTGTGCTAATTTCAGTCTCTGCTTTTATGCAGCAACCCAAGGCGCCTTTACCCATAAGCAAGCACTAGTAGATTTTCTAAATTTGAGACCCTGTTCTGTTTTGTAATTCAGTTCATGTGTAGTCAAGTTTACATTCCGTGTATTAGTGATAACTTATGATGTTTCTTTTTCTGTGTGACGTAGTTCACGTAGAATCACCGTACCTGCATCCACTCACTATGCCGCTACGGGCCTGATGACACAGATTTCATTGCTGAGTGATATTGCATTGTACGTACGTGCCACAACTTCTTTATCCATTTCTTGCTTTCTGGGATATTTACCTGATACTGTAGACGAGCTTCTTGTGAACACAGCCGTACCAAATATTGGGGTGGCTGTCTGTTTATGATTTTAATTTCCGTAAGCTATAGGACCATAAGTGGAAGTGCCATAGGCTGTGTTGCTTTGTTTCTTATGTGTTTCAGGAAACACCATACACTTCTCCAGGGTGGCTGCTGGCAATTTACATCCTGCCAATCAGCATAACAAGGCTCCCTGTTCTCCATATCCTGTCCTACCTTTCTGGAATTTACACTTTTTTCAGATGGCCCTCTTGCCCGAGGGGCAGTGAGACTTCATTGTAGTGCAGATTTCCTTTACAGGCTTGGTTGGTTGGCCAAAAAGGGCGTATGCGTTTTTTCCTGAATATATTCAGGAAAAAACGCATACGCCATTTTTGGCCAAGTGCATCATTGTCGACGGTGTGCCTGTTTTCCTATGCTTTCAGGGCAATTCCAGTCTACCCCCTGCAATCGTTTTCCTGAAATTCTGCCCGCTTTCAAGTCCCCTTCGCAGGCTTACTTCAATATACTTTTGGAAGATAGCTGTCATTTATAACTCTGTAGGTTTGTGAATTACAGTGCCCCTGAGCTCCTTTCTTCACCTCGCTTTCTTGTGAGCTGGGCACAAAACCGCAGGATTGCTTCAGGCCCTAATCTGTTTCCAGCAGGGCACACTGAGCCTTTGTTTAATTCCCCTTCCTGGTGGGCAATGAGCGTTACATTTGCCCGTGCAGACTCCTACAGCTAGTCTCTCATTGGTTCTCCCTATTCCTGTTCATCTTGCACAGAAATTGCAAGCTGTGCCAAAGAGGAGGTTAAAGGCCCTGACACTCCAAGCGGGGAGAGTGTTAGTAAAGCATCTGGAATGTTGAACCCGAGGACCAGGATACGAAAATTGAGATGCATTTTAAATCGTTTCCCAATCACACGGTGGACGATACTCTGGGTTTCCCATGCATGTTTTAGCTGGAGGAAGAATGCCTTGAACCTGGAGAGTTGGGACCCATGGAATGGGTACCATGCAGTATGACTTCAAAGGGTCTGCATTTGCTCACCGAAACTCACCAATGCTATCAGCCTGAAGTGTCCAGCCTTATGTCTCAACCAGCTCTGGGTGTAGATGTGGTCAATCCCGGTTGCATCACATGCCCTGAGTGAATTATTTAAGAATTGCTCTCTATTTCACTGTCTTTGTGTTTGTTTTCGAAATTTATTTTGATAATGGGATTTATCGGATTTTCACTACTGCGTTTCGGCCGCTGTACACACGCTTGATTCTCTTACGGAGACATATATATCCATGGGTTTTAAGATTCTTCCTAATCAGTTATATTCCTAGGCGTTGAATATGTGGTGTTGGGTCCAATTCGTTGAGCAAGGAGTAGGTCTTGTCTATTACATATTTGGCTTATGGAAAGTTATCTGTGCCAATTTCAGTCTCTGGTTTTATGCAGCACCCCAACGCACCTTTCCCCATAAGCAAGCACTAGTTTGTTTTCTAAATTTGAGACCCTGTTCTGTTTTGTAATTCAGTTCATGTGTAGTCAAGTTTACATTCCGTGTATTAGTGATATCTTATGATGTTTCTTTTTCTGTGTGACGTAGTTCACGTAGAATCACCGTACCTGCATCCACTCACTATGCCGCTACGGGCCTGATGACACAGATTTCATTGCTGAGTGATATTGCATTGTACGTACGTGCCACAACTTCTTTATCCATTTTTTGCTTTCTGGGATATTTACCTGATACTGTAGACGAGCTTCTTGTGAACACAGCCGTCCCAAATATTGGGGTGGCTGTCTGTTTTTGATTTTAATTTCCGTAAGCTATAGGACCATAAGTGGAAGTGCCATAGGCTGTGTTGCTTTGTTTCTTACGTGTTTCAGGAAACACCATACACTTCTCCAGGGTGGCTGCTGGCAATTTACATCCTGCCAATCAGCATAAAAAGGCTCCCTGTTCTCCATATCCTGTCCTACCTTTCTGGATTTTACACTTTTTTCAGATGGCCCTCTTGCCCGGGGGCCAGTGACACTTCATTGTAGTGCAGATTTCCTTTACAGGCTTGCTTGGTTGGCCAAGAAGGGCGTATGCGTTTTTCCGGAATATATTCAGGAAAAAACGCATACGCACTTTTTGGCCAAGTGCATCATTGTCGACGTTGTGCCGCTTTTCCTATGATTTCAGGGCAATTCCTGTCTACCCCATGCAATCGTTTTCCTGAAATTCTGCCCCGCTTTCAAGTCCCCTTCGCAGGCTTACTTCAATATACTTTTGGAAGATAGCTGTCATTTATAACTCTGCAGGTTTGTGAATTACAGTGCCCCTGAGCTCCTTTCTTCAACTCGCTTTCTTGTGAGCTGGGCACAAAACCGCAGGATTGCTTCAGGCCCTAATCTGTTTCCAGCAGGGCACACTGAGCCTTTGTTTAATTCCTCTTCCTGGTGGGCAATGAGCGTTACATTTGCCCGTGCAGACACCTACAGCTAGTCTCTCATTGTTTCTCCCTATTCCTGTTCATCTGGCACAGAAATTGCAAGCTGTGCCAAAGAGGAGGTTAAAGGCACTGACTCTCCAAGCGGGGAGAGTGTTAGTAAAGCATCTGGAATGGTGAACCCGAGGACAAAAATACAAAAACTGAGATGCATTATAAATCGTCTCCCAATCACACGGTGGACGATACTCTGTGTTTCCCATGCATGTTTTAGCTAGAGGAAGAATCCCTTGAACCTGGAGAGTTGGGACCCATGGAATGGGTACCATGCAGTATGACTTCAAAGGGTCTGCATTTGCTCACCGAAACTCACCAATGCTATCAGCCTGAAGTATCCAGCCTTATGTCTCAACCAGCTCTGGGTGTAGATGTGGTCAATCCCGGTTGCATCACATGCCCTGAGTGAATTATTTAAGAATTGCTCTCTATTTCACTGTCTTTGTGTTTTGTTTTCGAAATTTATTTTGATAATGGGATTTATCGGATTTTCACTGCTGCGTTTCGGCCGCTGTACACACGCTTGATTCTCTTACGGAGACATATATATCCATGGGTTTTAAGATTCTTCCTAGTCAGGTATATTCCTAGGCGTTGAATATGTGGTGTTGGGTCCATTTCGTTGAGCAAGGAGTAGGTCTTGTCTATTACATATTTGGCTTATGGAATGTTATCTGTGCTAATTTCAGTCTCTGGTTTTATGCAGCACCCGAAGGCGCCTTTACCCATAGGCAAGCACTAGTTGATTTTCTAAATTTGAGACCCTGTTCTGTTTTGTAATTCAGTTCATGTGTAGTCAAGTTTACATTCCGTGTATTAGTGATAACTTATGATGTTTCTTTTTCTGTGTGACGTAGTTCACGTAGAATCACCGTACCTGCATCCACTCACTATGCCGCTACGGGCCTGATGACACAGATTTCATTGCTGAGTGATATTGCATTGTACGTACGTGCCACAACTTCTTTATCCATTTCTTGCTTTCTGGGATATTTACCTGATACTGTAGACGAGCTTCTTGTGAACACAGCCGTCCCAAATATTGGGGTGGCTGTCTGTTTTTGATTTTAATTTCCGTAAGCTATAGGACCATAAGTCGAAGTGCCATAGGCTGTGTTGCTTTGTTTCTTATGTGTTTCAGGAAACACCATACACTTCTCCAGGGTGGCTGCTGGCAATTTACATCCTGCCAATCAGCATAACAAGGCTCCCTGTTCTCCATATCCTGTCCTACCTTTCTGGATTTTACACTTTTTTCAGATGGCCCTCTTGCCTGAGGGGCAGTGAGACTTCATTGTAGTGCAGATTTCCTTTACAGGCTTGGTTGGTTGGCCAAAAAGGGTGCATGCGTTTTTTCCTGAATATATTCAGGAAAAAACGCATACGCCCTTTTTGGCCAAGTGCATCATTGTCGACGGTGTGCCTGTTTTCCTATGCTTTCAGGGCAATTCCAGTCTACCCCCTGCAATCGTTTTCCTGAAATTCTGCCCGCTTTCAAGTCCCCTTCGCAGGCTTACTTCAATATACTTTTGGAAGATAGCTGTCATTTATAACTCTGTAGGTTTGTGAATTACAGTGCCCCTGAGCTCCTTTCTTCACCTCGCTTTCTTGTGAGCTGGGCACAAAACCGCAGGATTGCTTCAGGCCCTAATCTGTTTCCAGCAGGGCACACTGAGCCTTTGTTTAATTCCCCTTCCTGGTGGGCAATGAGCGTTACATTTGCCCGTGCAGACTCCTACAGCTAGTCTCTCATTGGTTCTCCCTATTCCTGTTCATCTTGCACAGAAATTGCAAGCTGTGCCAAAGAGGAGGTTAAAGGCTCTGACACTCCAAGCGGGGAGAGTGTTAGTAAAGCATCTGGAATGTTGAACCCGAGGACCAGGATACGAAAACTGAGATGCATTTTAAATCGTTTCCCAATCACACGGTGGACGATACTCTGGGTTTCCCATGCATGTTTTAGCTGGAGGAAGAATGCCTTGAACCTGGAGAGTTGGGACCCATGGAATGGGTACCATGCAGTATGACTTCAAAGGGTCTGCATTTGCTCACCGAAACTCACCAATGCTATCAGCCTGAAGTGTCCAGCCTTATGTCTCAACCAGCTCTGGGTGTAGATGTGTTAAATCCCGGTTGCATCACATGCCCTGAGTGAATTATTTAAGAATTGCTCTCTATTTCACTGTCTTTGTGTTTTGTTTTCGAAATTTATTTTGATAATGGGATTTATCGGATTTTCACTACTGCGTTTCGGCCGCTGTACACACGCTTGATTCTCTTACGGAGACATATATATCCATGGGTTTTAAGATTCTTCCTAATCAGTTATATTCCTAGGCGTTGAATATGTGGTGTTGGGTCCATTTCGTTGAGCAAGGAGTAGGTCTTGTCTATTACATATTTGGCTTATGGAAAGTTATCTGTGCCAATTTCAGTCTCTGGTTTTATGCAGCACCCCAATGCACCTTTCCCCATAAGCAAGCACTAGTTGGTTTTCTAAATTTGAGACCCTGTTCTGTTTTGTAATTCAGTTCATGTGTAGTCAAGTTTACATTCCGTGTATTAGTGATATCTTATGATGTTTCTTTTTCTGTGTGACGTAGTTCACGTAGAATTACCGTACCTGCATCCACTCACTATGCCGCTACGGGCCTGATGACACAGATTTCATTGCTGAGTGATATTGCATTGTACGTACGTGCCACAACTTCTTTATCCATTTTTTGCTTTCTGGGATATTTACCTGATACTGTAGACGAGCTTCTTGTGAACACAGCCGTCCCAAATATTGGGGTGGCTGTCTGTTTTTGATTTTAATTTCCGTAAGCTATAGGACCATAAGTGGAAGTGCCATAGGCTGTGTTGCTTTGTTTCTTACGTGTTTCAGGAAACACCATACACTTCTCCAGGGTGGCTGCTGGCAATTTACATCCTGCGAATCAGCATAACAAGGCTCCTGTTCTCCATATCCTGTCCTACCTTTCTGGATTTTACACTTTTTTCAGATGGCCCTCTTGCCCGGGGGGCAGTGACACTTCATTGTAGTGCAGATTTCCTTTACAGGCTTGCTTGGTTGGCCAAGAAGGGCGTATGCGTTTTTCCGGAATATATTCAGGAAAAAACGCATACGCACTTTTTGGCCAAGTGCATCATTGTCGACGTTGTGCCTCTTTTCCTATGCTTTCAGGGCAATTCCTGTCTACCCCCTGCAATCGTTTTCCTGAAATTCTGCCCCGCTTTCAAGTCCCCTTCGCAGGCTTACTTCAATATACTTTTGGAAGATAGCTGTCATTTATAACTCTGCAGGTTTGTGAATTACAGTGCCCCTGAGCTCCTTTCTTCAACTCGCTTTCTTGTGAGCTGGGCACAAAACCGCAGGATTGCTTCAGGCCCTAATCTGTTTCCAGCAGGGCACACTGAGCCTTTGTTTAATTCCTCTTCCTGGTGGGCAATGAGCGTTACATTTGCCCGTGCAGACACCTACAGCTAGTCTCTCATTGTTTCTCCCTATTCCTGTTCATCTGGCACAGAAATTGCAAGCTGTGCCAAAGAGGAGGTTAAAGGCACTGACTCTCCAAGCGGGGAGAGTGTTAGTAAAGCATCTGGAATGGTGAACCCGAGGACAAAAATACAAAAACTGAGATGCATTTTAAATCGTTTCCCAATCACACGGTGGACGATACTCTGGGTTTCCCATGCATGTTTTAGCTGGAGGAAGAATCCCTTGAACCTGGAGAGTTGGGACCCATGGAATGGGTACCATGCAGTATGACTTCAAAGGGTCTGCATTTGCTCACCGAAACTCACCAATGCTATCAGCCTGAAGTGTCCAGCCTTATGTCTCAACCAGCTCTGGGTGTAGATGTGGTCAATCCCGGTTGAATCACATGCTCTGAGTGAATTATTTAAGAATTGCTCTCTATTTCACTGTCTTTGTGTTTTCGAAATTTATTTTGATAATGGGATTTATCGGATTTTCACTACTGCGTTTTGGCCGCTGTTCACACGCTTGATTCTCTTACGGAGACATATATATCCATGGGTTTTAAGATTCTTCCTAGTCAGGTATATTCCTAGGCGTTGAATATGTGGTGTTGGGTCCATTTCGTTGAGCAAGGTGTAGGTCTTGTCTATTACATATTTGGCTTATGGAAAGTTATCTGTGCTAATTTCAGTCTCTGGTTTTATGCAGCACCCCAACACACCTTTCCCCATAAGCAAGCACTAGTTGGTTTTCTAAATTTGAGACCCTGTTCTGTTTTGTAATTCAGTTCATGTGTAGTCAAGTTTACATTCCGTGTATTAGTGATATCTTATGATGTTTCTTTTTCTGTGTGACGTAGTTCACGTAGAATCACCGTACCTGCATCCACTCATTATGCCGCTACGGGCCTGATGACACAGATTTCATTGCTGAGTGATATTGCATTGCACGTACGTGCCACAACTTCTTTATCCATTTTTTGCTTTCTCGGATATTTACCTGATACTGTAGACGAGCTTCTTGTGAACACAGTCGTCCCAAATATTGGGGTGGCTGTCTGTTTTTGATTTTAATTTCCGTAAGCTATAGGACCATAAGTGGAAGTGCCATAGGCTGTGTTGCTTTGTTTCTTATGTGTTTCAGGAAACACCATACACTTCTCCAGGGTGGCTGCTGGCAATTTACATCCTGCCAATCAGCATAACAAGGCTCCCTGTTCTCCATATCCTGTCCTACCTTTCTGGATTTTACACTTTTTTCAGATGGCCCTTTTGCCCGGGGGGCAGTGAGACTTCATTGTAGTGCAGATTTCCTTTACAGGCTTGCTTGGTTGGCCAAAAAGGGCGTATGCGTTTTTTCCTGAATATATTCAGGAAAAAACGCATACGCCCTTTTTGGCCAAGTGCATCATTGTCGATGTTCTGCCTCTTTTCCTATGCTTTCAGGGCAATTCCAGTCTAACCCCTGCAATCGTTTTCCAGAAATTCTGCCGCACTTTCAAGTCCCCTTCGCAGGCTTACTTCAATATACTTTTGGAAGATAGCTGTCATTTATAACTCTGCAGGTTTGTGAATTACAGTGCCCCTGAGCTCCTTTCTTCAACTCGCTTTCTTGTGAGCTGGGCACAAAACCGCAGGATTGCTTCAGGCCCTAATCTGTTTACAGCAGGGCACGCTGAGCCTTTGTTTAATTCCCCTTCCTGGTGGGCAATGAGCGTTACATTTGCCCGTGCAGACACCTACAGCTAGTCTCTCATTGGTTCTCCCTATTCCTGTTCATCTTGCACAGAAATTGCAAGCTGTGACAAACAGGAGGTTAAAGGCACTGACTCTCCAAGCGGGGAGAGTGTTAGTAAAGCATCTGGAATGGTGAACCCGAGGAACAGGATACGAAAACTGAGATGCATTTTAAATCATTTCCCAATCACACGGTGGACGATACTCTTGGTTTCCCATGCATGTTTTAGCTGGAGGAAGAATCCCTTGAACCTGGAGAGTTGGGACCCATGGAATGGGTACCATGCAGTATGACTTCAAAGGGTCTACATTTGCTCACCGAAACTCACCAATGCTATCAGCCTGAAGTGTCCAGCCTTATGTCTCAACCAGCTCTGGGTGTAGATGTGGTCAATCCCGGTTGCATCACATGCCCTGAGTGAATTATTTAAGAATTGCTCTCTATTTCACTGTCTTTGTGTTTTGTTTTCGAAATTTATTTTGATAATGGGATTTATCGGATTTTCACTGCTGCGTTTCGGCCGCTGTACACACGCTTGATTCTCTTATGGAGACATATATATCCATGGGTTTTAAGATTCTTCCTAGTCAGGTATATACCTATGCGTTGAATATGTGGTGTTGGGTCCATTTCGTTCAGCAAGGAGTAGGTCTTGTCTATTACATATTTGGCTTATGGAAAGTTATCTGTGCTAATTTCAGTCTCTGGTTTTATGCAGCACCCCAAGGCACCTTTCCCCATAAGCAAGCACTAGTTGGTTTTCTAAATTTGAGACCCTGTTCTGTTTTGTAATTCAGTTCATGTGTAGTCAAGTTTACATTCCGTGTATTAGTGATATCTTATGATGTTTCTTTTTCTGTGTGACGTAGTTCATGTAGAATCACCGTACCTGCATCCACTCACTGTGCCGCTACGGGCCTGATGACACAGATTTCATTGCTGAGTGATATTGCATTGCACGTATGTGCCACAACTTCTTTATCCATTTTTGCTTTCTGTGATATTTACCTGGTACTGTAGACGAGCTTCTTGGGAACACAGCCATCCCAAATATTGGGGTGGCTGTCTGTTTTTGATTTTAATTTCCGTAAGCTATAGGACCATAAGTGGAAGTGCCATAGGCTGTGTTGCTCTGTTTCTTACGTGTTTCAGGAAACACCATACACTTCTCCAGGGTGGCTGCTGGCAATTTACATCCTGCCAATCAGCATAACAAGGCTCCCTGTTCTCCATATCCTGTCCTACCTTTCTGGATTTTACACTTTTTTCAGATGGCCCTTTTGCCCGAGGGGCAGTGAGACTTCACTGTAGTGCAGATTTCCTTTACAGGCTTGGTTGGTTGGCCAAAAAGGGCGTATGCGTTTTTTCCTGAATATATTCAGGAAAAAACGCATACGCCCTTTTTGGCCAAGTGCATCATTGTCGACGGTATGCCTGTTTTCCTATGCTTTCAGGGCAATTCCAGTCTACCCCCTGCAATCGTTTTCCTGAAATTCTGCCCGCTTTCAAGTCCCCTTCGCAGGCTTACTTCAATATACTTTTGGAAGATAGCTGTCATTTATAACTCTGTAGGTTTGTGAATTACAGTGCCCCTGAGCTCCTTTCTTCACCTCGCTTTCTTGTGAGCTGGGCACAAAACCGCAGGATTGCTTCAGGCCCTAATCTGTTTCCAGCAGGGCACACTGAGCCTTTGTTTAATTCCCCTTCCTGGTGGGCAATGAGCGTTACATTTGCCCGTGCAGACTCCTACAGCTAGTCTCTCATTGGTTCTCCCTATTCCTGTTCCTCTTGCACAGAAATTGCAAGCTGTGCCAAAGAGGAGGTTAAAGGCACTGACACTCCAAGCGGGGAGAGTGTTAGTAAAGCATCTGGAATGTTGAACCCGAGGACCAGGATACGAAAACTGAGATGCATTTTAAATCGTTTCCCAATCACACGGTGGACGATACTCTGGGTTTCCCATGCATGTTTTAGCTGGAGGAAGAATGCCTTGAACCTGGAGAGTTGGGACCCATGGAATGGGTACCATGCAGTATGACTTCAAAGGGTCTGCATTGGCTCACCGAAACTCACCAATGCTATCAGCCTGAAGTGTCCAGCCTTATGTCTCAACCAGCTCTGGGTGTAGATGTGTTAAATCCCGGTTGCATCACATGCCCTGAGTGAATTATTTAAGAATTGCTCTCTATTTCACTGTTTTTGTGTTTTGTTTTCGAAATTTATTTTGATAATGGGATTTATCGGATTTTCACTACTGCGTTTCGGCCGCTGTACACACGCTTGATTCTCTTACGGAGACATATATATCCATGGGTTTTAAGATTCTTCCTAATCAGTTATATTCCTAGGCGTTGAATATGTGGTGTTGGGTCCATTTCGTTGAGCAGGGAGTAGGTCTTGTCTATTACATATTTGGCTTATGGAAAGTTATCTGTGCCAATTTCAGTCTCTGGTTTTATGCAGCACCCCAACGCACCTTTCCCCATAAGCAAGCACTAGTTGGTTTTCTAAATTTGAGACCCTGTTCTGTTTTGTAATTCAGTTCATGTGTAGTCAAGTTTACATTCCGTGTATTAGTGATATCTTATGATGTTTCTTTTTCTGTGTGACGTAGTTCACGTAGAATCACCATACCTGCATCCACTCACTATGCCGCTACGGGCCTGATGACACAGATTTCATTGCTGAGTGATATTGCATTGTATGTACGTGCCACAACTTCTTTATCCATTTTTTGCTTTCTGGGATATTTACCTGATACTGTAGACGAGCTTCTTGTGAACACAGCCGTCCCAAATATTGGGGTGGCTGTCTGTTTTTGATTTTAATTTCCGTAAGCTATAGGACCATAAGTGGAAGTGCCATAGGCTGTGTTGCTTTGTTTCTTACGTGTTTCAGGAAACACCATACACTTCTCCAGGGTGGCTGCTGGCAATTTACATCCTGCCAATCAGCATAACAAGGCTCCCTGTTCTCCATATCCTGTCCTACCTTTCTGGATTTTACACTTTTTTCAGATGGCCCTCTTGCCCGGGGGGCAGTGACACTTCATTGTAGTGCAGATTTCCTTTACAGGCTTGCTTGGTTGGCCAAGAAGGGCGTATGCGTTTTTCCGGAATATATTCAGGAAAAAACGCATACGCACTTTTTGGCCAAGTGCATCATTGTCGACGTTGTGCCGCTTTTCCTATGCTTTCAGGGCAATTCCTGTCTACCCCCTGCAATCGTTTTCCTGAAATTCTGCCCCGCTTTCAAGTCCCCTTCGCAGGCTTACTTCAATATACTTTTGGAAGATAGCTGTCATTTATAACTCTGCAGGTTTGTGAATTACAGTGCACCTGAGCTCCTTTCTACAACTCGCTTTCTTGTGAGCTGGGCACAAAACCGCAGGATTGCTTCAGGCCCTAATCTGTTTCCAGCAGGGCACACTGAGCCTTTGTTTAATTCCTCTTCCTGGTGGGCAATGAGCATTACATTTGCCCGTGCAGACACCTACAGCTAGTCTCTCATTGTTTCTCCCTATTCCTGTTCATCTGGCACAGAAATTGCAAGCTGTGCCAAAGAGGAGGTTAAAGGCACTGACTCTCCAAGCGGGGAGAGTGTTAGTAAAGCATCTGGAATGGTGAACCCGAGGACCAGGATACGAAAACTGAGATGCATTTTAAATCGTTTCCCAATCACACGGTGGACGATACTCTGGGTTTCCCATGCATGTTTTAGCTGGAGGAAGAATCCCTTGAACCTGGAGAGTTGGGACCCATGGAATGGGTACCATGCAGTATGACTTCAAAGGGTCTGCATTTGCTCACCGAAACTCACCAATGCTATCAGCCTGAAGTGTCCAGCCTTATGTCTCAACCAGCTCTGGGTGTAGATGTGGTCAATCCCGGTTGAATCACATGCCCTGAGTGAATTATTTAAGAATTGCTCTCTATTTCACTGTCTTTGTGTTTTCGAAATTTATTTTGATAATGGGATTTATCGGATTTTCACTACTGCGTTTCGGCCGCTGTACACACGCTTGATTCTCTTACGGAGACATATATATCCATGGGTTTTAAGATTCTTCCTAGTCAGGTATATTCCTAGGCGTTGAATATGTGGTGTTGGGTCCATTTCGTTGAGCAAGGAGTAGGTCTTGTCTATTACATATTTGGCTTATGGAAAGTTATCTGTGCTAATTTCAGTCTCTGGTTTTATGCAGCACCCCAACGCACCTTTCCCCATAAGCAAGCACTAGTTGGTTTTCTAAATTTGAGACCCTGTTCTGTTTTGTAATTCAGTTCATGTGTAGTCAAGTTTACATTCCGTGTATTAGTGATATCTTATGATGTTTCTTTTTCTGTGTGACGTAGTTCACGTAGAATCACCGTACCTGCATCCACTCATTATGCCGCTACGGGCCTGATGACACAGATTTCATTGCTGAGTGATATTGCATTGCACGTACGTGCCACAACTTCTTTATCCATTTTTTGCTTTCTGGGATATTTACCTGATACTGTAGACGAGCTTCTTGTGAACACAGTCGTCCCAAATATTGGGGTGGCTGTCTGTTTTTGATTTTAATTTCCGTAAGCTATAGGACCATAAGTGGAAGTGCCATAGGCTGTGTTGCTTTGTTTCTTATGTGTTTCAGGAAACACCATACACTTCTCCAGGGTGGCTGCTGGCAATTTACATGCTGCCAATCAGCATAACAAGGCTCCCTGTTCTCCATATCCTGTCCTACCTTTCTGGATTTTACACTTTTTTCAGATGGCCCTTTTGCCCGGGGGGCAGTGAGACTTCATTGTAGTGCAGATTTCCTTTACAGGTTTGCTTGGTTGGCCAAAAAGGGCGTATGCGTTTTTTCCTGAATATATTCAGGAAAAAACGCATACGCCCTTTTTGGCCAAGTGCATCATTGTCGACGTTCTGCCTCTTTTCCTATGCTTTCAGGGCAATTCCAGTCTAACCCCTGCAATCGTTTTCCAGAAATTCTGCCGCACTTTCAAGTCCCCTTCGCAGGCTTACTTCAATATACTTTTGGAAGATAGCTGTCATTTATAACTCTGCAGGTTTGTGAATTACAGTGCCCCTGAGCTCCTTTCTTCAACTCGCTTTCTTGTGAGCTGGGCACAAAACCGCAGGATTGCTTCAGGCCCTAATCTGTTTACAGCAGGGCACGCTGAGCCTTTGTTTAATTCCTCTTCCTGGTGGGCAATGAGCGTTACATTTGCCCGTGCAGACACCTACAGCTAGTCTCTCATTGGTTCTCCCTATTCCTGTTCCTCTTGCACAGAAATTGCAAGCTGTGCCAAAGAGGAGGTTAAAGGCACTGACACTCCAAGCGGGGAGAGTGTTAGTAAAGCATCTGGAATGTTGAACCCGAGGACCAGGATACGAAAACTGAGATGCATTTTAAATCGTTTCCCAATCACACGGTGGACGATACTCTGGGTTTCCCATGCATGTTTTAGCTGGAGGAAGAATGCCTTGAACCTGGAGAGTTGGGACCCATGGAATGGGTACCATGCAGTATGACTTCAAAGGGTCTGCATTGGCTCACCGAAACTCACCAATGCTATCAGCCTGAAGTGTCCAGCCTTATGTCTCAACCAGCTCTGGGTGTAGATGTGTTAAATCCCGGTTGCATCACATGCCCTGAGTGAATTATTTAAGAATTGCTCTCTATTTCACTGTCTTTGTGTTTTGTTTTCGAAATTTATTTTGATAATGGGATTTATCGGATTTTCACTACTGCGTTTCGGCCGCTGTACACACGCTTGATTCTCTTACGGAGACATATATATCCATGGGTTTTAAGATTCTTCCTAATCAGTTATATTCCTAGGCGTTGAATATGTGGTGTTGGGTCCATTTCGTTGAGCAGGGAGTAGGTCTTGTCTATTACATATTTGGCTTATGGAAAGTTATCTGTGCCAATTTCAGTCTCTGGTTTTATGCAGCACCCCAACGCACCTTTCCCCATAAGCAAGCACTTGTTGGTTTTCTAAATTTGAGACCCTGTTCTGTTTTGTAATTCAGTTCATGTGTAGTCAAGTTTACATTCCGTGTATTAGTGATATCTTATGATGTTTCTTTTTCTGTGTGACGTAGTTCACGTAGAATCACCATACCTGCATCCACTCACTATGCCGCTACGGGCCTGATGACACAGATTTCATTGCTGAGTGATATTGCATTGTATGTACGTGCCACAACTTCTTTATCCATTTTTTGCTTTCTGGGATATTTACCTGATACTGTAGACGAGCTTCTTGTGAACACAGCCGTCCCAAATATTGGGGTGGCTGTCTGTTTTTGATTTTAATTTCCGTAAGCTATAGGACCATAAGTGGAAGTGCCATAGGCTGTGTTGCTTTGTTTCTTATGTGTTTCAGGAAACAGCATACACTTCTCCAGGGTGGCTGCTGGCAATTTACATCCTGCCAATCAGCATAACAAGGCTCCCTGTTCTCCATATCCTGTCCTACCTTTCTGGATTTTACACTTTTTTCAGATGGCCCTCTTGCCCGGGGGGCAGTGACACTTCATTGTAGTGCAGATTTCCTTTACAGGCTTGCTTGGTTGGCCAAGAAGGGCGTATGCGTTTTTCCGGAATATATTCAGGAAAAAACGCATACGCACTTTTTGGCCAAGTGCATCATTGTCGACGTTGTGCCGCTTTTCCTATGCTTTCAGGGCAATTCCTGTCTACCCCCTGCAATCGTTTTCCTGAAATTCTGCCCCGCTTTCAAGTCCCCTTCGCAGGCTTACTTCAATATACTTTTGGAAGATAGCTGTCATTTATAACTCTGCAGGTTTGTGAATTACAGTGCACCTGAGCTCCTTTCTACAACTCGCTTTCTTGTGAGCTGGGCACAAAACCGCAGGATTGCTTCAGGCCCTAATCTGTTTCCAGCAGGGCACACTGAGCCTTTGTTTAATTCCTCTTCCTGGTGGGCAATGAGCATTACATTTGCCCGTGCAGACACCTACAGCTAGTCTCTCATTGTTTCTCCCTATTCCTGTTCATCTGGCACAGAAATTGCAAGCTGTGCCAAAGAGGAGGTTAAAGGCACTGACTCTCCAAGCGGGGAGAGTGTTAGTAAAGCATCTGGAATGGTGAACCCGAGGACCAGGATACGAAAACTGAGATGCATTTTAAATCGTTTCCCAATCACACGGTGGACGATACTCTGGGTTTCCCATGCATGTTTTAGCTGGAGGAAGAATCCCTTGAACCTGGAGAGTTGGGACCCATGGAATGGGTACCATGCAGTATGACTTCAAAGGGTCTGCATTTGCTCACCGAAACTCACCAATGCTATCAGCCTGAAGTGTCCAGCCTTATGTCTCAACCAGCTCTGGGTGTAGATGTGGTCAATCCCGGTTGAATCACATGCCCTGAGTGAATTATTTAAGAATTGCTCTCTATTTCACTGTCTTTGTGTTTTCGAAATTTATTTTGATAATGGGATTTATCGGATTTTCACTACTGCGTTTCGGCCGCTGTACACACGCTTGATTCTCTTACGGAGACATATATATCCATGGGTTTTAAGATTCTTCCTAGTCAGGTATATTCCTAGGCGTTGAATATGTGGTGTTGGGTCCATTTCGTTGAGCAAGGAGTAGGTCTTGTCTATTACATATTTGGCTTATGGAAAGTTATCTGTGCTAATTTCAGTCTCTGGTTTTATGCAGCACCCCAACGCACCTTTCCCCATAAGCAAGCACTAGTTGGTTTTCTAAATTTGAGACCCTGTTCTGTTTTGTAATTCAGTTCATGTGTAGTCAAGTTTACATTCCGTGTATTAGTGATATCTTATGATGTTTCTTTTTCTGTGTGACGTAGTTCACGTAGAATCACCGTACCTGCATCCACTCATTATGCCGCTACGGGCCTGATGACACAGATTTCATTGCTGAGTGATATTGCATTGCACGTACGTGCCACAACTTCTTTATCCATTTTTTGCTTTCTGGGATATTTACCTGATACTGTAGACGAGCTTCTTGTGAACACAGTCGTCCCAAATATTGGGGTGGCTGTCTGTTTTTGATTTTAATTTCCGTAAGCTATAGGACCATAAGTGGAAGTGCCATAGGCTGTGTTGCTTTGTTTCTTATGTGTTTCAGGAAACACCATACACTTCTCCAGGGTGGCTGCTGGCAATTTACATGCTGCCAATCAGCATAACAAGGCTCCCTGTTCTCCATATCCTGTCCTACCTTTCTGGATTTTACACTTTTTTCAGATGGCCCTTTTGCCCGGGGGGCAGTGAGACTTCATTGTAGTGCAGATTTCCTTTACAGGTTTGCTTGGTTGGCCAAAAAGGGCGTATGCGTTTTTTCCTGAATATATTCAGGAAAAAACGCATACGCCCTTTTTGGCCAAGTGCATCATTGTCGACGTTCTGCCTCTTTTCCTATGCTTTCAGGGCAATTCCAGTCTAACCCCTGCAATCGTTTTCCAGAAATTCTGCCGCACTTTCAAGTCCCCTTCGCAGGCTTACTTCAATATACTTTTGGAAGATAGCTGTCATTTATAACTCTGCAGGTTTGTGAATTACAGTGCCCCTGAGCTCCTTTCTTCAACTCGCTTTCTTGTGAGCTGGGCACAAAACCGCAGGATTGCTTCAGGCCCTAATCTGTTTACAGCAGGGCACGCTGAGCCTTTGTTTAATTCCTCTTCCTGGTGGGCAATGAGCGTTACATTTGCCCGTGCAGACACCTACAGCTAGTCTCTCATTGGTTCTCCCTATTCCTGTTCATCTTGCACAGAAATTGCAAGCTGTGACAAACAGGAGGTTAAAGGCACTGACTCTCCAAGCGGGGAGAGTGTTAGTAAAGCATCTGGAATGGTGAACCCGAGGAACAGGATACGAAAACTGAGATGCATTTTAAATCATTTCCCAATCACACGGTGGACGATACACTTGGTTTCCCATGCATGTTTTAGCTGGAGGAAGAATCCCTTGAATCTGGAGAGTTGGGACCCATGGAATGGGTACCATGCAGTATGACTTCAAAGGGTCTACATTTGCTCACCGAAACTCACCAATGCTATCAGCCTGAAGTGTCCAGCCTTATGTCTCAACCAGCTCTGGGTGTAGATGTGGTCAATCCCGGTTGCATCACATGCCCTGAGTGAATTATTTAAGAATTGCTCTCTATTTCACTGTCTTTGTGTTTTGTTTTCGAAATTTATTTTGATAATGGGATTTATCGGATTTTCACTGCTGCGTTTCGGCCGCTGTACACACGCTTGATTCTCTTATGGAGACATATATATCCATGGGTTTTAAGATTCTTCCTAGTCAGGTATATACCTATGCGTTGAATATGTGGTGTTGGGTCCATTTCGTTGAGCAAGGAGTAGTTCTTGTCTATTACATATTTGGCTTATGGAAAGTTATCTGTGCTAATTTCAGTCTCTGGTTTTATGCAGCACCCCAAGGCACCTTTCCCCATAAGCAAGCACTAGTTGGTTTTCTAAATTTGAGACCCTGTTCTGTTTTGTAATTCAGTTCATGTGTAGTCAAGTTTACATTCCGTGTATTAGTGATATCTTATGATGTTTCTTGTTCTGTGTGACGTAGTTCATGTAGAATCACCGTACCTGCATCCACTCACTGTGCCGCTACGGGCCTGATGACACAGATTTCATTGCTGAGTGATATTGCATTGCACGTATGTGCCACAACTTCTTTATCCATTTTTCCTTTCTGTGATATTTACCTGGTACTGTAGACGAGCTTCTTGGGAACACAGCCATACCAAATATTGGGGTGGCTGTCTGTTTTTGATTTTAATTTCCGTAAGCTATAGGACCATAAGTGGAAGTGCCGTAGGCTGTGTTGCTCTGTTTCTTACGTGTTTCAGGAAACACCATACACTTCTCCAGAGTGGCTGCTGGCAATTTACATCCTGCCAATCAGCATAACAAGGCTCCCTGTTCTCCATATCCTGTCCTACCTTTCTGGATTTTACACTTTTTTCAGATGGCCCTTTTGCCCGGGGGGCAGTGAGACTTCATTGTAGTGCAGATTTCTTTAACAGCCTTGCTTGGTTGGCCAAAAAGGGCGTATGCGTTTTTTCCTGAATATATTCAGGAAAAAACGCATACGCCCTTTTTGGCCATGTGCATCATTGTCGACGTTGTGCCTCTTTTCCTATGCTTTCAGGGCAATTCCAGTCTACACCCTGCAATCGTTTTCCTGAAATTCTGCCCCGCATTCCAGTCCCCTTCGCAGGCTTACTTCAATATATTTTTGGAGGATAGCTGTTATTTATAACTCTGCAGGTTTGTGAATTACAGTGCCCCTGAGCTCCTTTCTTCAACTCGCTTTCTTGTGAGCTGGGCACAAAACCGCAAGATTGCTTCAGGCCCTAATCTGTTTCCAGCAGGGCACACTGAGCCTTTGTTTAATTCCTCTTCCTGGTGGGCAATGAGCGTTACATTTGCCCGTGCAGACACCTACAGCTAGTCTCTCATTGGTTCTCCCTATTCCTGTTCATCTTGCACAGAAATGGCAAGCTGTGCCAAACAGGAGGTTAAAGGCACTGACTCTCCAAGCGGGGAGAGTGTTAGTAAAGCATCTGGAATGGTAAACCCGAGGACCAGGATACGAAAACTGAGATGCATTTTAAATCGTTTCCCAATCACACGGAGGACGATACTCTGGGTTTCCCATGCATGTTTTAGCTGGAGGAAGAATCCCTTGACCCTGGAGAGTTGGGACCCATGTAATGGGTATCATGCAGTATGACTTCAAAGGGTCTGCATTTGCTCACCGAAACTCACCAATGCTATCAGCCTGAAGTGTCCAGCCTTATGTCTCAACCAGCTCTGGGTGTAGATGGGGTCAATCCCGGTTGCATCACATGCCCTGAGTGAATTATTTAAGAATTGCTGTCTATTTCACTGTCTTTGTGTTTTGTTTTCGAAATTTATTTTGATAATGGGATTTATCGGATTTTCACTGCTGCGTTTCGGCCGCTGTACACACGCTTGATTCTCTTACGGAGACATATATATCCATGGGTTTTAAGATTCTTCCTAGTCAGGTATATTCCTAGGCGTTGAATATGTGGTGTTGGGTCCATTTCGTTGAGCAAGGAGTAGGTCTTGTCTATTACATATTTGGCTTATGGAAAGTTATCTGTGCTAATTTCAGTCTCTGGTTTTATGCAGCACCCCAACGCACCTTTCCCCATAAGCAAGCACTAGTTGGTTTTCTAAATTTGAGACCCTGTTCTGTTTTGTAATTCAGTTCATGTGTAGTCAAGTTTACATTCCGTGATATCTTATGATGTTTCTTTTTCTGTGTGACGTAGTTCACGTAGAATCACCGTACCTGCATCCACTCATTATGCCGCTACGGGCCTGATGACACAGATCTCATTGCTGAGTGATATTGCATTGCACGTACGTGCCACAACTTCTTTATCCATTTTTTGCTTTCTGGGATATTTACCTGATACTGTAGACGAGCTTCTTGTGAACACAGTCGTCCCAAATATTGGGGTGGCTGTCTGTTTTTGATCTTAATTTCCGTAAGCTATAGGACCATAAGTGGAAGTGCCATAGGCTGTGTTGCTTTGTTTCTTATGTGTTTCAGGAAACACCATACACTTCTCCAGGGTGGCTGCTGGCAATTTACATCCTGCCAATCAGCATAACAAGGCTCCCTGTTCTCCATATCCTGTCTTACCTTTCTGGATTTTACACTTTTTTCAGATGGCCCTTTTGCCCAGGGGGCAGTGAGACTTCATTGTAGTGCAGATTTCCTTTACAGGCTTGCTTGGTTGGCCAAAAAGGGCGTATGCGTTTTTTCCTGAATATATTCAGGAAAAAACGCATACGCCCTTTTTGGCCGAGTGCATCATTGTCGACGTTCTAGCTCTTTTCCTATGCTTTCAGGGCAATTCCAGTCTAACCCCTGCAATCGTTTTCCAGAAATTCTGCCGCGCTTTCAAGTCCCCTTCGCAGGCTTACTTCAATATACTTTTGGAAGATAGCTGTCATTTATAACTCTGCAGGTTTGTGAATTACAGTGCCCCTGAGCTCCTTTCTTCAACTCGCTTTCTTGTGAGCTGGGCACAAAACCGCAGGATTGCTTCAGGCCCTAATCTGTTTCCAGCAGGGCACACTGAGCCTTTGTTTAATTCCTCTTCCTGGTGGGCAATGAGCGTTACATTTGCCCGTGCAGACACCTACAGCTAGTCTCTCATTGGTTCTCCCTATTCCTGTTCATCTTGCACAGAAATTGCAAGCTGTGCCAAAGAGGAGGTTAAAGGCACTGACTCTGCAAGCGGGGAGAGTTTTAGTAAAGCATCTGGAATGGTGAACCCGAGGACCAGGAATCGAAAACTGAGATGCATTTTAAATCGTTTCCCAATCACACGGTGGACGATACTCTGTGTTTCCCATGCATGTTTTACCTGGAGGAAGAATCCCTTGAACCTGGAGAGTTGGGACCCATGGAATGGGTACCATGCAGTATGACTTCAAAGGGTCTGCATTTGCTCACCTAAACTCACCAATGCTATCAGCCTGAAGTATCCAGCCTTATGTCTCAACCAGCTCTGGGTGTAGATGTGTTAAATCCCGGTTGCATCACATGCCCTGAGTGAATTATTTAAGAATTGCTCTCTATTTCACTGTCTTTGTTTTTTGTTTTTGAAATTTATTTTGATAATGGGATTTATCAGATTTTCACTGCTGCGTTTATGCCGCTGTACACACGCTTGATTCTCTTACAGAGACATATAAATCCATGGGTTTTAACATTCTTCCTAGTCAGGTATATTCCTAGGCGTTGAATATGTGGTGTTGAGTCCATTTCATTGAGCAAGGTGTAGGTCTTGTCTATTACATATTTGGCTTATGGAATGCTATCTGTGCTAATTTCAGTCTCTGGTTTTATGCAGCACCCCAAGGCACCTTTCCCCATAAGAAAGCACTAGTTGGTTTTCTAAATTTGAGACCCTGTTCTGTTTTGTAATTCAGTTCATGTGTAGTCAAGTTTACATTCCGTGTATTAGTGATATCTTATGATGTTTCTTTTTCTGTGTGAGGTAGTTCACGTAGAATCACCGTACCTGCATCCACTCACTATGCCGCTACGGGCCTGATGACACAGATTTCATTGCTGAGTGATATTGCATTGCACGTACGTGCCACAAATTATTTATCCATTTTTTGCTTTCTGGGATATTTACCTGGTACTGTAGACGAGCTTCTTGGGAACACAGCCGTCCCAAACTTTGGGGTGGCTCTCTGTTTTTGATTTTAATTTCCGTAAGCTATAGGACCATAAGTTGAAGTGCCATAGGCTGTGTTGCTTTGTTTCTTACGTGTTTCAAGAAACACCATACACTTCTCCAGGGTGGCTGCTGGCAATTTACATCCTGCCAATCAGCATAACAAGGCTCCCTGTTCTCCATATCCTGTCCTACCTTTCTGGATTTTACACTTTTTTCAGATGGCCCTTTTGCCCGGTGGGCAGTGAGACTTCATTGTAGTGCAGATTTCCTTTACAGGCTTGCTTGGTTGGCCAAAAAGAGCGTATGCGTTTTTTCCTGAATATATTCAGGAAAAAACGCATACGCCCTTTTTGGCCAAGTGCATCATTGTCCACGTTCTGCCTCTTTTCCTATGCTTTCAGGGCAATTCCAGTCTACCCCCTGCAATGGTTTTCCTGAAACTCTGCCCCGCTTTCAAGTCCCCTTCGCAGGCTTACTTCAATATATTTTTGGAGGATAGCTGTCATTTATAACTCTGCAGGTTTGTGAATTACAGTGTCCCTGAGCTCCTCTCTTCAACTCGCTTTCTTGTGAGCTGGGCACAAAACCGCAGGATTGCTTCAGGCCCTAATCTGTTTCCGGCAGGGCACGCTGAGCCTTTGGTTAATTCCTCTTCCTGGTGGGAAATGAGCGTTACATTTGCCCGTGCAGACACCTACAGCTAGTCTCTCATTGGTTCTCCCTATTCCTGTTCATCTTGCACAGAAATTGCAAGCTGTGCCAAAGAAGAGGTTAAAGGCACTGACTCTCCAAGCGGGGAGAGTGTTAGTAAAGCATCTGGAATGGTGAACCCGAGGACCAGGATACGAAAACTGAGATACATTTTAAATCATTTCCCAATCACACGGTGGACGATACTCTGGGTTTCCCATGCATGTTTTAGCTGGAGGAAGAATCCCTTGAACCTGGAGAGTTGGGACCCATGGAATGGGTACCATGCAGTATGACTTCAAAGGGTCTGCATTTGCTCACCGAAACTCACCAATGCTATCAGCCTGAAGTGTCCAGCCTTATGTCTCAACCAGCTCTGGGTGTAGATGTGGTAAATCCAGGTTGCATCACATGCCCTGAGTGAATTATTTAAGAATTGCTTCCTATTTCACTGTCATTGTGTTTTGTTTTTGAAATTTATTTTAATAATGGGATTTATCGGATTTTCACTGCTTCGTTTATGCCGCTGTACACGCGCTTGATTCTGTTACGGAGACATATAAGTCCATGGGTTTTAAGATTCTTACTAATCCGGTGTATTCTTAGGCATTGAATATGGCGTGTGGAGTCCATTTCGTTGAGCAAGGAGTAGGTCTTGACTATTACATATTTGGCTTATGGAATGGTATCTGTGCTAATTTCAATCTCTGGTTTTATGCAGCACCCCAACTCACCTTTCCCCTTAAGGAAGCATAAGTTGGTTTTCTTAATTTGAAACCCTCTTCTCTTTTGTAATTCAGTTCATGTGTAGCCATGTTAACATTCCATGTATTTGTGATATCTTATGTCTTTTTCTTTTTGAATTATGTGACTTCGAATGATCACACGTAACTCCTCTTGAGTTGTTATAACTGGCCGTATTTCATTGATTTCCAGGCTGAGTAATATTCCACTCTACATAAACACCACATCTCTGTCCGTTTTTTCTCTGCAGATACTTTAAGTTATATCCTAGTCGAGGATCTTTTAAACAGAGAGGTGGTAAACATTGGGGTGCCTGTGTCCTCTCGATTTTTGTTTTTCCCAAGATATACGTCCATGAGTGCAAGTGCCCTGTGCTCGGTAGCTCATTTTTTAGATGCTTTAGTAAACACAATAGACTTATCCAGAGTGACCGTTGGCAATATACATTTCCACTATAAGACTCACAGGGCTCCCTTTTCTCCTTGCCCTGTCCTGCATTTCTGGTGTTTACACTTTATGAGGACGGCTCTTCTGACTGATGCAAAGTGATATGTTTTGTAGTATTGATTTCCAGTGCCCACCTGTTTGGTTGGCTAAAAAAGTGTATGCCCTTTTCTTGAATATATACAGAAAAAGACGCATACACCCTTTTTGGCCAACTGCAATGTTGGCAATGTTCAGCCCCTTTTCTTGTGCTTAATGGCGAGTCCTTTCTACCTCTTCCAATCCCTTTCCTGCCATTCTCCGTTGCTTACAAGTCCTTTTCTCTGACTTTCCTCAAG
Source organism: Phocoena phocoena (assembly GCF_963924675.1). Classification (NCBI taxonomy): domain Eukaryota; kingdom Metazoa; phylum Chordata; class Mammalia; order Artiodactyla; family Phocoenidae; genus Phocoena; species Phocoena phocoena. The sequence goes on from NW_027077438.1 coordinate 86,385, forward strand.
ACATTTTTCAGTGATAGATATTTTCAATTCTGCAGTTTCGTGAATTTTAGTGCCCCTGAGTTCCATTTTCCAACTTGTGTTTATGGGAACTGGCCACAAAGCATCAGGATTCCTCAAGCCCTATTCTGTTTCCATGGGCAACCCTAGCCTTTGGTCAATTCGTCTTCCTGATTGGAAATTAGAGTGGCATGTGCCTGTCCGAACACCTAGGACTTGTCTCTCATTGTTCCTCCTCCTTCTGCTTCATCCTCTGGACAAATTCCAAACTGTATGCAACAGGATGTTGACAGTGCTGACATCTCCAAGTGGGGAGACTGTTAGTAAAGACGCTGGAGTGGTGAACCCTAGCACCAAGAGATGAGGAGATGAGATGCCTTTTCCAAACTTTTCCCGATCAGACGGTATACCATCCTCTGGGTGTGACAGGCATGTTTTAGGTGTAGGAAGGGTCCCATTCATGTGAGGAGAACACCAGGGGATTTTAAATATCAGTGTCTCTCCGCAACCCAAACTGGGGAATTTTTTAAGCTACGGCTACACATATGTTCATTAAGGGCCTTGGGAAGTAGGCAGAGTCCAAACTTTAGATGATTGAAGTCTTCAGGGTCAGAAGCACTCACCACTGTCTTCCCTTAGATTCCATTTTTACTGTCATTGATGGATGATGTCAATAAAAATATCTATTCTTTTTCAGATCATTTCCCCTTATAGGTTATTGCAAAATATTGAGTGTAGTTCCCTGTGCTATACAGTAGTTCCTTGCTGATGATTTCATACATAGCAGTGTGTATGTGTTAATCCCAAACTGTTAATTTATCCCTCCTCCTACCATTTCCCTTTGGTAATAATAAATTATAAGATTTTATGCTTCTCAGAAATGGGGGAGCTGAAAGAGAGGTATCATTTTCAATGCAAAAGCATTTAAAACAAGATTGAAGCTTTAACCAAGATTATTAGATGTACATCCTTGGAAAGAAATCACTTTGTTTCTCTAATATTGACCTGACAAAGAAGACAAACCTTTTCACTGAACTTGCTTATAAGAAAGTGATGGAAATATCAAATGGAAGTGTTAGAAACATCTTATTTTACCCGAGCCTTATACACTGTTCTATGTTAATTACAGTTTGGCTCACACATCTGTTCATTGAAGTTACAATGTTCTCAATTTCTGTTACTGATCCTCCAGAGTGGACGCCAACAAGTGTCCCCCTGCCCAGTGTCATTGGAGCCAATAGATCGAGACTGAGTTTGGTTCAAAAGCAAAGGAAACTTTATATTTTGATCAGAGAATGGAGAGGTGCTACCCTGTGGGCTGTGGGCTGGGCTGCTGTGTAGAGATCCTGTCAGAGTCACTGGGAGGGAGGGGGCTGAGCTCTCGAGGACCTGGTTGGCTGCAGCTCAGGCTCTATGTCACGGAGTCTGAACTGGGCCCCAGGAGCTGAAGTGTCGTCGAGCCATTCTGCTCTAGGAAATCTGGTCTGAAGTGCCGGGTGTGGAACCTCTGTATGCAGGACACTAGGAGCACCTGAAATTAGACAAAGCACAAAGGATAAAAATGGTTAGACTTTATTTTATTGCCCAGATTCTATTTTTATCTCCCAGGCATTTTTAAGGGGCTTTGCCTGGGACAAACTTCTCTTCTGCCTTTTGTCCCTTTCCTCATTCTTGGAGTGCTGCGGGTGCAGACCCTTCTTCTGTAACTGCTGAGTGCTGAGTTAGGAGGCTTCATACCCGTGGGCGAGGGTCAGAACTTCTCCCCAGCAGCCTCCAGGTGACGTTGATTGTCCCCAGGCCTCCTGCCTCCCTGCTCGTCCACCTGAGCACCAGTATTGGAAGTGTTATAGATTCTAATGACCTTTAAGGGTCCAGAAAGGAGATGTGCAGTGGCGCTGTGAGGTCCAGTTTCACTCCGCCCCACATTTGTTCGGCCACCTTAGGCTGACCGTTTCTGCCAGCCTAGATGCTCTGACTGACCGTTTCTGCCAGCCTAGATGCTCTGACCAACAGTCTGCGCTTTCTTCCATTAGGCCCCTGAATTAACGTAAAAACAGCACCAGGTGTCAGGATCCTGCCCGCTCAGCTCCCAGACAGTCCAGGGTCAGTGGTGATGAAGGATCATGATGGTCACTGAGTCAAGAGCCTTTGGAAGTAAACAGGAGTCCAGCCGGTCTTATTGGCCACCATCATCAGGGTGTCTGTAGGCTTTTCTATGGTGACAGCATGATATACGGTTCCCCCGCCAAGATTATTAGCTCCCCTCTGGGTACAGTAAGTACTGCAAGCAGTAGTCTACTCTTTTGGGACACACTCTTGTTGTTTTATGAGAGAAACTCCAGGTCAAGTGATGGTCACACGGGTCGTCATGGTGCCCCGTTGCCCCCGGTTATCTCTCTGGAGGTTGGAGTTGGAGGGCCTCCTCAATCGAGGTCAGTGTGCCCACGGAGCAAACCCTGCAACTTCAGGGCATGGTTGGGGGTTAGGATCACCACGTGGGGTCCGTTTCCCTTAGAAGGGAGGTGGCCTTTTGGGCTGCTGATTTCCAGGTTTTCAGATACCACCAGTATCTTGGCCAGATGTGGTGGTGGGCCAAGCCCCTTGGTGACCATAGCTTATCCTACCTGGATGGCATTCTTGCATTGTTCCATTTCAAGTGGTCCCAGTTTTTGCACTAATACTCCAATGGCGATTCACCTTTCACCAGGAATGTAAAGGTCAAAGGGTTTAGCTAAATTAGGGAGTTCCAGGGCAAGGGTCTGAATTGACTGCTCTTTCCATTCTTGAAAGGCCACTTCTGGATTCTATTCAAAAGGATCATCATCTTTTCCTTTCAGTGTTTCATATAGAGGCCCAGCTAGTAGACTGTAGTTAGGGATCCAGAGGCAGGAAACCCTGGCTTCCCCAGGAACCCCTAAGCTGTCTTCTAGTTTCAGAAAGGGGTAAGGCTGTAAATTGTTTCTTCCCTTTCCTGGGATGGGCTTCTCCGACCTTCTGTGAGAATGAAGCCCAGGCAGGTCACCGTAGTCTGTGATACTTGAGCTTTTTCGTGGACAACTTCTATCCTTTATTGGCTTGGTAGTTCTGAGGCCTCCTTAGTAGGGCTGGCGATCAGAATGTCGTCTGAATATTGAAGGAGTGTTTCCTTTTCCAGAGGTAGAACTTTTAGGTCTTTAGCTGAGCTTTCCCCAAAGATGGTGTGGGAATTTTTGAACCCTTGGGGCAAGACAGCCTGGAAGTATTGTTTTAGTTGTATGTTGAGTCCTGTCACTCACAAGCCAAAATTTCTTGTGACTCTGGGACTAATGGAATACAAAAGAAGGCATCAGTGAAGACTAATACAGAATACCAAGTCCTGGTGGTTGGTAGAATGACCAGCAGGGTGTAGGATTTAGGAACTACTGGAGGTATATCCTCAGTGGCTTCACTGACTGTCCTGACATCCTTTACCAGGACTCCAGCAGCCCATGGGGCTCTCGAGGTCAGGCCAATCCCAGGATATGGAGCTCACCTGGGCAGGTACCCTACCCCCACCCCAGCCCACGGGGCTCTCGTGTTCAGGCCCCTCCCAGGATATGGGATTCCCTGGGCAGGTCCTCTGCAGTCCATGGGGCTCCCGTGGTCAGGCCCCTCCCAGGATACAGAGCTACCCTTGCAGGTACCTTGGCAGGGCTGGGCACACAGGAACCGTGCACATAGCCCTCATTGCAGAGCACTCCCAGCTCACCTGTCGCTCAGATCTGACACAGAGCACCTCAGAGCAGGACTTGAACTAACAAACAGCAGCTCTGACAGGTCTGTGACCCTGGGCATCACTCTGTGCGGCCTCCTCCACCTGGTCTTCCAGAGACTTCCACTGCACCCGGGGCACCAGGCCTCTGTCTCCAACCACCACCCACCCCTCCTCTCCCTGACTCCTGGGTTCCTCTCATTAGGAGAGGGTTTTCTTGAAGTTGTCTCCCACTCATGGGCCAGATAATATAATTAGAAAACAAGCCAGAGCTGCAGCCCCTTGTCTATCCTGACTCTCAGGAGCCCACACCTGTTCCTTGGACCTGGCCAATTCAGCAAGTTCCATTTTCAGCAACTGTGAGCCCCTGAGGGGTGATTATTGGCTGGCTTGGGAAGCCTGACCGTGCCGGCCAGCCCTCCCCAGGTGTGCCTGGGTTGAGATCAATATAAACACCGCTCCAGGCAGCAAGAGCCCCTGCAGCTGTGCCTGACGCCATTTTCTCTGCCCTGTCAGCAGTCTCGGGGCTGGGCTGGTGGGAGGGAGTGAGAGGCCACGGCTTTGTGGGTGTCCCAGTGTGAGTGGGGCTCTGCTGGACTTTCTGCAGCAGTTGCCAAGATGCTACCTGCTAAAGAAGAGGATGTGTCACCCACACCTGCCGCTGGAATTTCTCCCTGGGCACAGGTGAGGAAGGAAGAAAGCAGTGGGGGCCGGGACAGCAGGGGTATCTCAGGCAGGGAAATGGAGAGCTTCCAGAAGAGCACCCAGGGCCAGGACCATCCTGGCTGGCCTGCAGGCACCAAGTCGGCTGGCATGCTGTCCCTCATGTGGCTCCATGGCCCTTCCTCTAGGTTTTCAAGTCCTTGTACATATTCAGGTGTTTAGCCTTGGAAGGGTGGGAACATTTCAGCAGCAGCTGGCCTGGGGCTCGGCCCACGTTTACTCACAGATACCTCGGCACGGTCCACCAGCTTTGCAGTGAGGACGCTTGTTGCGAGGAGCATGCTGGCTGAATGGGAGATGATTCCCCACCACTGACCAACTTCAGAATTGTTTGCAATTGGAGCAAGTGCCCTGAAACGGTTTTCCTCTGTGTAACTGGTGGGTTCTGTTCTTTTTTATCTTTTTTTCGTTTTTGGTTCAAGGTAGATTTTATTCCTCTTTTGTGTATTTACAGATATAAGCATGGAAATAATTTATTCATATAAATACATGTATGTGAAGGGAAGAATATTTTTCTGTTTTACTTTTTTTAATTTTATTTTTTTATTTTGAATTTAATTTTATATTTTTATACAGCAGGTTGTTTTTGGTTATCTACTTTATACATATAAATGTATACATACCAATCCCAATATCTCAACTCCTCCCACCACCATCCCCAACAGCTATCCCCCCTTGTTGTCCATACGTTTGTTGTATACATGTATTGCTCTATTTCTGCCTTGCAAAACGGTTCATCTGTACAATTTTTCTAGGTTCCACATATATGCATTAATATACAAGATTTGTTTTTTTCTTTCTGACTTACTTCACTCTGTATGACAGTCTCTAGATCCATCAACGTCTCTACAAATGTCCCAATTTCATTCCTTTTTATGGCTTAGTAATATTCCATTTTATATATGTACCACATCTTTATGCATTCGTCTGTCTGTGGGCATTTAGGTTGCTTCCATTTCCTGGATAGTGTAAATAGTGATGCAATGAACATTGTGGTGAATGTCTCTTTTTGATTTATGGTTTTGTCTGGGTATATGCCCAGTAGAGGGATTGCTGTATCATATGGTAATTCTATTCTTAGTTTTATAAGAAACTCCATAATGTTCTCCACAGTGACTGTATCAATTTACGTTCCCAACAATAGTGGAAGAGGATTCCTTATCTCCACACCGTTTCCAGCATTTGTTGTTTGCAGATTTTCTGATGATGCCCATTCTAATAGGTGTGAGGTGATACACCATGGATGAGTCTATTTCGTTGAGCAAAGAGTAGGTCTTGTTTATTACGTATTTGGCTTATGGAATGGTATGTGTGCTAATTTCAATCTGTTTTTATACAGCAGCCCAACTCAACTTTCCCCTTAAGCAAGCATAAGGTTTTTATCTAAATGTGAGACTCTGTTCGGTTTTGTAATTCAGTTTATGTGTAGCCAAGTTTACACTCCCTCTATTAGTGATATCTTATGATAATTATCTTTCTTTGTGTGATATATTTCTCTTAGAATCATAATTAAATCCACTCAGTTTGCTGCTACAGGCCTGATGACATTGATTTCACTGCTGAGTGATATTCCGTTGTACGTAAGTAGCACAACTTCTTTATCCATTTTTTTCTTTCTGGGATATTTAATTTGTACTGGACTCGAGGTTCTTGTAAACACAGCAGCCCTAAATTTTGTGTTGGCTGTGTCTTGTTGATTTTAATTTTCCTAAGCTATAGGGCCAAAAGTGGAAGTGCCCTAGGCTCTGTAGCTTTGTTTTTTAGATGTTTCAGGATACACCATGAACATCTCCAGAGTGTCTGTTGGCAATTTACATCCCGCCCATCAGCATAACACGGCTCCCTGTTCTCCATGGCCTGTCCTGTGTTTCTGGTTTTTACACTTTAATCAGATGGCCTTTTTGACGAATGGGAAATGTGACTTCATTGTAGTGTGGATTTCCATTGCTGGAGTGCTTGGTTGGCCAAAATGTTCATATGCGTTTTTTCCTGAATATATTCAGGAAAAATGTATACGCACTTTTTGTCCATGTGCATCACTGTCAAAGATCTGCCGCTTTTCATATGCTTTAAATGCAATTCCAATCTACCTCTTGAAATATGATTCCTGCAATTCTGCCTCATTTTCAAGTCCTCTTTGCAGACTTACTTCGATATATTTTTGCCAATAGCTGTCATTTATCTCTGCAGGTTTGTGAATTACAGTGCCCCTGAGCTCCTTTCTTAACTCGCTTCCTTGTAAGCTGGCCACAAAACTGCAGGTTTGCTTCAGGCCATAATCAGGGTCCAGCACGGCACTCTGAGCCTTTGGTTAATTCCTCTTCCTGGTGGGAAATTAGAGTTAAATGTGCCCCTCCAGATACCTGCCTCACTCCCAGCCACATGGTGATGTATGTCCTCAGGTTTGAGGCCATATGTGATGGGTTCCTCATCTTTTGATGATGTGGCCCCACTGGTGTGTGGACACTCCTGCCTGGTTCCCATCCCCTTGGTGATGTGGGCCCTCTGGTGAGACTCTGATCCTGGTTGGGTTCCTCACACATCCGTGAGGTGAGCCCTCTTCTCTGAGGTCACTCCTGCCTGGCTGGCACAACCCGCCTTGTTGACTTCGGCACCCTGGTGGCAGTTGGAGCCTGCTGGGAGCCTCCTTCCCACGGTGATGAGGCCCTCTGGCGTCAGACCCTAATGGCGGGGTTCCCACATTTTCTGATACGTGCTAAGTGGTACGAGGGCACTCCTGCCAGGTTCCCATCCTCATGAGCGTGTGGGCCTTCTGTTCTGAGGTCCTAACGGCTGGGTTGCTCACACTTTCATGATGTGGGCCCTCTGCTGTGAGGTCAATCCTGCCTGGCTGGCGCACGTCGCCTTGGCGATGTGGACCCTCTGGTGGCAGTTGGAGTGTGCTGGGGCCTCCTCCCCTCAGTGATGAGGGCCTTCTGGTGTCAGGCCCTAAGTGCTGGGCTCCACACATTTTCTGATGTGTGCCCAGTGGTGCGAGTCACTCCTGCCAGGTTCCCATCCCCATGGGCATGTGGGACTTCTGTTCTGTGGTCCCAACTGCTGGGTTGCTCACAGTTTCATGATGTGGGCCCTTTGCTGTGTGTTCACTCTGGCCTGTATCCCATAGTGTCAGTGCTCTGGGCCTCCAGCTTGGAGTTTCCAACTTCTCGATTCCTCACCTTTTTTATTCTATGGGCCCTCGGTTGTGCGTCTCCTCCTGCATGCCTCACTCCCAGCCCCTTCGTGATGTGTGTCCCCTTGTTTGAGGCCACATGTGCTGTGTTCCTCACCTTTCTATAATGTGGCCACACTGGTGTGAGGACACTCTTGCCTGGTTCCCATTCCCTTGGTGATGTTGGCCCCACTGCTGTTAGGACAGTCTTGCCTGGTTCCCATCACCTTGGTGATGTTGGCCCTCTGATGAGAGTCTGATCCTGGTTAGGTTCCTCACCCTTCTGTGAGGTGGGCCCTCTGCTCTGAGGTCACTCCTGCCTGGCTGGCACACCCCGCCTTGGCAACGTCGGCCATATGGTGGCAGTTGGAGCCTGCTGGGAGCCTCCTCCCCTCAGTGATGAGGGCCCTCTGGCCTCAGGCCCTAACTGCTGGGTTCCCACATTTTCTGATTCGTGCTAAGTGGTGCAAGGACACTCCTGCCAGGTTCCCATCCCCATGGGGATGTGAGCCTTCTGCTCTGAGGTCCCAACGGCTGTGTTGCTCACAGTTTCATGATGAGGGCCCTCTGGTGTGAGTTCACTCCTGCCTAGATCCCATAGCCTCGCTGCTCCTGGCTGCCTGCCGGAGGTTCCAACTGTGGGATTCCTCACCTTTTTTATTCTATGGTCCCTCTGTTTTGAGGATCCTCTGGCCTGCCTCACTCCCAGCCCCTTGGTGATGTGTGTCCTCAGGTTTGAGGCCACGTGTGCTGGGTCCCTCAAATTATGGTGATGTAGCCCCACTGGTGTGAGGACACTCCTGCCTGGTTCCCATTCCCTTGGTGATGTTGGCCCTCTGGTGACAGTCTGATCCTTGTTGGGTTCCTCACACTTCTGTGAGGTGGGCTTTCTGCTCTGAGGTCACTCCTGCCTGGTTGGCACACCCCGCCTTGGTGACATCGGCCTTATGGTGGCAGTTAGAGCCTGCTGGGAGCCTCCTCCCCTCGGTGATGAGGGTCCTCTGGCCTCAGGTCCTAACTGCTGGGTTCCCACATTTTCTGATTCGTGGAAGTGGGCCGAGGACACTCCTGTCAGGTTCCCATCCCCATAGGGATGTGGGCCTTCTGCTCTGAGGTCCCATCCGCTGGGTTGCTCACAGTTTCATGATGTGGGACCTCTGCTGTGGCCTGGATCCCATAGACTCTGTGCTCTGGGCGGCCTACTGGCCGGTTCCAACTGCTGGATTCCTCACAACTTTTATTCTGTGGGCTCTGTTTTGTGAGGATACTCCTGCTTGCCTCACTCCTAGCCCCTTGGAGATGTGGGTCCCCTGTTTTAGGCCACATGTTCTGGGTTCCTCACCTTTCTATAATGTGGCCACACTGGTGTGAGGACCCTCCTGCCTGGTTCCGATCCCCTTGGTGATGTGGGCCCTCTGGTGAGAGTCTTATCCTGGCTGGTTTCCTCACCCTTCTGTGAGGTAGGCCCTCTGCGGTGAGGTCACTCCTGCCTGGCTGGCACACATCACCTTGGTGACGTGGGCCCTCAGTTGGGAGTTGGTGTCTGCTGCGAGTCTCCGTCCCTCAGTAATGAGGGCCCTCTTGCGTCAGACCCTAACTCCTGGGCTCCCAAAATTTGCAGATGTGCGACCTGTGGTGCGAGTACACTCCTGTCAGGTTCCCAACCCCATGGGAATTTGGGCCTTCTGCTCTGAGGTCCCAACGGCTGGGGTGCTCACAGTTTCATGATGAGGGCCCTCTGATGCGCGTTCATTCCGGCCTAGATCCCATAGGCTTGCTGCTCCTGGGCGCCTGCTGGGAGGTTCCAACTGCGGGATTCCTCACCTTTTTTATTCTATGGGCCCTCTGTTTTGAGGCTCCTCCTGCCTGCCTCAATCCCAGCCCCGTTGTGATGTGTGTCCTCTGGCGTGAGGCCACGTGTGCTGGGTCCCTCACCTTTCGATGATGTGGCCCCAATGGTGTGAGGACACTCGTGCCTGTTTCCCAGCCCCTTGGTGATGTGGCCCCTCTGGTGAGAGTCTGATCCTGGCTGGGTTCCTTACCGTTCTGTGAGGTGGACCCTGTGCTCTGAGGTAACTCCTGCCTGGCTTGCTCCCATTGCCTTGGTGACGTCGGCCCTCTGGTGGCAGTTGGATCCTTTTGGAGACTCCTGTCCTCGGTGATGAGGTCCCTCTGGCGTCAGGCTCTAACTGCTGGGCTCCCCAGGTTTTCTGATGTGAGCCCAGTGATGCCAGGACACTCGTGAAATGTTCCCATCCCCATGGCGATATGGGCCTTCTGCTCTGAGGTTCCAACGACTGGGTTTCTCACAGTTTCCTGATGTTAGCTCTCTGGTGTTAGTTCACTCATTCCTAGATCCCATAGCCTCTGTACTCTGGGCCGCCTGCTGGGAAGTTCCAACTGCTGGGTTCCTCACCTTTCTTATTCTTTGGGCCCTGTGTTGGGAGGCTCCTCCTGCCTGTGTCACTCCCAGCCCCTTGGTGATGTAGGTCCTCTGGTTTGTGGCCACATGTGCCAGTTTCCTCATCTTTTAGTGATGTGGCCCCACTGGTGTGAGGACACTCGTGCCTGGTTCCCGTCCCCTTGGTGATATGGGCCCTCTGGTGAGAGTCTGATCCTGGTTGGGTTCCTCACACTTCTTTGAGGTGGGCCGTCTGCTGTGAGGTCACTCCTGCCTGGCTGGCACACCCCGCCTTGGCGACGTGGGCCCTCTTGTGGTAGTTGGAACATGCTGGGAGCCTCCTCCCCTCAGTGATGAGGGCCCTCTGGCGTCAGGCCCTAACTGCTGGGTACCCACATTTTCTGATATGTGCTAAGTGGTGCGAGGACACTCCTGCCATGCTCCCAACACCTTGGGGATGTGGACCTTCTGCTCTGAGGTCCAAATGGCTGGGTTGCTCGCAGTTTCATGATGTGGACCCTCTGCTGTGAGTTTACTGCGGCCTGAATCGCATAGACTTGGTGCTCTTGGCCGCCTGCTGGGAGGTTCCCATTGCTGGATTCCTCAGCTTTTTTATTCTATGGGCCCTGTGTTGTGAGGCTACTCCTGCCTGCCTCATTCCGAGCCCCTTGGAGATGTGGGTCTTCTGGTTTAGGCCACATGTGCTGGGTTCCTCACCTTTCTATGATGTGGCCACACTGGTGTGAAGACTCTCCTGCCTGGTTCTGATCACCTTGGTGATGTGGGCCCTCTGGTGAGAGTCTTATCCTGGCTGTGTTCCTCACCCTTCTGTGAGGTAGGCCCTCTGCGGTGAGGTCACTCCTACCTGGCTGTCACACGTCACCTTGGCGACGTGGGACCTCAGTTGGGTGTTGGTGCCTGATTGGAGTCTCCTCCCCTTGGTAATGAGGGCCCTCTGGCGTCAGGCCCTAACTCCTGGGTTCCCTAAATTCTCTGATGTGTGCCCTGTGGTGCGAGTACACTTCTGACAGGTTCCCAACCCCATGGGAATGTGGGCCTTCTGCTCTGAGATCCCAACGCCTAGGTTGCTCACAGTTTCATGATGACGGCCCTCTGGTGTGAGATCACTCCGGCCTGGATCCCATAGTCTCGCTGCTCCTGGCCGCCTGCTGGGAGGTTCCAACTGCGGGATTCTTCACCTCTTTAATTCTATGGTCCCTCTGTTTTGAGGCTCCTCCTGCCTGCCTCAATCCCAGCTCCCTTGTGATGTGTGTCCTCTGGTTTGAGGCCACGTGTGCTGGGTCCCTCACTTTTCGGTGATGTGGCCCCACTAGTGTGAGGACACTCCTGCCTGGTTCCCATTCCCTTGGTGATGTGGGCCCTCTGGTGAGAATCTGATCCTCTTTAGTTCTTCACACTTCTGTGAGGTTGACCCTCTGCTCTGAGGTCACTCCTGCCTGGTTGTCGCACTCCGCATTGGCGACATCGCCCCTCTGGTAGCAGTCGGAGCTGGCTGGGAGCCACCGCCCCTCGGTGATGAGGGCCCTCTGGCATCAGGCACTAATTGCTGGGCTCCCCACATTTTTTCATGTGTGCCCACTCTTGCGATGACACTCCTGCTTGTTTCCCTTCCCCATGGGGATGTGGGCCTTCTGCTCTGAGGTCACAACGGCTGGGTTGCTTACAGAATCACAATGAGGGCCCTCTGTTGTGAGTTCATGCCGGCCTGGATCTCATAGCCTCAGTGCTCTGGGCCGCCTGCTAGGAAGATCCAACTGCTGGTTTCCACACCTTTTGTATACAATGGGACATGTGTTGTGAGGTTAATCCTGCCTGCCTCACTCCGAAACCCATGGTGATGTGGGTCCTCTGGTTTGAGGCCACATGTGCTGGGTACCTCAACTTTTGATGATGTGGCCCCACGGGTGTGAGGACACTCCTGCCTGGTTCCCATCACCTTGGTGATGTGGGCCCTCTGGGGAGAGTCTGATCCTGGCTGGGTTCCCTACCATTCTGTGAGGTGGGCCCTCTGATGTCAGGTCACTCCTGCCTGGCTAGCTCACATCGCCTTGGCGACATGGGCCCTCTGTTGGCCACTGGAGCATGCTGGGAGCCTCCTACTCCCGTGAATGATGGCCCTGGAAAAAATGCATATGCCCTTTTTGGCCAAGTGCTTCATTGACGAGGTTCTGCCACTTCTCTTATGCTTTCAGAGCAATTCACGTCTACCTCCTGAAATCGGATTCCAGCAATTCTGCCCCACTTTCAAGTCCTCTTCGCAGCCTTAATTCAATATATTTTTGTACGATTTCTGTCATTTATAAGTCTGCAGGTATGTGAATGACAGTGCCCCTGAGCTCCTTTCCTCAACTCGCTTTCTTGTGAGCTGGCCACAAAACCGCAGGATTGCTTCAGGCCCTAATCTTGTTCCAGCACGGCATGCTGAGCCTTTGGTTAATTCCTTTTCCTGTTGGGAAATGAGTGTTAAAATTGCCCGTGCATACTGGGCATATACCCTGAGAAAACCAAAATTCAAAAAGAGTCATGTACCAAAATGTTCATTGCAGCTCTATTTACAATAGCCCGGAGATGGAAAGAACCTAAGCGCCCATCATCGGACGAATGGATAAAGAAGATGTGGCACATATACACAATGGAATATTACTCAGCCTTAAAAAGAAATGAAACTGAGTTATTTGTAATGAGATGGATAGACCTAGAGTCTGTCATACAGAGTGAAGTAAGTCAGAAAGAAAAAGACAAATAGCGTATGCTAACACATATATATGGAATTTAAAGGAAAAAAATGTCATGAAGAGCCTAGGGATAAGACAGGAATAGAGGCGCAGACCTACAGGAGAACGGAATTGAGGATATGGGGAGGGGGAATGGTGAGTTTTGACAGGGTGAGAGAGAGTCATGGACATATACACACTAACAAATGTAGTAAGGTAGATAGCAAGGGGGAAGCAGCCACAAGGCACAGGGATATTAGCTCGGGGCGTTGGGACAGCCTGGAGGGGTGGAAGGGGGAGAGAGGGAGGGAGGGAGACACAAGAGGGAAGACACAGGGAGCATATGTATATGTATAGCTGATTCACTTTGTTATAAAGCAAAAACTAACACACCATTGTAAAGCAATTATACCCCAATAAAGATGTTAAAAAAAATATTTGCCCGTGCACACACCTACAGATAGTCTCCCATTGGTTCTCCTTATTCCTGTTCATCTTGCGCAGAAATTGCAAACAGTGCCAAACAGGAGGTTAAAGGCACTGACTCTCCAAATGGGGAGAGTGTAAGAAAAGGGTCTGGACTGGTGAACCTGAGTACCAGGGGACGAAAACAGACATGCATGTAAAAAGGTTTCCCAGTCACACGGTGGAGCATACTCTGGGTTTCCCATGCAAATTTTAGCAGAAGGAAGAATCCCTTGAACCTGGAGAGTTGGGAACCATGGAATGGGTACCAGGCAGTATGACATCAAAGGGTCTGCATTTGCTCACTGAACCTCACCAATGCTATCAGCCCAAAGGGTCAAGCCTTATCTCTCACCCAGCTCTGGGTGTAGATGTGGTAAACCAGGTTGCATCACATGCCCTGTGTGAGTTATTTAAGAATTGCTCTCTATTTCACTGTCATTGTGTTTTGTTTTTGAAATTTTTTTTGACACTGGGATTTATCGGATTTTCACTGCTGCGTTAATGCCGCTGTACACACTCTTGATTCTCTTACGGAGACATAAATATCCACGGGTTTTAAGATTCTTCCTAGTCAGGTATATTCCTAGGCGTTGAATATGTGGTGTTGAGTCCATTTCGTTGAGCAAGGAGTAGGTCTTGTCTATTACATATTTGGCTTATGGAACGGTATCTGTGCTAATTTCAGTCTCTGGTTTTATGCAGCACTCCAACGCACCTTTCTCCATAAGAAAGCACAAGTTGGTTTTCTAAATTTGAGACTGTTCTGTTTTGTAATTCAGTTCATGTGTAGTCAAGTTTACATACTGTGTATTAGTGATATTTTATGATGTTTCTTTTTATGTGTGACTTATTTCACGTAGAATCACCATACCTGTATCCACTCACTATGCCACTACGGGCCTGATGACACAGATTTCATTGCTGAGTGATATTCCATTGTACGTACGTACCACAACTTCTTTATCCATTGTTTGCTCTCTGAGATATTTACCTGGTACTGTAAACGAGGTTCTTGTGAACAGAGAGGTCCCAAACTTTGAGGTGGCTGGGTGTTTTTGATTTTAATTTCCCTAAGCTGTAGGACCATAAGTGGAAGTGCCATAGGCTGTGTTGCTTTGTTTCTTACGTGTTTCAGGAAACACATAACACTTCTCCAGAATGGCTGTCGGCAATTTACATCATATGCATCAGCATAATAAGGATCCCTGTTTTCCATTGCCTGTCCTCCGTTTCTGGATTTTACAATTTTCTTAAATGGCCCTTTTGCCCTGGGGGGCACTGAGATTTCATTGTAGTGCAGGTTTATTTACAAGCTTCTTGGTTGGCCAAAAAGTGCGTATGCGTTTTTTCCTGAATATATTTAGGGAAAAAAGCATCCGCACTTTTTGGACAAGTGCATCATTATCGACGTTCTGCCTCTTTTCCTATTCTTTAAGTGTAATTCCAGTTTAACCCTTCAATCGTTTTCCTGAATTTCTGCCCCGCTTTCAAGTCCCCTTTGCAGGCTTACTTCAATATATTTTTGGAGGATAGCTGTCATTTATAACTCTGCAGGTTTGTGAATTACAGTGCCCCTGAGCTCCTTTCTTCAACTCGCTTTCTTGTGAGCTGGGCACAAAACCGCAGGATTGCTTCAGGCACTAATCTCTTTCCAGCAGGGCACTCTGAGCGTTTGGTTAATTCCTCTTCCTGGTGGGAAATGAGCATTACATTTGCCCGTGCAGACACCTACAGCTAGTCTCTCATTGGTTCTCCCTATTCCTGTTCATCTTGCACAGAAATTGCAAGCTGTGCCAAACAGGAGGTTAAAGGCACTGACTCTCCAAGCGGGGAGAGTGTTAGTAAAGCATCTGGAATGTTGAACCCGAGGACCAGGATACGAAAACTGAGATGCATTTTAAATCGTTTCCCAATCACACGGTGGACGATACTCTGGGTTTCCCATGCATGTTTTAGCTGGAGGAAGAATCCCTTGAACCTGGAGAGTTGGGACCCATGGAATGGGTACCATGCAGTATGACTTCAAAGGGTCTGCATTTGCTCACCGAAACTCACCAATGCTATCAGCCTGATGTGTCCAGCCTTATGTCTCAACCAGCTCTGGGTGTAGATGTGTTAAATCCCGGTTGCATCACATGCCCTGAGTGAATTATTTAAGAATTGCTCTCTATTTCACTGTCTTTGTGTTTTGTTTTCGAAATTTATTTTGATAATGGGATTTATCGGATTTTCACTGCTGCGTTTCGGCCGCTGTACACACGCTTGATTCTCTTACGGAGACATATATATCCATGGATTTTAAGATTCTTCCTAGTCAGGTATATTCCTAGGCGTTGAATATGTGGTGTTGAGTCCATTTCGTTGAGCAAGGAGTAGGTCTTGTCTATTACATATTTGGCTTATGGAATGTTATCTGTGCTAATTTCAGTCTCTGGTTTTATGCAGCACCCCAAGGCACCTTTCCCCATAAGCAAGCACTAGTTGGTTTTCTAAATTTGAGACCCTGTTCTGTTTTGTAATTCAGTTCATGTGTAGTCAAGTTTACATTCCGTGTATTAGTGATATCTTATGATGTTTCTTTTTCTGTGTGACGTATTTCACGTAGAATCACCGTACCTGCATCCACTCACTGTGCCGCTACGGGCCTGATGACACAGATTTCATTGCTGAGTGATATTGCATTGCACGTACGTGCCACAACTTCTTTATCCATTTTTGCTTTCTGGGATATTTACCTGGTACTGTAGACGAGCTTCTTGGGAACACAGCCATCCCAAATATTGGGGTGGCTGTCTATTTTGATTTTAATTTCCGTAAGCTATAGGACCATAAGTGGAAGTGCCATAGGCTGTGTTGCTCTGTTTCTTACGTGTTTCAGGAAACACCATACACTTCTCCAGGGTGGCTGCTGGCAATTTACATCCTGCCAATCAGCATAACAAGGCTCCCTGTTCTCCATATCCTGTCCTACCTTTCTGGATTTTACACTTTTTTCAGATGGCCCTTTTGCCCGGGGGGCAGTGAGACTTCATTGTAGTGCAGATTTCCTTTACAGGCTTGCTTGGTTGGCCAAAAAGGGCTTATGCGTTTTTTCCTGAATATATTCAGGAAAAAACGCATACGCCCTTTTTGGCCAAGTGCATCATTGTCGACGTTGTGCCTCTTTTCCTATGCTTTCAGGGCAATTCCAGTCTACCCCCTGCAATCGTTTTCCTGAAATTCTGCCCCGCTTTCAAGTCCGCTTCGCAGGCTTACTTCAATATATTTTTGGAGGATAGCTGTCATTTATAACTCTGCAGGTTTGTGAATTACAGTGCCCCTGAGCTCCTTTCTTCAACTCGCTTTCTTGTGAGCTGGGCACAAAACCGCAGGATTGCTTCAGGGCCTAATCTGTTTCCAGCAGGGCACACTGAGCCTTTGTTTAATTCCTCTTCCTGGTGGGAAATGAGCGTTACATTTGCCCGTGCAGACACCTACAGCTAGTCTCTCATGGGTTCTCCCTATTCTTGTTCATCTTGCACAGAAATTGCAAGCTGTGCCAAACAGGAGGTTAAAGGCACTGACTCTCCAAGCGGGGAGAGTGTTTGTAAAGCATCTGGAATGGTGAACCCGAGGACCAGGATACGAAAACTGAGACGCATTTTAAATCGTTTCCCAATCACACGGTGGACGATACTCTGGGTTTCCCATGCATGTTTTAGCTGGAGGAAGAATCCCTTGAACCTGGAGAGTTGGGACCCATGGAATGGGTACCATGCAGTATGACTTCAAAGGGTCTGCATTTGCTCTCCGAAACTCACCAATGCTATCAGGCTGAAGTGTCCAGCCTTATGTCTCAACCAGCTCTGGCTGTAGATGTGGTCAATCCCGGTTGCATCACATGCCCTGAGTGAATTATTTAAGAATTGCTCTCTGTTTCACTGTCTTTGTGTTTTGTTTTCGAAATTTATTTTGATAATGGGTTTTATCGGATTTTCACTGCTGCGTTTCGGCCGCTGTACACACGCTTGATTCTCTTACGGAGACATATATATCCATGGGTTTTAAGATTCTTCCTAGTCAGGTATATTCCTAGGCATTGAATATGTGGTGTTGAGTCCATTTCGTTGAGCAAGGAGTAGGTCTTGTCTATTACATATTTGGCTTATGGAACGGTATCTGTGCTAATTTCAGTCTCTGGTTTTATGCAGCACTCCAACGCACCTTTCTCCATAAGAAAGCACAAGTTGGTTTTCTAAATTTGAGACTGTTCTGTTTTGTAATTCAGTTCATGTGTAGTCAAGTTTACATACTGTGTATTAGTGATATTTTATGATGTTTCTTTTTATGTGTGACTTATTTCACGTAGAATCACCATACCTGTATCCACTCACTATGCCACTACGGGCCTGATGACACAGATTTCATTGCTGAGTGATATTCCATTGTACGTACGTACCACAACTTCTTTATCCATTGTTTGCTCTCTGAGATATTTACCTGGTACTGTAAACGAGGTTCTTGTGAACAGAGAGGTCCCAAACTTTGAGGTGGCTGGGTGTTTTTGATTTTAATTTCCCTAAGCTGTAGGACCATAAGTGGAAGTGCCATAGGCTGTGTTGCTTTGTTTCTTACGTGTTTCAGGAAACACATAACACTTCTCCAGAATGGCTGTCGGCAATTTACATCATATGCATCAGCATAATAAGGATCCCTGTTTTCCATTGCCTGTCCTCCGTTTCTGGATTTTACAATTTTCTTAAATGGCCCTTTTGCCCTGGGGGGCACTGAGATTTCATTGTAGTGCAGGTTTATTTACAAGCTTCTTGGTTGGCCAAAAAGTGCGTATGCGTTTTTTCCTGAATATATTTAGGGAAAAAAGCATCCGCACTTTTTGGACAAGTGCATCATTATCGACGTTCTGCCTCTTTTCCTATTCTTTAAGTGTAATTCCAGTTTAACCCTTCAATCGTTTTCCTGAATTTCTGCCCCGCTTTCAAGTCCCCTTTGCAGGCTTACTTCAATATATTTTTGGAGGATAGCTGTCATTTATAACTCTGCTGGTTTGTGAATTACAGTGCCCCTGAGCTCCTTTCTTCAACTCGCTTTCTTGTGAGCTGGGCACAAAACCGCAGGATTGCTTCAGGCACTAATCTCTTTCCAGCAGGGCACTCTGAGCGTTTGGTTAATTCCTCTTCCTGGTGGGAAATGAGCATTACATTTGCCCGTGCAGACACCTACAGCTAGTCTCTCATTGGTTCTCCCTATTCCTGTTCATCTTGCACAGAAATTGCAAGCTGTGCCAAACAGGAGGTTAAAGGCACTGACTCTCCAAGCGGGGAGAGTGTTAGTAAAGCATCTGGAATGTTGAACCCGAGGACCAGGATACGAAAACTGAGATGCATTTTAAATCGTTTCCCAATCACACGGTGGACGATACTCTGGGTTTCCCATGCATGTTTTAGCTGGAGGAAGAATCCCTTGAACCTGGAGAGTTGGGACCCATGGAATGGGTACCATGCAGTATGACTTCAAAGGGTCTGCATTTGCTCACCGAAACTCACCAATGCTATCAGCCTGATGTGTCCAGCCTTATGTCTCAACCAGCTCTGGGTGTAGATGTGTTAAATCCCGGTTGCATCACATGCCCTGAGTGAATTATTTAAGAATTGCTCTCTATTTCACTGTCTTTGTGTTTTGTTTTCGAAATTTATTTTGATAATGGGATTTATCGGATTTTCACTGCTGCGTTTCGGCCGCTGTACACACGCTTGATTCTCTTACGGAGACATATATATCCATGGATTTTAAGATTCTTCCTAGTCAGGTATATTCCTAGGCGTTGAATATGTGGTGTTGAGTCCATTTCGTTGAGCAAGGAGTAGGTCTTGTCTATTACATATTTGGCTTATGGAATGTTATCTGTGCTAATTTCAGTCTCTGGTTTTATGCAGCACCCCAAGGCACCTTTCCCCATAAGCAAGCACTAGTTGGTTTTCTAAATTTGAGACCCTGTTCTGTTTTGTAATTCAGTTCATGTGTAGTCAAGTTTACATTCCGTGTATTAGTGATATTTTATGATGTTTCTTTTTATGTGTGACTTATTTCACGTAGAATCACCATACCTGTATCCACTCACTATGCCACTACGGGCCTGATGACACAGATTTCATTGCTGAGTGATATTCCATTGTACGTACGTACCACAACTTCTTTATCCATTGTTTGCTCTCTGAGATATTTACCTGGTACTGTAAACGAGGTTCTTGTGAACAGAGAGGTCCCAAACTTTGAGGTGGCTGGGTGTTTTTGATTTTAATTTCCCTAAGCTGTAGGACCATAAGTGGAAGTGCCATAGGCTGTGTTGCTTTGTTTCTTACGTGTTTCAGGAAACACATAACACTTCTCCAGAATGGCTGTCGGCAATTTACATCATATGCATCAGCATAATAAGGATCCCTGTTTTCCATTGCCTGTCCTCCGTTTCTGGATTTTACAATTTTCTTAAATGGCCCTTTTGCCCTGGGGGGCACTGAGATTTCATTGTAGTGCAGGTTTATTTACAAGCTTCTTGGTTGGCCAAAAAGTGCGTATGCGTTTTTTCCTGAATATATTTAGGGAAAAAAGCATCCGCACTTTTTGGACAAGTGCATCATTATCGACGTTCTGCCTCTTTTCCTATTCTTTAAGTGTAATTCCAGTTTAACCCTTCAATCGTTTTCCTGAATTTCTGCCCCGCTTTCAAGTCCCCTTTGCAGGCTTACTTCAATATATTTTTGGAGGATAGCTGTCATTTATAACTCTGCTGGTTTGTGAATTACAGTGCCCCTGAGCTCCTTTCTTCAACTCGCTTTCTTGTGAGCTGGGCACAAAACCGCAGGATTGCTTCAGGCACTAATCTCTTTCCAGCAGGGCACTCTGAGCGTTTGGTTAATTCCTCTTCCTGGTGGGAAATGAGCATTACATTTGCCCGTGCAGACACCTACAGCTAGTCTCTCATTGGTTCTCCCTATTCCTGTTCATCTTGCACAGAAATTGCAAGCTGTGCCAAACAGGAGGTTAAAGGCACTGACTCTCCAAGCGGGGAGAGTGTTAGTAAAGCATCTGGAATGTTGAACCCGAGGACCAGGATACGAAAACTGAGATGCATTTTAAATCGTTTCCCAATCACACGGTGGACGATACTCTGGGTTTCCCATGCATGTTTTAGCTGGAGGAAGAATCCCTTGAACCTGGAGAGTTGGGACCCATGGAATGGGTACCATGCAGTATGACTTCAAAGGGTCTGCATTTGCTCACCGAAACTCACCAATGCTATCAGCCTGATGTGTCCAGCCTTATGTCTCAACCAGCTCTGGGTGTAGATGTGTTAAATCCCGGTTGCATCACATGCCCTGAGTGAATTATTTAAGAATTGCTCTCTATTTCACTGTCTTTGTGTTTTGTTTTCGAAATTTATTTTGATAATGGGATTTATCGGATTTTCACTGCTGCGTTTCGGCCGCTGTACACACGCTTGATTCTCTTACGGAGACATATATATCCATGGATTTTAAGATTCTTCCTAGTCAGGTATATTCCTAGGCGTTGAATATGTGGTGTTGAGTCCATTTCGTTGAGCAAGGAGTAGGTCTTGTCTATTACATATTTGGCTTATGGAATGTTATCTGTGCTAATTTCAGTCTCTGGTTTTATGCAGCACCCCAAGGCACCTTTCCCCATAAGCAAGCACTAGTTGGTTTTCTAAATTTGAGACCCTGTTCTGTTTTGTAATTCAGTTCATGTGTAGTCAAGTTTACATTCCGTGTATTAGTGATATTTTATGATGTTTCTTTTTATGTGTGACTTATTTCACGTAGAATCACCATACCTGTATCCACTCACTATGCCACTACGGGCCTGATGACACAGATTTCATTGCTGAGTGATATTCCATTGTACGTACGTACCACAACTTCTTTATCCATTGTTTGCTCTCTGAGATATTTACCTGGTACTGTAAACGAGGTTCTTGTGAACAGAGAGGTCCCAAACTTTGAGGTGGCTGGGTGTTTTTGATTTTAATTTCCCTAAGCTGTAGGACCATAAGTGGAAGTGCCATAGGCTGTGTTGCTTTGTTTCTTACGTGTTTCAGGAAACACATAACACTTCTCCAGAATGGCTGTCGGCAATTTACATCATATGCATCAGCATAATAAGGATCCCTGTTTTCCATTGCCTGTCCTCCGTTTCTGGATTTTACAATTTTCTTAAATGGCCCTTTTGCCCTGGGGGGCACTGAGATTTCATTGTAGTGCAGGTTTATTTACAAGCTTCTTGGTTGGCCAAAAAGTGCGTATGCGTTTTTTCCTGAATATATTTAGGGAAAAAAGCATCCGCACTTTTTGGACAAGTGCATCATTATCGACGTTCTGCCTCTTTTCCTATTCTTTAAGTGTAATTCCAGTTTAACCCTTCAATCGTTTTCCTGAATTTCTGCCCCGCTTTCAAGTCCCCTTTGCAGGCTTACTTCAATATATTTTTGGAGGATAGCTGTCATTTATAACTCTGCAGGTTTGTGAATTACAGTGCCCCTGAGCTCCTTTCTTCAACTCGCTTTCTTGTGAGCTGGGCACAAAACCGCAGGATTGCTTCAGGCACTAATCTCTTTCCAGCAGGGCACTCTGAGCGTTTGGTTAATTCCTCTTCCTGGTGGGAAATGAGCATTACATTTGCCCGTGCAGACACCTACAGCTAGTCTCTCATTGGTTCTCCCTATTCCTGTTCATCTTGCACAGAAATTGCAAGCTGTGCCAAACAGGAGGTTAAAGGCACTGACTCTCCAAGCGGGGAGAGTGTTAGTAAAGCATCTGGAATGTTGAACCCGAGGACCAGGATACGAAAACTGAGATGCATTTTAAATCGTTTCCCAATCACACGGTGGACGATACTCTGGGTTTCCCATGCATGTTTTAGCTGGAGGAAGAATCCCTTGAACCTGGAGAGTTGGGACCCATGGAATGGGTACCATGCAGTATGACTTCAAAGGGTCTGCATTTGCTCACCGAAACTCACCAATGCTATCAGCCTGATGTGTCCAGCCTTATGTCTCAACCAGCTCTGGGTGTAGATGTGTTAAATCCCGGTTGCATCACATGCCCTGAGTGAATTATTTAAGAATTGCTCTCTATTTCACTGTCTTTGTGTTTTGTTTTCGAAATTTATTTTGATAATGGGATTTATCGGATTTTCACTGCTGCGTTTCGGCCGCTGTACACACGCTTGATTCTCTTACGGAGACATATATATCCATGGATTTTAAGATTCTTCCTAGTCAGGTATATTCCTAGGCGTTGAATATGTGGTGTTGAGTCCATTTCGTTGAGCAAGGAGTAGGTCTTGTCTATTACATATTTGGCTTATGGAATGTTATCTGTGCTAATTTCAGTCTCTGGTTTTATGCAGCACCCCAAGGCACCTTTCCCCATAAGCAAGCACTAGTTGGTTTTCTAAATTTGAGACCCTGTTCTGTTTTGTAATTCAGTTCATGTGTAGTCAAGTTTACATTCCGTGTATTAGTGATATCTTATGATGTTTCTTTTTCTGTGTGACGTATTTCACGTAGAATCACCGTACCTGCATCCACTCACTGTGCCGCTACGGGCCTGATGACACAGATTTCATTGCTGAGTGATATTGCATTGCACGTACGTGCCACAACTTCTTTATCCATTTTTGCTTTCTGGGATATTTACCTGGTACTGTAGACGAGCTTCTTGGGAACACAGCCATCCCAAATATTGGGGTGGCTGTCTATTTTGATTTTAATTTCCGTAAGCTATAGGACCATAAGTGGAAGTGCCATAGGCTGTGTTGCTCTGTTTCTTACGTGTTTCAGGAAACACCATACACTTCTCCAGGGTGGCTGCTGGCAATTTACATCCTGCCAATCAGCATAACAAGGCTCCCTGTTCTCCATATCCTGTCCTACCTTTCTGGATTTTACACTTTTTTCAGATGGCCCTTTTGCCCGGGGGGCAGTGAGACTTCATTGTAGTGCAGATTTCCTTTACAGGCTTGCTTGGTTGGCCAAAAAGGGCGTATGCGTTTTTTCCTGAATATATTCAGGAAAAAACGCATACGCCCTTTTTGGCCAAGTGCATCATTGTCGACGTTGTGCCTCTTTTCCTATGCTTTCAGGGCAATTCCAGTCTACCCCCTGCAATCGTTTTCCTGAAATTCTGCCCCGCTTTCAAGTCCGCTTCGCAGGCTTACTTCAATATATTTTTGGAGGATAGCTGTCATTTATAACTCTGCAGGTTTGTGAATTACAGTGCCCCTGAGCTCCTTTCTTCAACTCGCTTTCTTGTGAGCTGGGCACAAAACCGCAGGATTGCTTCAGGGCCTAATCTGTTTCCAGCAGGGCACACTGAGCCTTTGTTTAATTCCTCTTCCTGGTGGGAAATGAGCGCTACATTTGCCCGTGCAGACACCTACAGCTAGTCTCTCATGGGTTCTCCCTATTCTTGTTCATCTTGCACAGAAATTGCAAGCTGTGCCAAACAGGAGGTTAAAGGCACTGACTCTCCAAGCGGGGAGAGTGTTTGTAAAGCATCTGGAATGGTGAACCCGAGGACCAGGATACGAAAACTGAGACGCATTTTAAATCGTTTCCCAATCACACGGTGGACGATACTCTGGGTTTCCCATGCATGTTTTAGCTGGAGGAAGAATCCCTTGAACCTGGAGAGTTGGGACCCATGGAATGGGTACCATGCAGTATGACTTCAAAGGGTCTGCATTTGCTCTCCGAAACTCACCAATGCTATCAGGCTGAAGTGTCCAGCCTTATGTCTCAACCAGCTCTGGCTGTAGATGTGGTCAATCCCGGTTGCATCACATGCCCTGAGTGAATTATTTAAGAATTGCTCTCTGTTTCACTGTCTTTGTGTTTTGTTTTCGAAATTTATTTTGATAATGGGTTTTATCGGATTTTCACTGCTGCGTTTCGGCCGCTGTACACACGCTTGATTCTCTTACGGAGACATATATATCCATGGGTTTTAAGATTCTTCCTAGTCAGGTATATTCCTAGGCATTGAATATGTGGTGTTGAGTCCATTTCGTTGAGCAAGGAGTAGGTCTTTTCTATTACATATTTGGCTTATGGAATGTTATCTGTGCTAATTTCAGTCTCTGGTTTTATGCAGCACCCCAAGGCACCTTTCCCCATAAGCAAGCACTAGTTGGTTTTCTAAATTTGAGACCCTGTTCTGTTTTGTAATTCAGTTCATGTGTAGTCAAGTTTACATTCCGTGTATTAGTGATATCTTATGATGTTTCTTTTTCTGTGTGACGTAGTTCACGTAGAATCACCGTACCTGCATCCACTCACTATGCTGCTACGGGCCTGATGACACAGATTTCATTGCTGAGTGATATTGCATTGTACGTACGTGCCACAACTTCTTTATCCATTTTTTGCTTTCTGGGATATTTACCTGATACTGTAGACGAGCTTCCTGTGAACACAGCCGTCCCAAATATTGGGGTGGCTGTCTGTTTTTGATTTTAATTTCCGTAAGCTATAAGACCATAAGTGGAAGTGCCATAGGCTGTGTTGCTTTGTTTCTTACGTGTTTCAGGAAACACCATACACTTCTCCAGAGTGGCTGCTTGCAATTTACACCCTGCCAATCGGCATAACAAGGCTCACTGTTCTCCATATCCTGTCCTACCTTTCTGGATTTTACACTTTATTCAGATGGCCCTTTTGCCCGGGGGGCAGTGAGACTTCATTGTAGTGCAGATTTCTTTACAGGCTTGCTTGGTTGGCCAAAAAGTTTGTATGCGTTTTTTCCTGAATATATTCAGGAAAAAACACATACGCACTTTTTGGCCAAGTGCATCATTGTCGACATTGTGCCTCTTTTCCTATGCTTTCAGGGCAATTCCAGTCTACCCCCTGCAATCGTTTTCCTGAAATTCTGCCCCGCTTTCAAGTCCCCTTAGCAGGCTTACTGCAATATACTTTTGGATGATAGCTGTCATTTATAACTCTGCAGGTTTGTGAAGTACAGTGCCCCTGAGCTCCTTTCTTCAACTCGCTTTCTTGTGAGCTTGGCACAAAACCGCAGGAGTGCTTCAGGCCCTAATCTGTTTCCCACAGGGCACACTGAGCCTTTGTTTAATTCCTCTTCCTATTCGGCAATGAGCGTTACATTTGCCCGTGCAGACACCTACAGCTAGTCTCTCATTGGTTCTCCCTATTCCTGTTCATCTTGCACAGAAATTGCAAGCTGTGCCAAACAGGAGGTTAAAGGCACTGACTCTCCAAGCGGGGAGAGTGTTAGTAAAGCATCTGGAATGGTGAACCCGAGGACCAGGATACGAAAACTGAGATGCATTTTAAATTGTTTCCCAATCACACGGTGGACGATACTCTGGGTTTCCCATGCATGTTTTAGCTGGAGGAAGAATGCCTTGAACCTGGAGAGTTGGGACCCATGGAAGGGGTACCATGCAGTATGACTTCAAAGGGTCTGCATTTGCTCACCGAGACTTACCAATGCTATCAGCCGGAAGTGTCCAGCCTTATGTCTCAACCAGCTCTGGGTGTAGATGTGGTCAATCCCGGTTGCATCACATGCCCTGAGTGAATTATTTAAGAATTGCTCTCTATTTCACTGTCTTTGTGTTTTGGTTTCGAAATTTATTTTGATAATGGGATTTATCGGATTTTCACTGCTGCGTATCGGCCGCTGTACACACGCTTGATTCTCTTACGGAGACATATATATCCATGGGTTTTAAGATTCTTCCTAGTCAAGTATATTCCTAGGCGTTGAATATGTGGTGTTGGGTCCATTTCGTTGAGCAAGGAGTAGGTCTTGTCTATTACATATTTGGCTTATGGAAAGTTATCTGTGCTAATTTCAGCCTCTGGTTTTATGCAGCACCCCAAGCCACTTTTCCCCATAAGCAAGCACTAGTTGGTTTTCTAAATTTGAGACCCTGTTCTTTTTTGTAATTCAGTTCATGTGTAGTCAAGTTTACATTCCGTGTATTAGTGATATCTTATGATGTTTCTTTTTCTGTGTGACGTAGTTCACGTAGAATCACCGTACCTGCATCCACTCACTATGCCGCTACGGGCCTGATGACACAGATTTCATTGCTGAGTGATATTGCATTGTACGTACGTGCCACAACTTCTTTATCCATTTTTTGCTTTCTGGGATATTTACCTGATACTGTAGACGAGCTTCTTGTGAACACAGCCGTCCCAAATATTGGGGTGGCTGTCTGTTTTTGATTTTAATTTCCGTAAGCTATAGGACCATAAGTGGAAGTGCCATAGGCTGTGTTGCTTTGTTTCTTACGTGTTTCAGGAAACACCATACACTTCTCCAGGGTGGCTGCTGGCAATTTACATCCTGCCAATCAGCGTAACAAGGCTCCTGTTCTCCATATCCTGTCCTAACTTTCTGGATTTTACACTTTTTTCAGATGGCCCTTTTGCCCGGGGGGCAGTGAGACTTCATTGTAGTGCAGATTTCCTTTACAGGCTTGCTTGGTTGGCCAAAAAGGGCGTATGCGTTTTTTCCTGAATATATTCAGGAAAAAACGCATACGCCCTTTTGGCCAAGTGCATCATTGTCGATGTTCTGCCTCTTTTCCTATGCATTCAGGGCAATTCCAGCCTACCCCCTGCAATCGTTTTCCTGAAATTCTGCCCCGCTTTCAAGTCCCCTTCGCAGGCTTACTTCAATATATTTTTGGAGGAGAGCTGTCATTTATAACTCTGCAGGTTTGTGAATTAGAGTGCCCCTGAGCTCCTTTCTTCAACTCGCTTTCTTGTGAGCTGGACACAAAACCAAAGGATTGCTTCAGGCCCTAATCTGTTTTCAGCAGGGCACGCTGAGCCTTTGTTTACTTCCTCTTCCTGGTGGGCAATGAGTGTTACATTTGCCCGTGCAGACACCTACAGCTAGTCTCTCATTGTTTCTCCCGATTCCTGTTCATCTTGCACAGAAATTGCAAGCTGTGCCAAACAGGAGGTTAAAGGCACTGACTCTCCAAGCGGGGAGAGTGTTAGTAAAGCATCTGGAATGGTGAACCCGAGGACCAGGATACGAAAACTGAGATGCATTTTAAATCATTTCCCAATCACACGGTGGACGATACTCTTGGTTTCCCATGCATGTTTTAGCTGGAGGAAGAATCCCTTGAACCTGGAGAGTTGGGACCCATGGAATGGGTACCATGCAGTATGACTTCAAAGGGTCTACATTTGCTCACCGAAACTCACCAATGCTATCAGCCTGAAGTGTCCAGCCTTATGTCTCAACCAGCTCTGGGTGTAGATGTGGTCAATCCCGGTTGAATCACATGCCCTGAGTGAATTATTTAAGAATTGCTCTCTATTTCACTGTCTTTGTGTTTTGTTTTCGAAATTGATTTTGATAATGGGATTTATCGGATTTTCACTGCTGCGTTTTGGCCGCTGTACACACGCTTGATTCTCTTATGGAGACATATATATCCATGGGTTTTAAGATTCTTCCTAGTCAGGTATATACCTATGCGTTGAATATGTGGTGTTGGGTCCATTTCGTTGAGCAAGGAGTAGGTCTTGTCTATTACATATTTGGCTTATGGAAAGTTATCTGTGCTAATTTCAGTCTCTGGTTTTATGCAGCACCCCAAGGCACCTTTCCCCATAAGCAAGCACTAGTTGGTTTTCTAAATTTGAGACCCTGTTCTGTTTTGTAATTCAGTTCATGTGTAGTCAAGTTTACATTCCGTGTATTAGTGATATCTTATGATGTTTCTTTTTCTGTGTGACGTAGTTCATGTAGAATCACCGTACCTGCATCCACTCACTGTGCCGCTAGGGGCCTCATGACACAGATTTCATTGCTGAGTGATATTGCATTGCAGGTATGTGCCACAATTTCTTTATCCATTTTTGCTTTCTGTGATATTTACCTGGTACTGTAGACGAGCTTCTTGGGAACACAGCCATCCCAAATATTGGGGTGGCTCTCTGTTTTTGATTTTAATTTCCGTAAGCTATAGGACCATAAGTGGAAGTGCCATAGGCTGTGTTGCTCTGTTTCTTACGTGTTTCAGGAAACACCATACACTTCTCCAGGGTGGCTGCTGGCAATTTACATCCTGCCAATCAGCATAACAAGGCTCCCTGTTCTCCATATCCTGTCCTACCTTTCTGGATTTTACACTTTTTTCAGATGGCCCTTTTGCCCGGGGGGCAGTGAGACTTCATTGTAGTGCAGATTTCTTTAACAGCCTTGCTTGGTTGGCCAAAAAGGGCGTATGCGTTTTTTCCTGAATATATTCAGGAAAAAACGCATACGACCTTTTTGGCCATGTGCATCATTGTCGACTTTGTGCCTCTTTTCCTATGCTTTCAAGGCAATTGCAGTCTACCCCCTGCAATCGTTTTCCTGAAATTCTGCCCCGCTTTCCAGTCCCCTTCGCAGGCTTACTTCAATATATTTTTGGAGGATAGATGTTATTTATAACTCTGCAGGTTTGTGAATTACAGTGCCCCTGAGCTCCTTTCTTCAACTCGCTTTCTTGTGAGCTGGGCACAAAACCGCAGGATTGCTTCAGGCCCTAATCTGTTTCCAGCAGGGCACACTGAGCCTTTGTTTAATTCCTCTTCCTGGTGGGCAATGAGCGTTACATTTGCCCGTGCAGACACCTACAGCTAGTCTCTCATTGGTTCTCCCTATTCCTGTTCATCTTTCACAGAAATTGCAAGCTGTGCCAAAGAGGAGGTTAAAGGCACTGACTCTCCAAGCGGGGAGAGTGTTAGTAAAGCATCTGGAATGGTGAACCCGAGGACCAGGATACGAAAACTGAGATGCATTTTAAATCGTTTCCCAATCACACGGTGGACGATACTCTGGGTTTCCCATGCATGTTTTAGCTGGAGGAAGAATCCCTTGAACCTGGAGAGTTGGGACCCATGGAATGGGTATCATGCAGTATGACTTCAAAGGGTCTGCATTTGCTCACCGAAACTCACCAATGCTATCAGCCTGAAGTGTCCAGCCTTATGTCTCAACCAGCTCTGGGTGTAGATGTGGTCAATCCCGGTTGCATCACATGCCCTGAGTGAATTATTTAAGAATTGCTCTCTATTTCACTGTCTTTGTGTTTTGTTTTCGAAATTTATTTTGATAATGGGATTTATCGGATTTTCACTGCTGCGTTTCGGCCGCTGTACACACGCTTGATTCTCTTACGGAGACATATATATCCATGGGTTTTAAGATTCTTCCTAGTCAGGTATATTCCTAGGCGTTGAATATGTGGTGTTGGGTCCATTTCGTTGAGCAAGGAGTAGGTCTTGTCTATTACATATTTGGCTTATGGAATGTTATCTGTGCTAATTTCAGTCTCTGGTTTTATGCAGCACCCCAAGGCGCCTTTACCCATAATGAAGCACTAGTTGATTTTCTAAATTTGAGACCCTGTTCTGTTTTGTAATTCAGTTCATGTGTAGTCAAGTTTACATTCCGTGTATTAGTGATATCTTATGATGTTTCTTTTTCTGTGTGACGTAGTTCACGTAGAATCACCGTACCTGCATCCACTCACAATGCCGCTACGGGCCTGATGACACAGATTTCATTGCTGAGTGATATTGCATTGTACGTACGTGCCACAACTTCTTTATCCATTTCTTGCTTTCTGGGATATTTACCGGATACTGTAGACGAGCTTCTTGTGAACACAGCCGTCCCAAATATTGGGGTGGCTGTCTGTTTTTGATTTTATTTTCCGTAAGCTATAGGACCATAAGTGGAAGTGCCATAGGCTGTGTTGCTTTGTTTCTTATGTGTTTCAGGAAACACCATACACTTCTCCAGGGTGGCTGCTGGCAATTTACATCCTGCCAATCAGCATAACAAGGCTCCCTGTTCTCCATATCCTGTCCTACCTTTCTGGATTTTACACTTTTTTCAGATGGCCCTCTTGCCCGAGGGGCAGTGAGACTTCATTGTAGTGCAGATTTCCTTTACAGGCTTGGTTGGTTGGCCAAAAAGGGCGTATGCGTTTTTTCCTGAATATATTCAGGAAAAAACGCATACGCCCTTTTTGGCCAAGTGCATCATTGTCGACGGTGTGCCTGTTTTCCTATGCTTTCAGGGCAATTCCAGTCTACCCCCTGCAATCGTTTTCCTGAAATTCTGCCCGCTTTCAAGTCCCCTTCGCAGGCTTACTTCAATATACTTTTGGAAGATAGCTGTCATTTATAACTCTGTAGGTTTGTGAATTACAGTGCCCCTGAGCTCCTTTCTTCACCTCGCTTTCTTGTGAGCTGGGCACAAAACCGCAGGATTGCTTCAGGCCCTAATCTGTTTCCAGCAGGGCACATTGAGCCTTTGTTTAATTCCCCTTCCTGGTGGGCAATGAGCGTTACATTTGCCCGTGCAGACTCCTACAGCTAGTCTCTCATTGGTTCTCCCTATTCCTGTTCATATTGCACAGAAATTGCAAGCTGTGCCAAAGAGGAGGTTAAAGGCACTGACTCTCCAAGCGGGGAGAGTGTTAGTAAAGCATCTGGAATGTTGAACCCGAGGACCAGGATACGAAAACTGAGATGCATTTTAAATCGTTTCCCAATCACACGGTGGACGATACTCTGGGTTTCCCATGCATGTTTTAGCTGGAGGAAGAATGCCTTGAACCTGGAGAGTTGGGACCCATGGAATGGGTACCATGCAGTATGACTTCAAAGGGTCTGCATTTGCTCACCGAAACTCACCAATGCTATCAGCCTGAAGTGTCCAGCCTTATGTCTCAACCAGCTCTGGGTGTAGATGTGGTCAATCCCGGTTGCATCACATGCCCTGAGTGAATTATTTAAGAATTGCTCTCTATTTCACTGTCTTTGTGTTTTGTTTTCGAAATTTATTTTGATAATGGGATTTATCGGATTTTCACTGCTGTGTTTCGGCCGCTGTACACACGCTTGATTCTCTTATGGAGACATATATATCCGTGGGTTTTAAGATTCTTCCTAGTCAGGTATATACCTATGCGTTGAATATGTGGTGTTGGGTCCATTTCGTTGAGCAAGGAGTAGGTCTTGTCTATTACATATTTGGCTTATGGAAAGTTATCTGTGCTAATTTCAGTCTCTGGTTTTATGCAGCACCCCAAGGCACCTTTCCCCATAAGCAAGCACTAGTTGGTTTTCTAAATTTGAGACCCTGTTCTGTTTTGTAATTCAGTTCATGTGTAGTCAAGTTTACATTCCGTGTATTAGTGATATCTTATGATGTTTCTTTTTCTGTGTGACGTAGTTCATGTAGAATCACCGTACCTGCATCCACTCATTATGCCGCTACGGGCCTGATGACACAGATTTCATTGCTGAGTGATATTGCATTGCACGTACGTGCCACAACTTCTTTATCCATTTTTTGCTTTCTGGGATATTTACCTGATACTGTAGACGAGCTTCTTGTGAACACAGTCGTCCCAAATATTGGGGTGGCTGTCTGTTTTTGATTTTAATTTCCGTAAGCTATAGGACCATAAGTGGAAGTGCCATAGGCTGTGTTGCTTTGTTTCTTATGTGTTTCAGGAAACACCATACACTTCTCCAGGGTGGCTGTTGGCAATTTACATCCTGCCAATCAGCATAACAAGGCTCCCTCTTCTCCATATCCTGTCTTACCTTTCTGGATTTTACACTTTTTTCAGATGGCCCTTTTGCCCGGGGGGCAGTGAGACTTCATTGTAGTGCTGATTTCCTTTACAGGCTTGCTTGTTTGGCCAAAAAGGGCGTATGCGTTTTTTCCTGAATATATTCAGGAAAAAAGGCATACGCCCTTTTTGGCCAAGTGCATCATTGTCGACGTTCTGCCTCTTTTCCTATGCTTTCAGGGCAATTCCAGTCTAACCCCTGCAATCGTTTTCCAGAAATTCTGCCGCGCTTTCAAGTCCCCTTCGCAGGCTTACTTCAATATACTTTTGGAAGATAGCTGTCATTTATAACTCTGCAGGTTTGTGAATTACAGTGCCCCTGAGCTCCTTTCTTCAACTCGCTTTCTTGTGAGCTGGGCACAAAACCGCAGGATTGCTTCAGGCCCTAATCTGTTTACAGCAGGGCACGCTGAGCCTTTGTTTAATGCCTCTTCCTGGTCGGCAATGAGCGTTACATTTGCCCGTGCAGACACCTACAGCTAGTCTCTCATTGGTTCTCCCTATTCCTGTTCATCTTGCACAGAAATTGCAAGCTGTGCCAAAGAGGAGGTTAAAGGCACTGACTCTCCAAGTGGGGAGAGTGTTAGTAAAGCATCTGGAATGGTGAACCCGAGGACCAGGATACGAAAACTGAGATGCATTTTAAATCGTTTCCCAATCACATGGTGGACGATACTCTTGGTTTCCCATGCATGTTTTAGCTGGAGGAAGAATCCCTTGAACCTGGAGAGTTGGGACCCATGGAATGGGTACCATGCAGTATGACTTCAAAGGGTCTGCATTTGCTCACCGAAACTCACCAATGCTATCAGGCTGAAGTGTCCAGCCTTATGTCTCAACCAGCTCTGGGTGTAGATGTGTTAAATCCCGGTTGCATCACATGCCCTGAGTGAATTATTTAAGAATTGCTCTCTATTTCACTGTCTTTGTGTTTTGTTTTTGAAATTTATTTTGATAATGGGATTTATCGGATTTTCACTGCTGCGTTTATGCCGCTGTACACACGCTTGTCTCTCTTACGGAGACATATAAATCCATGGGTTTTAAGATTTTTCCTAGTCAGGTATATTCCTAGGCGTTGAATATGTGGTGTTGAGTCCATTTCGTTGAGCAAGGAGTAGGTCTTGTCTATTACATATTTGGCTTATGGAATGTTATCTGTGCTAATTTCAGTCTCTTGTTTTATGCAGCACCCCAAGGCACCTTTCCCCATAAGCAAGCACTAGTTGGTTTTCTAAATTTGAGACCCTGTTCTGTTTTGTAATTCAGTTCATGTGTAGTCAAGTTTACATTCCGTGTATTAGTGATATCTTATGATGTTTGTTTTTCTGTGTGACGTAGTTCACGTAGAATCACCGTACCTGCATCCACTCACTATGCCACTACGGGCCTGATGACACAGATTTCATTGCTGAGTGATATTGCATTGTACGTACGTGCCACAAATTCTTTATCCATTTTTTGCTTTCTGGGATATTTACCTGATACTGTAGACGAGCTTCTTGTGAACACAGCCGTCCCAAACATTGGGGTGGCTCTCTGTTTTTGATTTTAATTTCCCTAAGCAATAGGACCATAAGTGGAAGTGCCATAGGCTGTGTTGCTTTATTTCTTACGTGTTTCAGGAAACCCCATACACTTCTCCAGGGTGGCTGTTCACAATTTACATCCTGCCAATCAGCATAACAAGGCTCCCTGTTCTCCATATCCTGTCCTATCTTTCTGGATTTTACACTTTTTTCAGATGGCCCTTTTGCCCGGTGGGGCAGTGAGATTTCATTGTAGTGCTGATTTATTTTACAGGCTTGCTTGGTTGGCCAAAAAGGGCTTTTGCGTTTTTTCCTGAATATATTCAGGAAAAAACGCATACGCCCTTTTTGGCCAAGTGCATCATTGTCGACGGTGTCCCTGTTTTCCTATGCTTTCAGGGCAATTCCAGTCTACACCCTGCAATCGTTATCCTGAAATTCTGCCCTGCTTTCAAGTCCCCTTCGCAGCCTTACTTCAATATATTTTTGGAGGATAGCTGTCATTTATAACTCTGCAGGTTTGTGAATTACAGTGACCCTGAGCTCCTTTCTTCAACTCGCTTTCTTGTGAGCTGGGCACAAAACCGCAGGATTGCTTCAGGCCCTAATCTGTTTCCAGCAGGGCACACTGAGCCTTTGTTTAATTCCTCTTCCTGGTGGGCAATGAGCGTTACATTTGCCCGTGCAGACACCTACAGCTAGTCTCTCATTGGTTCTCCCTATTCCTGTTCATCTTGCACAGAAATTGCAAGCTGTGCCAAAGAGGAGGTTAAAGGCACTGACTCTCCAAGCGGGGAGAGTGTTAGTAAAGCATCTGGAATGGTGAACCCGAGGACCAGGATACGAAAACTGAGATGCATTTTAAATCGTGTCCCAATCACACGGTGGACGATACTCTGGGTTTCCCATGCATGTTTTAGCTGGAGGAAGAATCCCTTGAACCTGGAGAGTTGGGTCCCATGGAATGGGTACCATGCAGTATGACTTCAAAGGGTCTACATTTGCTCACCGAAACTCACCAATGCTATCAGCCTGAAGTGTCCAGCCTTATGTCTCAACCAGCTCTGGGTGTAGATGTGGTCAATCCCGGTTGCATCACATGCCCTGAGTGAATTATTAAAGAATTGCTCTCTATTTCACTGTCTTTTTGTTTTGTTTTCGAAATTTATTTTGATAATGGGATTTATCGGATTTTCACTGCTGCGTTTCGGCCGCTGTACACACCCTTGATTCTCTTACGGAGACATATATATCCATGGGTTTTAAGATTCTTCCTAGTCAGGTATATTCCTAGGCGTTGAATATGTGGTGTTGAGTCCATTTCGTTGAGCAAGGAGTAGGTCTTGTCTATTACATATTTGGCTTATGGAAATTTATCTGTGCTAATTTCAGTCTCTGGTTTTATGCAACACCCCAACGCACCTTTCCCCATAAGCAACCACAAGTTGGTTTTCTAAATTTAAGACCCTGTTCTGTTTTGTAATTCAGTTCATGTGTAGTCAAGTTTACATTCCGTGTATTAGTGATATCTTATGATGTTTCATTTTCTGTGTGACATAGTTCACGTAGAATCACCGTACCTGCATCCACTCACTATGCCGCTACGGGCCTGATGACACAGATTTCATTGCTGAGTGATACTGCATTGCACGTACGTGCCACAACTTCTTTATCCATTTTTTGCTTTCTGGGATATTTACCTGGTACTGTAGACGAGATTCTTGGGAACACAGCCGTCCCAAACTTTGGGGTGGCTCTCTGTTTTTGATTTTAATTTCCCTAAGGAATAGGACCATAAGTGCAATTGCCATAGGCTGTGTTGCTTTATTTCTTACGTGTTTCACGAAACACCATACACTTCTCCAGGGTGGCTGTTCACAATTTACATCCTGCCAATCAGCATAACAAGGCTCCCTGTTCTCCATATCCTGTCCTACCTTTCTGGATTTTACACTTTTTTCAGATGGCCCTTTTGCCGGGGGGCAGTAAGATTTCATTGTAGTGCAGATTTCCTTTACAGGCTTGCTTGGTTGGCCAAAAAGGGCGTATGCGTTTTTTCCTGAATATATTCAGGAAAAAACGCTTACGCCCTTTTTGGCCAAGTGCATCATTGTCGACGTTGTGCCTCTTTTCCTATGCTTTCAGGGCAATTCCAGTCTACCCCCTGCAATCGTTTTCCTGAAATTCTGCCCCGATTTCAAGTCCCCTTCGCAGGCTTACTTCAATATATTTTTGGAGGATAGCTGTCATTTATAACTCTGCAGGTTTGTGAATTACAGTGCCCCTGAGCTCCTTTCTTCAACTCGCTTTCTTGTGAGCTGGGCACAAAACCGCAGGATTGCTTCAGGCCCTAATCTGTTTCTGGCAGGGCACACTGAGCCTTTGGTTAATTCCTCTTCCTGGTGGGAAATGAGCGTTACATTTGCCCGTGCAGACAACTACAGCTAGTCTCTCATTGGTTCTCCCTATTCCTGTTCATCTTGCACAGAAATTGCAAGCTGTGCCAAAGAGGAGGTTAAAGGCACTGACTCTGCAAGCGGGGAGAGTTTTAGTAAAGCATCTGGAATGGTGAACCCGAGGACCAGGATACGAAAACTGAGATACATTTTAAATCATTTCCCAATCACACGGTGGACGATACTCTGGGTTTCCCATGCATGTTTTAGCTGGAGGAAGAATCCCTTGAACCTGGAGAGTTGGGACCCATGGAATGGGTACCATGCAGTATGACTTCAAAGGGTCTGCATTTGCTCACCGAAACTCACCAATGCTATCAGCCTGAAGTGTCCAGCCTTATGTCTCAACCAGCTCTGGGTGTAGATGTGGTAAATCCAGGTTGCATCACATGCCCTGAGTGAATTATTTAAGAATTGCTTCCTATTTCACTGTCATTGTGTTTTGTTTTTGAAATTTATTTTAATAATGGGATTTATCGGATTTTCACTGCTTCGTTTATGCCGCTGTACACGCGCTTGATTCTGTTACGGAGACATATAAGTCCATGGGTTTTAAGATTCTTACTAATCCGGTATATTCTTAGGCATTGAATATGGCGTGTGGAGTCCATTTCGTTGAGCAAGGAGTAGGTCTTGACTATTACATATTTGGCTTATGGAATGGTATCTGTGCTAATTTCAATCTCTGGTTTTATGCAGCACCCCAACTCACCTTTCCCCTTAAGGAAGCATAAGTTGGTTTTCTTAATTTGAAACCCTCTTCTCTTTTGTAATTCAGTTCATGTGTAGCCATGTTAACATTCCATGTATTAGTGATATCTTATGTCTTTTTCTTTTTGAATTATGTGACTTCGAATGATCACACGTAACTCCTCTTGAGTTGTTATAACTGGCCGTATTTCAATGATTTCCAGGCTGAGTAATATTCCACTCTACATAAGCACCACATCTCTGTCCGTTTTTTCTCTGCAGATACTTTAAGTTATATCCTAGTCGAGGATCTTTTAAACAGAGAGGTGGTAAACATTGGGGTGCCTGTGTCCTCTCGATTTTTGTTTTTCCCAAGATATACGTCCATGAGTGCAAGTGCCCTGTGCTCGGTAGCTCATTTTTTAGATGCTTTAGTAAACACAATAGACTTATCCAGAGTGACCGTTGGCAATATACATTTCCACTATAAGACTCACAGGGCTCCCTTTTCTCCTTGCCCTGTCCTGCATTTCTGGTGTTTACACTTTATGAGGACGGCTCTTCTGACTGATGCAAAGTGATATGTTTTGTAGTATTGATTTCCAGTGCCCACCTGTTTGGTTGGCTAAAAAAGTGTATGCCCTTTTCTTGAATATATACAGAAAAAGACGCATACACCCTTTTTGGCCAACTGCAATGTTGGCAATGTTCAGCCCCTTTTCTTGTGCTTAATGGCGAGTCCTTTCTACCTCTTCCAATCCCTTTCCTGCCATTCTCCGTTGCTTACAAGTCCTTTTCTCTGACTTTCCTCAAGACATTTTTCAGTGATAGATATTTTCAATTCTGCAGTTTTGTGAATTTTAGTGCCCCTGAGTTCCATTTTCCAACTTGTGTTTATGGGAACTGGCCACAAAGCATCAGGATTCCTCAAGCCCTATTCTGTTTCCATGGGCAACCCTAGCCTTTGGTCAATTCGTCTTCCTGATTGGAAATTAGAGTGGCATGTGCCTGTCCGAACACCTAGGACTTGTCTCTCATTGTTCCTCCTCCTTCTGCTTCATCCTCTGGACAAATTCCAAACTGTATGCAACAGGATGTTGACAGTGCTGACATCTCCAAGTGGGGAGACTGTTAGTAAAGACGCTGGAGTGGTGAACCCTAGCACCAAGAGATGAGGAGATGAGATGCCTTTTCCAAACTTTTCCCGATCAGACGGTATACCATCCTCTGGGTGTGACAGGCATGTTTTAGGTGTAGGAAGGGTCCCATTCATGTGAGGAGAACACCAGGGGATTTTAAATATCAGTGTCTCTCCGCAACCCAAACTGGGGAATTTTTTAAGCTACGGCTACACATATGTTCATTAAGGGCCTTGGGAAGTAGGCAGAGTCCAAACTTTAGATGATTGAAGTCTTCAGGGTCAGAAGCACTCACCACTGTCTTCCCTTAGATTCCATTTTTACTGTCATTGATGGATGATGTCAATAAAAATATCTATTCTTTTTCAGATCATTTCCCCTTATAGGTTATTGCAAAATATTGAGTGTAGTTCCCTGTGCTATACAGTAGTTCCTTGCTGATGATTTCATACATAGCAGTGTGTATGTGTTAATCCCAAACTGTTAATTTATCCCTCCTCCTACCATTTCCCTTTGGTAATAATAAATTATAAGATTTTATGCTTCTCAGAAATGGGGGAGCTGAAAGAGAGGTATCATTTTCAATGCAAAAGCATTTAAAACAAGATTGAAGCTTTAACCAAGATTATTAGATGTACATCCTTGGAAAGAAATCACTTTGTTTCTCTAATATTGACCTGACAAAGAAGACAAACCTTTTCACTGAACTTGCTTATAAGAAAGTGATGGAAATATCAAATGGAAGTGTTAGAAACATCTTATTTTACCCGAGCCTTATACACTGTTCTATGTTAATTACAGTTTGGCTCACACATCTGTTCATTGAAGTTACAATGTTCTCAATTTCTGTTACTGATCCTCCAGAGTGGACGCCAACAAGTGTCCCCCTGCCCAGTGTCATTGGAGCCAATAGATCGAGACTGAGTTTGGTTCAAAAGCAAAGGAAACTTTATATTTTGATCAGAGAATGGAGAGGTGCTACCCTGTGGGCTGTGGGCTGGGCTGCTGTGTAGAGATCCTGTCAGAGTCACTGGGAGGGAGGGGGCTGAGCTCTCGAGGACCTGGTTGGCTGCAGCTCAGGCTCTATGTCACGGAGTCTGAACTGGGCCCCAGGAGCTGAAGTGTCGTCGAGCCATTCTGCTCTAGGAAATCTGGTCTGAAGTGCCGGGTGTGGAACCTCTGTATGCAGGACACTAGGAGCACCTGAAATTAGACAAAGCACAAAGGATAAAAATGGTTAGACTTTATTTTATTGCCCAGATTCTATTTTTATCTCCCAGGCATTTTTAAGGGGCTTTGCCTGGGACAAACTTCTCTTCTGCCTTTTGTCCCTTTCCTCATTCTTGGAGTGCTGCGGGTGCAGACCCTTCTTCTGTAACTGCTGAGTGCTGAGTTAGGAGGCTTCATACCCGTGGGCGAGGGTCAGAACTTCTCCCCAGCAGCCTCCAGGTGACGTTGATTGTCCCCAGGCCTCCTGCCTCCCTGCTCGTCCACCTGAGCACCAGTATTGGAAGTGTTATAGATTCTAATGACCTTTAAGGGTCCAGAAAGGAGATGTGCAGTGGCGCTGTGAGGTCCAGTTTCACTCCGCCCCACATTTGTTCGGCCACCTTAGGCTGACCGTTTCTGCCAGCCTAGATGCTCTGACTGACCGTTTCTGCCAGCCTAGATGCTCTGACCAACAGTCTGCGCTTTCTTCCATTAGGCCCCTGAATTAACGTAAAAACAGCACCAGGTGTCAGGATCCTGCCCGCTCAGCTCCCAGACAGTCCAGGGTCAGTGGTGATGAAGGATCATGATGGTCACTGAGTCAAGAGCCTTTGGAAGTAAACAGGAGTCCAGCCGGTCTTATTGGCCACCATCATCAGGGTGTCTGTAGGCTTTTCTATGGTGACAGCATGATATACGGTTCCCCCGCCAAGATTATTAGCTCCCCTCTGGGTACAGTAAGTACTGCAAGCAGTAGTCTACTCTTTTGGGACACACTCTTGTTGTTTTATGAGAGAAACTCCAGGTCAAGTGATGGTCACACGGGTCGTCATGGTGCCCCGTTGCCCCCGGTTATCTCTCTGGAGGTTGGAGTTGGAGGGCCTCCTCAATCGAGGTCAGTGTGCCCACGGAGCAAACCCTGCAACTTCAGGGCATGGTTGGGGGTTAGGATCACCACGTGGGGTCCGTTTCCCTTAGAAGGGAGGTGGCCTTTTGGGCTGCTGATTTCCAGGTTTTCAGATACCACCAGTATCTTGGCCAGATGTGGCGGTGGGCCAAGCCCCTTGGTGACCATAGCTTATCCTACCTGGATGGCATTCTTGCATTGTTCCATTTCAAGTGGTCCCAGTTTTTGCACTAATACTCCAATGGCGATTCACCTTTCACCAGGAATGTAAAGGTCAAAGGGTTTAGCTAAATTAGGGAGTTCCAGGGCAAGGGTCTGAATTGACTGCTCTTTCCATTCTTGAAAGGCCACTTCTGGATTCTATTCAAAAGGATCATCATCTTTTCCTTTCAGTGTTTCATATAGAGGCCCAGCTAGTAGACTGTAGTTAGGGATCCAGAGGCAGGAAACCCTGGCTTCCCCAGGAACCCCTAAGCTGTCTTCTAGTTTCAGAAAGGGGTAAGGCTGTAAATTGTTTCTTCCCTTTCCTGGGATGGGCTTCTCCGACCTTCTGTGAGAATGAAGCCCAGGCAGGTCACCGTAGTCTGTGATACTTGAGCTTTTTCGTGGACAACTTCTATCCTTTATTGGCTTGGTAGTTCTGAGGCCTCCTTAGTAGGGCTGGCGATCAGAATGTCGTCTGAATATTGAAGGAGTGTTTCCTTTTCCAGAGGTAGAACTTTTAGGTCTTTAGCTGAGCTTTCCCCAAAGATGGTGTGGGAATTTTTGAACCCTTGGGGCAAGACAGCCTGGAAGTATTGTTTTAGTTGTATGTTGAGTCCTGTCACTCACAAGCCAAAATTTCTTGTGACTCTGGGACTAATGGAATACAAAAGAAGGCATCAGTGAAGACTAATACAGAATACCAAGTCCTGGTGGTTGGTAGAATGACCAGCAGGGTGTAGGATTTAGGAACTACTGGAGGTATATCCTCAGTGGCTTCACTGACTGTCCTGACATCCTTTACCAGGACTCCAGCAGCCCATGGGGCTCTCGAGGTCAGGCCAATCCCAGGATATGGAGCTCACCTGGGCAGGTACCCTACCCCCACCCCAGCCCACGGGGCTCTCGTGTTCAGGCCCCTCCCAGGATATGGGATTCCCTGGGCAGGTCCTCTGCAGTCCATGGGGCTCCCGTGGTCAGGCCCCTCCCAGGATACAGAGCTACCCTTGCAGGTACCTTGGCAGGGCTGGGCACACAGGAACCGTGCACATAGCCCTCATTGCAGAGCACTCCCAGCTCACCTGTCGCTCAGATCTGACACAGAGCACCTCAGAGCAGGACTTGAACTAACAAACAGCAGCTCTGACAGGTCTGTGACCCTGGGCATCACTCTGTGCGGCCTCCTCCACCTGGTCTTCCAGAGACTTCCACTGCACCCGGGGCACCAGGCCTCTGTCTCCAACCACCACCCACCCCTCCTCTCCCTGACTCCTGGGTTCCTCTCATTAGGAGAGGGTTTTCTTGAAGTTGTCTCCCACTCATGGGCCAGATAATATAATTAGAAAACAAGCCAGAGCTGCAGCCCCTTGTCTATCCTGACTCTCAGGAGCCCACACCTGTTCCTTGGACCTGGCCAATTCAGCAAGTTCCATTTTCAGCAACTGTGAGCCCCTGAGGGGTGATTATTGGCTGGCTTGGGAAGCCTGACCGTGCCGGCCAGCCCTCCCCAGGTGTGCCTGGGTTGAGATCAATATAAACACCGCTCCAGGCAGCAAGAGCCCCTGCAGCTGTGCCTGACGCCATTTTCTCTGCCCTGTCAGCAGTCTCGGGGCTGGGCTGGTGGGAGGGAGTGAGAGGCCACGGCTTTGTGGGTGTCCCAGTGTGAGTGGGGCTCTGCTGGACTTTCTGCAGCAGTTGCCAAGATGCTACCTGCTAAAGAAGAGGATGTGTCACCCACACCTGCCGCTGGAATTTCTCCCTGGGCACAGGTGAGGAAGGAAGAAAGCAGTGGGGGCCGGGACAGCAGGGGTATCTCAGGCAGGGAAATGGAGAGCTTCCAGAAGAGCACCCAGGGCCAGGACCATCCTGGCTGGCCTGCAGGCACCAAGTCGGCTGGCATGCTGTCCCTCATGTGGCTCCATGGCCCTTCCTCTAGGTTTTCAAGTCCTTGTACATATTCAGGTGTTTAGCCTTGGAAGGGTGGGAACATTTCAGCAGCAGCTGGCCTGGGGCTCGGCCCACGTTTACTCACAGATACCTCGGCACGGTCCACCAGCTTTGCAGTGAGGACGC
This sequence comes from Phocoena phocoena, assembly GCF_963924675.1. NCBI lineage: Eukaryota > Metazoa > Chordata > Mammalia > Artiodactyla > Phocoenidae > Phocoena > Phocoena phocoena. The sequence continues at coordinate 128,523 of NW_027077438.1, forward strand.
TTGTTGCGAGGAGCATGCTGGCTGAATGGGAGATGATTCCCCACCACTGACCAACTTCAGAATTGTTTGCAATTGGAGCAAGTGCCCTGAAACGGTTTTCCTCTGTGTAACTGGTGGGTTCTGTTCTTTTTTATCTTTTTTTCGTTTTTGGTTCAAGGTAGATTTTATTCCTCTTTTGTGTATTTACAGATATAAGCATGGAAATAATTTATTCATATAAATACATGTATGTGAAGGGAAGAATATTTTTCTGTTTTACTTTTTTTAATTTTATTTTTTTATTTTGAATTTAATTTTATATTTTTATACAGCAGGTTGTTTTTGGTTATCTACTTTATACATATAAATGTATACATACCAATCCCAATATCTCAACTCCTCCCACCACCATCCCCAACAGCTATCCCCCCTTGTTGTCCATACGTTTGTTGTATACATGTATTGCTCTATTTCTGCCTTGCAAAACGGTTCATCTGTACAATTTTTCTAGGTTCCACATATATGCATTAATATACAAGATTTGTTTTTTTCTTTCTGACTTACTTCACTCTGTATGACAGTCTCTAGATCAATCAACGTCTCTACAAATGTCCCAATTTCATTCCTTTTTATGGCTTAGTAATATTCCATTTTATATATGTACCACATCTTTATGCATTCGTCTGTCTGTGGGCATTTAGGTTGCTTCCATTTCCTGGATAGTGTAAATAGTGATGCAATGAACATTGTGGTGAATGTCTCTTTTTGATTTATGGTTTTGTCTGGGTATATGCCCAGTAGAGGGATTGCTGTATCATATGGTAATTCTATTCTTAGTTTTATAAGAAACTCCATAATGTTCTCCACAGTGACTGTATCAATTTACGTTCCCAACAATAGTGGAAGAGGATTCCTTATCTCCACACCGTTTCCAGCATTTGTTGTTTGCAGATTTTCTGATGATGCCCATTCTAATAGGTGTGAGGTGATACACCATGGATGAGTCTATTTCGTTGAGCAAAGAGTAGGTCTTGTTTATTACGTATTTGGCTTATGGAATGGTATGTGTGCTAATTTCAATCTGTTTTTATACAGCAGCCCAACTCAACTTTCCCCTTAAGCAAGCATAAGGTTTTTATCTAAATGTGAGACTCTGTTCGGTTTTGTAATTCAGTTTATGTGTAGCCAAGTTTACACTCCCTCTATTAGTGATATCTTATGATAATTATCTTTCTTTGTGTGATATATTTCTCTTAGAATCATAATTAAATCCACTCAGTTTGCTGCTACAGGCCTGATGACATTGATTTCACTGCTGAGTGATATTCCGTTGTACGTAAGTAGCACAACTTCTTTATCCATTTTTTTCTTTCTGGGATATTTAATTTGTACTGGACTCGAGGTTCTTGTAAACACAGCAGCCCTAAATTTTGTGTTGGCTGTGTCTTGTTGATTTTAATTTTCCTAAGCTATAGGGCCAAAAGTGGAAGTGCCCTAGGCTCTGTAGCTTTGTTTTTTAGATGTTTCAGGATACACCATGAACATCTCCAGAGTGTCTGTTGGCAATTTACATCCCGCCCATCAGCATAACACGGCTCCCTGTTCTCCATGGCCTGTCCTGTGTTTCTGGTTTTTACACTTTAATCAGATGGCCTTTTTGACGAATGGGAAATGTGACTTCATTGTAGTGTGGATTTCCATTGCTGGAGTGCTTGGTTGGCCAAAATGTTCATATGCGTTTTTTCCTGAATATATTCAGGAAAAATGTATACGCACTTTTTGTCCATGTGCATCACTGTCAAAGATCTGCCGCTTTTCATATGCTTTAAATGCAATTCCAATCTACCTCTTGAAATATGATTCCTGCAATTCTGCCTCATTTTCAAGTCCTCTTTGCAGACTTACTTCGATATATTTTTGCCAATAGCTGTCATTTATCTCTGCAGGTTTGTGAATTACAGTGCCCCTGAGCTCCTTTCTTAACTCGCTTCCTTGTAAGCTGACCACAAAACTGCAGGTTTGCTTCAGGCCATAATCAGGGTCCAGCACGGCACTCTGAGCCTTTGGTTAATTCCTCTTCCTGGTGGGAAATTAGAGTTAAATGTGCCCCTCCAGATACCTGCCTCACTCCCAGCCACATGGTGATGTATGTCCTCAGGTTTGAGGCCATATGTGATGGGTTCCTCATCTTTTGATGATGTGGCCCCACTGGTGTGTGGACACTCCTGCCTGGTTCCCATCCCCTTGGTGATGTGGGCCCTCTGGTGAGACTCTGATCCTGGTTGGGTTCCTCACACATCCGTGAGGTGAGCCCTCTTCTCTGAGGTCACTCCTGCCTGGCTGGCACAACCCGCCTTGTTGACTTCGGCACCCTGGTGGCAGTTGGAGCCTGCTGGGAGCCTCCTTCCCACGGTGATGAGGCCCTCTGGCGTCAGACCCTAATGGCGGGGTTCCCACATTTTCTGATACGTGCTAAGTGGTACGAGGGCACTCCTGCCAGGTTCCCATCCTCATGAGCGTGTGGGCCTTCTGTTCTGAGGTCCTAACGGCTGGGTTGCTCACACTTTCATGATGTGGGCCCTCTGCTGTGAGGTCAATCCTGCCTGGCTGGCGCACGTCGCCTTGGCGATGTGGACCCTCTGGTGGCAGTTGGAGTGTGCTGGGGCCTCCTCCCCTCAGTGATGAGGGCCTTCTGGTGTCAGGCCCTAAGTGCTGGGCTCCACACATTTTCTGATGTGTGCCCAGTGGTGCGAGTCACTCCTGCCAGGTTCCCATCCCCATGGGCATGTGGGACTTCTGTTCTGTGGTCCCAACTGCTGGGTTGCTCACAGTTTCATGATGTGGGCCCTTTGCTGTGTGTTCACTCTGGCCTGTATCCCATAGTGTCAGTGCTCTGGGCCTCCAGCTTGGAGTTTCCAACTTCTCGATTCCTCACCTTTTTTATTCTATGGGCCCTCGGTTGTGCGTCTCCTCCTGCATGCCTCACTCCCAGCCCCTTCGTGATGTGTGTCCCCTTGTTTGAGGCCACATGTGCTGTGTTCCTCACCTTTCTATAATGTGGCCACACTGGTGTGAGGACACTCTTGCCTGGTTCCCATTCCCTTGGTGATGTTGGCCCCACTGCTGTTAGGACAGTCTTGCCTGGTTCCCATCACCTTGGTGATGTTGGCCCTCTGATGAGAGTCTGATCCTGGTTAGGTTCCTCACCCTTCTGTGAGGTGGGCCCTCTGCTCTGAGGTCACTCCTGCCTGGCTGGCACACCCCGCCTTGGCAACGTCGGCCATATGGTGGCAGTTGGAGCCTGCTGGGAGCCTCCTCCCCTCAGTGATGAGGGCCCTCTGGCCTCAGGCCCTAACTGCTGGGTTCCCACATTTTCTGATTCGTGCTAAGTGGTGCAAGGACACTCCTGCCAGGTTCCCATCCCCATGGGGATGTGAGCCTTCTGCTCTGAGGTCCCAACGGCTGTGTTGCTCACAGTTTCATGATGAGGGCCCTCTGGTGTGAGTTCACTCCTGCCTAGATCCCATAGCCTCGCTGCTCCTGGCTGCCTGCCGGAGGTTCCAACTGTGGGATTCCTCACCTTTTTTATTCTATGGTCCCTCTGTTTTGAGGATCCTCTGGCCTGCCTCACTCCCAGCCCCTTGGTGATGTGTGTCCTCAGGTTTGAGGCCACGTGTGCTGGGTCCCTCAAATTATGGTGATGTAGCCCCACTGGTGTGAGGACACTCCTGCCTGGTTCCCATTCCCTTGGTGATGTTGGCCCTCTGGTGACAGTCTGATCCTTGTTGGGTTCCTCACACTTCTGTGAGGTGGGCTTTCTGCTCTGAGGTCACTCCTGCCTGGTTGGCACACCCCGCCTTGGTGACATCGGCCTTATGGTGGCAGTTAGAGCCTGCTGGGAGCCTCCTCCCCTCGGTGATGAGGGTCCTCTGGCCTCAGGTCCTAACTGCTGGGTTCCCACATTTTCTGATTCGTGGAAGTGGGCCGAGGACACTCCTGTCAGGTTCCCATCCCCATAGGGATGTGGGCCTTCTGCTCTGAGGTCCCATCCGCTGGGTTGCTCACAGTTTCATGATGTGGGACCTCTGCTGTGAGTTTGCTGTGGCCTGGATCCCATAGACTCTGTGCTCTGGGCGGCCTACTGGCCGGTTCCAACTGCTGGATTCCTCACAACTTTTATTCTGTGGGCTCTGTTTTGTGAGGATACTCCTGCTTGCCTCACTCCTAGCCCCTTGGAGATGTGGGTCCCCTGTTTTAGGCCACATGTTCTGGGTTCCTCACCTTTCTATAATGTGGCCACACTGGTGTGAGGACCCTCCTGCCTGGTTCCGATCCCCTTGGTGATGTGGGCCCTCTGGTGAGAGTCTTATCCTGGCTGGTTTCCTCACCCTTCTGTGAGGTAGGCCCTCTGCGGTGAGGTCACTCCTGCCTGGCTGGCACACATCACCTTGGTGACGTGGGCCCTCAGTTGGGAGTTGGTGTCTGCTGCGAGTCTCCGTCCCTCGGTAATGAGGGCCCTCTTGCGTCAGACCCTAACTCCTGGGCTCCCAAAATTTGCAGATGTGCGACCTGTGGTGCGAGTACACTCCTGTCAGGTTCCCAACCCCATGGGAATTTGGGCCTTCTGCTCTGAGGTCCCAACGGCTGGGGTGCTCACAGTTTCATGATGAGGGCCCTCTGATGTGCGTTCATTCCGGCCTAGATCCCATAGGCTTGCTGCTCCTGGGCGCCTGCTGGGAGGTTCCAACTGCGGGATTCCTCACCTTTTTTATTCTATGGGCCCTCTGTTTTGAGGCTCCTCCTGCCTGCCTCAATCCCAGCCCCGTTGTGATGTGTGTCCTCTGGCGTGAGGCCACGTGTGCTGGGTCCCTCACCTTTCGATGATGTGGCCCCAATGGTGTGAGGACACTCGTGCCTGTTTCCCAGCCCCTTGGTGATGTGGCCCCTCTGGTGAGAGTCTGATCCTGGCTGGGTTCCTTACCGTTCTGTGAGGTGGACCCTGTGCTCTGAGGTAACTCCTGCCTGGCTTGCTCCCATTGCCTTGGTGACGTCGGCCCTCTGGTGGCAGTTGGATCCTTTTGGAGACTCCTGTCCTCGGTGATGAGGTCCCTCTGGCGTCAGGCTCTAACTGCTGGGCTCCCCAGGTTTTCTGATGTGAGCCCAGTGATGCCAGGACACTCGTGAAATGTTCCCATCCCCATGGCGATATGGGCCTTCTGCTCTGAGGTTCCAACGACTGGGTTGCTCACAGTTTCCTGATGTTAGCTCTCTGGTGTTAGTTCACTCATTCCTAGATCCCATAGCCTCTGTACTCTGGGCCGCCTGCTGGGAAGTTCCAACTGCTGGGTTCCTCACCTTTCTTATTCTTTGGGCCCTGTGTTGGGAGGCTCCTCCTGCCTGTGTCACTCCCAGCCCCTTGGTGATGTAGGTCCTCTGGTTTGTGGCCACATGTGCCAGTTTCCTCATCTTTTAGTGATGTGGCCCCACTGGTGTGAGGACACTCGTGCCTGGTTCCCGTCCCCTTGGTGATATGGGCCCTCTGGTGAGAGTCTGATCCTGGTTGGGTTCCTCACACTTCTTTGAGGTGGGCCGTCTGCTGTGAGGTCACTCCTGCCTGGCTGGCACACCCCGCCTTGGCGACGTGGGCCCTCTTGTGGTAGTTGGAACATGCTGGGAGCCTCCTCCCCTCAGTGATGAGGGCCCTCTGGCGTCAGGCCCTAACTGCTGGGTACCCACATTTTCTGATATGTGCTAAGTGGTGCGAGGACACTCCTGCCATGCTCCCAACACCTTGGGGATGTGGACCTTCTGCTCTGAGGTCCAAATGGCTGGGTTGCTCGCAGTTTCATGATGTGGACCCTCTGCTGTGAGTTTACTGCGGCCTGAATCGCATAGACTTGGTGCTCTTGGCCGCCTGCTGGGAGGTTCCCATTGCTGGATTCCTCAGCTTTTTTATTCTATGGGCCCTGTGTTGTGAGGCTACTCCTGCCTGCCTCATTCCGAGCCCCTTGGAGATGTGGGTCTTCTGGTTTAGGCCACATGTGCTGGGTTCCTCACCTTTCTATGATGTGGCCACACTGGTGTGAAGACTCTCCTGCCTGGTTCTGATCACCTTGGTGATGTGGGCCCTCTGGTGAGAGTCTTATCCTGGCTGTGTTCCTCACCCTTCTGTGAGGTAGGCCCTCTGCGGTGAGGTCACTCCTACCTGGCTGTCACACGTCACCTTGGCGACGTGGGACCTCAGTTGGGTGTTGGTGCCTGATTGGAGTCTCCTCCCCTTGGTAATGAGGGCCCTCTGGCGTCAGGCCCTAACTCCTGGGTTCCCTAAATTCTCTGATGTGTGCCCTGTGGTGCGAGTACACTTCTGACAGGTTCCCAACCCCATGGGAATGTGGGCCTTCTGCTCTGAGATCCCAACGCCTAGGTTGCTCACAGTTTCATGATGACGGCCCTCTGGTGTGAGATCACTCCGGCCTGGATCCCATAGTCTCGCTGCTCCTGGCCGCCTGCTGGGAGGTTCCAACTGCGGGATTCTTCACCTCTTTAATTCTATGGTCCCTCTGTTTTGAGGCTCCTCCTGCCTGCCTCAATCCCAGCTCCCTTGTGATGTGTGTCCTCTGGTTTGAGGCCACGTGTGCTGGGTCCCTCACTTTTCGGTGATGTGGCCCCACTAGTGTGAGGACACTCCTGCCTGGTTCCCATTCCCTTGGTGATGTGGGCCCTCTGGTGAGAATCTGATCCTCTTTAGTTCTTCACACTTCTGTGAGGTTGACCCTCTGCTCTGAGGTCACTCCTGCCTGGTTGTCGCACTCCGCATTGGCGACATCGCCCCTCTGGTAGCAGTCGGAGCTGGCTGGGAGCCACCGCCCCTCGGTGATGAGGGCCCTCTGGCATCAGGCACTAATTGCTGGGCTCCCCACATTTTTTCATGTGTGCCCACTCTTGCGATGACACTCCTGCTTGTTTCCCTTCCCCATGGGGATGTGGGCCTTCTGCTCTGAGGTCACAACGGCTGGGTTGCTTACAGAATCACAATGAGGGCCCTCTGTTGTGAGTTCATGCCGGCCTGGATCTCATAGCCTCAGTGCTCTGGGCCGCCTGCTAGGAAGATCCAACTGCTGGTTTCCACACCTTTTGTATACAATGGGACATGTGTTGTGAGGTTAATCCTGCCTGCCTCACTCCGAAACCCGTGGTGATGTGGGTCCTCTGGTTTGAGGCCACATGTGCTGGGTACCTCAACTTTTGATGATGTGGCCCCACGGGTGTGAGGACACTCCTGCCTGGTTCCCATCACCTTGGTGATGTGGGCCCTCTGGGGAGAGTCTGATCCTGGCTGGGTTCCCTACCATTCTGTGAGGTGGGCCCTCTGATGTCAGGTCACTCCTGCCTGGCTAGCTCACATCGCCTTGGCGACGTGGGCCCTCTGTTGGCCACTGGAGCATGCTGGGAGCCTCCTACTCCCGTGAATGATGGCCCTGGAAAAAATGCATATGCCCTTTTTGGCCAAGTGCTTCATTGACGAGGTTCTGCCACTTCTCTTATGCTTTCAGAGCAATTCACGTCTACCTCCTGAAATCGGATTCCAGCAATTCTGCCCCACTTTCAAGTCCTCTTCGCAGCCTTAATTCAATATATTTTTGTACGATTTCTGTCATTTATAAGTCTGCAGGTATGTGAATGACAGTGCCCCTGAGCTCCTTTCCTCAACTCGCTTTCTTGTGAGCTGGCCACAAAACCGCAGGATTGCTTCAGGCCCTAATCTTGTTCCAGCACGGCATGCTGAGCCTTTGGTTAATTCCTTTTCCTGTTGGGAAATGAGTGTTAAAATTGCCCGTGCATACTGGGCATATACCCTGAGAAAACCAAAATTCAAAAAGAGTCATGTACCAAAATGTTCATTGCAGCTCTATTTACAATAGCCCGGAGATGGAAAGAACCTAAGCGCCCATCATCGGACGAATGGATAAAGAAGATGTGGCACATATACACAATGGAATATTACTCAGCCTTAAAAAGAAATGAAACTGAGTTATTTGTAATGAGATGGATAGACCTAGAGTCTGTCATACAGAGTGAAGTAAGTCAGAAAGAAAAAGACAAATAGCGTATGCTAACACATATATATGGAATTTAAAGGAAAAAAATGTCATGAAGAACCTAGGGATAAGACAGGAATAGAGGCGCAGACCTACAGGAGAACGGAATTGAGGATATGGGGAGGGGGAATGGTGAGTTTTGACAGGGTGAGAGAGAGTCATGGACATATACACACTAACAAATGTAGTAAGGTAGATAGCAAGGGGGAAGCAGCCACAAGGCACAGGGATATTAGCTCGGGGCGTTGGGACAGCCTGGAGGGGTGGAAGGGGGAGAGAGGGAGGGAGGGAGACACAAGAGGGAAGACACAGGGAGCATATGTATATGTATAGCTGATTCACTTTGTTATAAAGCAAAAACTAACACACCATTGTAAAGCAATTATACCCCAATAAAGATGTTAAAAAAAATATTTGCCCGTGCACACACCTACAGATAGTCTCCCATTGGTTCTCCTTATTCCTGTTCATCTTGCGCAGAAATTGCAAACAGTGCCAAACAGGAGGTTAAAGGCACTGACTCTCCAAATGGGGAGAGTGTAAGAAAAGGGTCTGGAATGGTGAACCTGAGTACCAGGGGACGAAAACAGACATGCATGTAAAAAGGTTTCCCAGTCACACGGTGGAGCATACTCTGGGTTTCCCATGCAAATTTTAGCAGAAGGAAGAATCCCTTGAACCTGGAGAGTTGGGAACCATGGAATGGGTACCAGGCAGTATGACATCAAAGGGTCTGCATTTGCTCACTGAACCTCACCAATGCTATCAGCCCAAAGGGTCAAGCCTTATCTCTCACCCAGGTCTGGGTGTAGATGTGGTAAACCAGGTTGCATCACATGCCCTGTGTGAGTTATTTAAGAATTGCTCTCTATTTCACTGTCATTGTGTTTTGTTTTTGAAATTTTTTTTGACACTGGGATTTATCGGATTTTCACTGCTGCGTTAATGCCGCTGTACACACTCTTGATTCTCTTACGGAGACATAAATATCCACGGGTTTTAAGATTCTTCCTAGTCAGGTATATTCCTAGGCGTTGAATATGTGGTGTTGAGTCCATTTCGTTGAGCAAGGAGTAGGTCTTGTCTATTACATATTTGGCTTATGGAACGGTATCTGTGCTAATTTCAGTCTCTGGTTTTATGCAGCACTCCAACGCACCTTTCTCCATAAGAAAGCACAAGTTGGTTTTCTAAATTTGAGACTGTTCTGTTTTGTAATTCAGTTCATGTGTAGTCAAGTTTACATACTGTGTATTAGTGATATTTTATGATGTTTCTTTTTATGTGTGACTTATTTCACGTAGAATCACCATACCTGTATCCACTCACTATGCCACTACGGGCCTGATGACACAGATTTCATTGCTGAGTGATATTCCATTGTACGTACGTACCACAACTTCTTTATCCATTGTTTGCTCTCTGAGATATTTACCTGGTACTGTAAACGAGGTTCTTGTGAACAGAGAGGTCCCAAACTTTGAGGTGGCTGGGTGTTTTTGATTTTAATTTCCCTAAGCTGTAGGACCATAAGTGGAAGTGCCATAGGCTGTGTTGCTTTGTTTCTTACGTGTTTCAGGAAACACATAACACTTCTCCAGAATGGCTGTCGGCAATTTACATCATATGCATCAGCATAATAAGGATCCCTGTTTTCCATTGCCTGTCCTCCGTTTCTGGATTTTACAATTTTCTTAAATGGCCCTTTTGCCCTGGGGGGCACTGAGATTTCATTGTAGTGCAGGTTTATTTACAAGCTTCTTGGTTGGCCAAAAAGTGCGTATGCGTTTTTTCCTGAATATATTTAGGGAAAAAAGCATCCGCACTTTTTGGACAAGTGCATCATTATCGACGTTCTGCCTCTTTTCCTATTCTTTAAGTGTAATTCCAGTTTAACCCTTCAATCGTTTTCCTGAATTTCTGCCCCGCTTTCAAGTCCCCTTTGCAGGCTTACTTCAATATATTTTTGGAGGATAGCTGTCATTTATAACTCTGCTGGTTTGTGAATTACAGTGCCCCTGAGCTCCTTTCTTCAACTCGCTTTCTTGTGAGCTGGGCACAAAACCGCAGGATTGCTTCAGGCACTAATCTCTTTCCAGCAGGGCACGCTGAGCGTTTGGTTAATTCCTCTTCCTGGTGGGAAATGAGCATTACATTTGCCCGTGCAGACACCTACAGCTAGTCTCTCATTGGTTCTCCCTATTCCTGTTCATCTTGCACAGAAATTGCAAGCTGTGCCAAAGAGGAGGTTAAAGGCACTGACTCTCCAAGCGGGGAGAGTGTTAGTAAAGCATCTGGAATGTTGAACCCGAGGACCAGGATACGAAAACTGAGATGCATTTTAAATCGTTTCCCAATCACACGGTGGACGATACTCTGGGTTTCCCATGCATGTTTTAGCTGGAGGAAGAATCCCTTGAACCTGGAGAGTTGGGACCCATGGAATGGGTACCATGCAGTATGACTTCAAAGGGTCTGCATTTGCTCACCGAAACTCACCAATGCTATCAGCCTGATGTGTCCAGCCTTATGTCTCAACCAGCTCTGGGTGTAGATGTGTTAAATCCCGGTTGCATCACATGCCCTGAGTGAATTATTTAAGAATTGCTCTCTATTTCACTGTCTTTGTGTTTTGTTTTCGAAATTTATTTTGATAATGGGATTTATCGGATTTTCACTGCTGCGTTTCGGCCGCTGTACACACGCTTGATTCTCTTACGGAGACATATATATCCATGGATTTTAAGATTCTTCCTAGTCAGGTATATTCCTAGGCGTTGAATATGTGGTGTTGAGTCCATTTCGTTGAGCAAGGAGTAGGTCTTGTCTATTACATATTTGGCTTATGGAATGTTATCTGTGCTAATTTCAGTCTCTGGTTTTATGCAGCACCCCAAGGCACCTTTCCCCATAAGCAAGCACTAGTTGGTTTTCTAAATTTGAGACCCTGTTCTGTTTTGTAATTCAGTTCATGTGTAGTCAAGTTTACATTCCGTGTATTAGTGATATCTTATGATGTTTCTTTTTCTGTGTGACGTAGTTCACGTAGAATCACCGTACCTGCATCCACTCACAATGCCGCTACGGGCCTGATGACACAGATTTCATTGCTGAGTGATATTGCATTGTACGTACGTGCCACAACTTCTTTATCCATTTTTTGCTTTCTGGGATATTTACCTGGTACTGTAGACGAGCTTCTTGGGAACACAGCCGTCCCAAAGTTTAGGGTGGCTCTCTGTTTTTGATTTTAATTTCCGTAAGCTATAGGACCATAAGTGGAAGTGCCATAGGCTGTGTTGCTTTGTTTCTTACGTGTTTCAAGAAACACCATACACTTCTCCAGGGTGGCTGCTGGCAATTTACATCCTGCCAATCAGCATAACAAGGCTCCCTGTTCTCCATATCCTGTCCTACCTTTCTGGATTTTACACTTTTTTCAGATGGCCCTTTTGCCCGGGGGGCAGTGAGACTTCATTGTAGTGCAGATTTCCTTTACAGGCTTGCTTGGTTGGCCAAAAAGTGGATATGCGTTTTTTCCTGAATATATTCAGGAAAAAACGCATACGCCCTTTTTGGCCAAGTGCCTCATTGTCCACGTTCTGCCTCTTTTCCTATGCTTTCAGGGCAATTCCAGTCTACCCCCTGCAATGGTTTTCCTGAAACTCTGCCCCGCTTTCAAGTCCCCTTCGCAGGCTTACTTCAATATATTTTTGGAGGATAGCTGTCATTTATAACTCTGCAGGTTTGTGAATTACAGTGTCCCTGAGCTCCTCTCTTCAACTCGCTTTCTTGTGAGCTGGGCACAAAACCGCAGGATTGCTTCAGGCCCTAATCTGTTTCCGGCAGGGCACGCTGAGCCTTTGGTTAATTCCTCTTCCTGGTGGGAAATGAGCGTTACATTTGCCCGTGCAGACACCTACAGCTAGTCTCTCATTGGTTCTCCCTATTCCTGTTCATCTTGCACAGAAATTGCAAGCTGTGCCAAAGAGGAGGTTAAAGGCACTGACTCTCCAAGCGGGGAGAGTGTTAGTAAAGCATCTGGAATGGTGAACCCGAGGACCAGGATACGAAAACTGAGATACATTTTAAATCATTTCCCAATCACACGGTGGACGATACTCTGGGTTTCCCATGCATGTTTTAGCTGGAGGAAGAATCCCTTGAACCTGGAGAGTTGGGACCCATGGAATGGGTACCATGCAGTATGACTTCAAAGGGTCTGCATTTGCTCACCGAAACTCACCAATGCTATCAGCCTGAAGTGTCCAGCCTTATGTCTCAACCAGCTCTGGGTGTAGATGTGGTAAATCCAGGTTGCATCACATGCCCTGAGTGAATTATTTAAGAATTGCTTCCTATTTCACTGTCATTGTGTTTTGTTTTTGAAATTTATTTTAATAATGGGATTTATCGGATTTTCACTGCTTCGTTTATGCCGCTGTACACGCGCTTGATTCTGTTACGGAGACATATAAGTCTATGGGTTTTAAGATTCTTACTAATCCGGTATATTCTTAGGCATTGAATATGGCGTGTGGAGTCCATTTCGTTGAGCAAGGAGTAGGTCTTGACTATTACATATTTGGCTTATGGAATGGTATCTGTGCTAATTTCAATCTCTGGTTTTATGCAGCACCCCAACTCACCTTTCCCCTTAAGGAAGCATAAGTTGGTTTTCTTAATTTGAAACCCTCTTCTCTTTTGTAATTCAGTTCATGTGTAGCCATGTTAACATTCCATGTATTAGTGATATCTTATTTCTTTTTCTTTTTGAATTATGTGACTTCGAATGATCACACGTAACTCCTCTTGAGTTATTATAACTGGCCGTATTTCATTGATTTCCAGGCTGAGTAATATTCCACTCTACATAAGCACCACATCTCTGTCCGTTTTTTCTCTGCAGATACTTTAAGTTATATCCTAGTCGAGGATCTTTTAAACAGAGAGGTGGTAAACATTGGGGTGCCTGTGTCCTCTCGATTTTTGTTTTTCCCAAGATATACGTCCATGAGTGCAAGTGCCCTGTGCTCGGTAGCTCATTTTTTAGATGCTTTAGTAAACACAATAGACTTATCCAGAGTGACCGTTGGCAATATACATTTCCACTATAAGACTCACAGGGCTCCCTTTTCTCCTTGCCCTGTCCTGCATTTCTGGTGTTTACACTTTATGAGGACGGCTCTTCTGACTGATGCAAAGTGATATGTTTTGTAGTATTGATTTCCAGTGCCCACCTGTTTGGTTGGCTAAAAAAGTGTATGCCCTTTTCTTGAATATATACAGAAAAAGACGCATACACCCTTTTTGGCCAACTGCAATGTTGGCAATGTTCAGCCCCTTTTCTTGTGCTTAATGGCGAGTCCTTTCTACCTCTTCCAATCCCTTTCCTGCCATTCTCCGTTGCTTACAAGTCCTTTTCTCTGACTTTCCTCAAGACATTTTTCAGTGATAGATATTTTCAATTCTGCAGTTTCGTGAATTTTAGTGCCCCTGAGTTCCATTTTCCAACTTGTGTTTATGGGAACTGGCCACAAAGCATCAGGATTCCTCAAGCCCTATTCTGTTTCCATGGGCAACCCTAGCCTTTGGTCAATTCGTCTTCCTGATTGGAAATTAGAGTGGCATGTGCCTGTCCGAACACCTAGGACTTGTCTCTCATTGTTCCTCCTCCTTCTGCTTCATCCTCTGGACAAATTCCAAACTGTATGCAACAGGATGTTGACAGTGCTGACATCTCCAAGTGGGGAGACTGTTAGTAAAGACGCTGGAGTGGTGAACCCTAGCACCAAGAGATGAGGAGATGAGATGCCTTTTCCAAACTTTTCCCGATCAGACGGTATACCATCCTCTGGGTGTGACAGGCATGTTTTAGGTGTAGGAAGGGTCCCATTCATGTGAGGAGAACACCAGGGGATTTTAAATATCAGTGTCTCTCCGCAACCCAAACTGGGGAATTTTTTAAGCTACGGCTACACATATGTTCATTAAGGGCCTTGGGAAGTAGGCAGAGTCCAAACTTTAGATGATTGAAGTCTTCAGGGTCAGAAGCACTCACCACTGTCTTCCCTTAGATTCCATTTTTACTGTCATTGATGGATGATGTCAATAAAAATATCTATTCTTTTTCAGATCATTTCCCCTTATAGGTTATTGCAAAATATTGAGTGTAGGTCCCTGTGCTATACAGTAGTTCCTTGCTGATGATTTCATACATAGCAGTGTGTATGTGTTAATCCCAAACTGTTAATTTATCCCTCCTCCTACCATTTCCCTTTGGTAATAATAAATTATAAGATTTTATGCTTCTCAGAAATGGGGGAGCTGAAAGAGAGGTATCATTTTCAATGCAAAAGCATTTAAAACAAGATTGAAGCTTTAACCAAGATTATTAGATGTACATCCTTGGAAAGAAATCACTTTGTTTCTCTAATATTGACCTGACAAAGAAGACAAACCTTTTCACTGAACTTGCTTATAAGAAAGTGATGGAAATATCAAATGGAAGTGTTAGAAACATCTTATTTTACCCGAGCCTTATACACTGTTCTATGTTAATTACAGTTTGGCTCACACATCTGTTCATTGAAGTTACAATGTTCTCAATTTCTGTTACTGATCCTCCAGAGTGGACGCCAACAAGTGTCCCCCTGCCCAGTGTCATTGGAGCCAATAGATCGAGACTGAGTTTGGTTCAAAAGCAAAGGAAACTTTATATTTTGATCAGAGAATGGAGAGGTGCTACCCTGTGGGCTGTGGGCTGGGCTGCTGTGTAGAGATCCTGTCAGAGTCACTGGGAGGGAGGGGGCTGAGCTCTCGAGGACCTGGTTGGCTGCAGCTCAGGCTCTATGTCACGGAGTCTGAACTGGGCCCCAGGAGCTGAAGTGTCGTCGAGCCATTCTGCTCTAGGAAATCTGGTCTGAAGTGCCGGGTGTGGAACCTCTGTATGCAGGACACTAGGAGCACCTGAAATTAGACAAAGCACAAAGGATAAAAATGGTTAGACTTTATTTTATTGCCCAGATTCTATTTTTATCTCCCAGGCATTTTTAAGGGGCTTTGCCTGGGACAAACTTCTCTTCTGCCTTTTGTCCCTTTCCTCATTCTTGGAGTGCTGCGGGTGCAGACCCTTCTTCTGTAACTGCTGAGTGCTGAGTTAGGAGGCTTCATACCCGTGGGCGAGGGTCAGAACTTCTCCCCAGCAGCCTCCAGGTGACGTTGATTGTCCCCAGGCCTCCTGCCTCCCTGCTCGTCCACCTGAGCACCAGTATTGGAAGTGTTATAGATTCTAATGACCTTTAAGGGTCCAGAAAGGAGATGTGCAGTGGCGCTGTGAGGTCCAGTTTCACTCCGCCCCACATTTGTTCGGCCACCTTAGGCTGACCGTTTCTGCCAGCCTAGATGCTCTGACTGACCGTTTCTGCCAGCCTAGATGCTCTGACCAACAGTCTGCGCTTTCTTCCATTAGGCCCCTGAATTAACGTAAAAACAGCACCAGGTGTCAGGATCCTGCCCGCTCAGCTCCCAGACAGTCCAGGGTCAGTGGTGATGAAGGATCATGATGGTCACTGAGTCAAGAGCCTTTGGAAGTAAACAGGAGTCCAGCCGGTCTTATTGGCCACCATCATCAGGGTGTCTGTAGGCTTTTCTATGGTGACAGCATGATATACGGTTCCCCCGCCAAGATTATTAGCTCCCCTCTGGGTACAGTAAGTACTGCAAGCAGTAGTCTACTCTTTTGGGACACACTCTTGTTGTTTTATGAGAGAAACTCCAGGTCAAGTGATGGTCACACGGGTCGTCATGGTGCCCCGTTGCCCCCGGTTATCTCTCTGGAGGTTGGAGTTGGAGGGCCTCCTCAATCGAGGTCAGTGTGCCCACGGAGCAAACCCTGCAACTTCAGGGCATGGTTGGGGGTTAGGATCACCACGTGGGGTCCGTTTCCCTTAGAAGGGAGGTGGCCTTTTGGGCTGCTGATTTCCAGGTTTTCAGATACCACCAGTATCTTGGCCAGATGTGGCGGTGGGCCAAGCCCCTTGGTGACCATAGCTTATCCTACCTGGATGGCATTCTTGCATTGTTCCATTTCAAGTGGTCCCAGTTTTTGCACTAATACTCCAATGGCGATTCACCTTTCACCAGGAATGTAAAGGTCAAAGGGTTTAGCTAAATTAGGGAGTTCCAGGGCAAGGGTCTGAATTGACTGCTCTTTCCATTCTTGAAAGGCCACTTCTGGATTCTATTCAAAAGGATCATCATCTTTTCCTTTCAGTGTTTCATATAGAGGCCCAGCTAGTAGACTGTAGTTAGGGATCCAGAGGCAGGAAACCCTGGCTTCCCCAGGAACCCCTAAGCTGTCTTCTAGTTTCAGAAAGGGGTAAGGCTGTAAATTGTTTCTTCCCTTTCCTGGGATGGGCTTCTCCGACCTTCTGTGAGAATGAAGCCCAGGCAGGTCACCGTAGTCTGTGATACTTGAGCTTTTTCGTGGACAACTTCTATCCTTTATTGGCTTGGTAGTTCTGAGGCCTCCTTAGTAGGGCTGGCGATCAGAATGTCGTCTGAATATTGAAGGAGTGTTTCCTTTTCCAGAGGTAGAACTTTTAGGTCTTTAGCTGAGCTTTCCCCAAAGATGGTGTGGGAATTTTTGAACCCTTGGGGCAAGACAGCCTGGAAGTATTGTTTTAGTTGTATGTTGAGTCCTGTCACTCACAAGCCAAAATTTCTTGTGACTCTGGGACTAATGGAATACAAAAGAAGGCATCAGTGAAGACTAATACAGAATACCAAGTCCTGGTGGTTGGTAGAATGACCAGCAGGGTGTAGGATTTAGGAACTACTGGAGGTATATCCTCAGTGGCTTCACTGACTGTCCTGACATCCTTTACCAGGACTCCAGCAGCCCATGGGGCTCTCGAGGTCAGGCCAATCCCAGGATATGGAGCTCACCTGGGCAGGTACCCTACCCCCACCCCAGCCCACGGGGCTCTCGTGTTCAGGCCCCTCCCAGGATATGGGATTCCCTGGGCAGGTCCTCTGCAGTCCATGGGGCTCCCGTGGTCAGGCCCCTCCCAGGATACAGAGCTACCCTTGCAGGTACCTTGGCAGGGCTGGGCACACAGGAACCGTGCACATAGCCCTCATTGCAGAGCACTCCCAGCTCACCTGTCGCTCAGATCTGACACAGAGCACCTCAGAGCAGGACTTGAACTAACAAACAGCAGCTCTGACAGGTCTGTGACCCTGGGCATCACTCTGTGCGGCCTCCTCCACCTGGTCTTCCAGAGACTTCCACTGCACCCGGGGCACCAGGCCTCTGTCTCCAACCACCACCCACCCCTCCTCTCCCTGACTCCTGGGTTCCTCTCATTAGGAGAGGGTTTTCTTGAAGTTGTCTCCCACTCATGGGCCAGATAATATAATTAGAAAACAAGCCAGAGCTGCAGCCCCTTGTCTATCCTGACTCTCAGGAGCCCACACCTGTTCCTTGGACCTGGCCAATTCAGCAAGTTCCATTTTCAGCAACTGTGAGCCCCTGAGGGGTGATTATTGGCTGGCTTGGGAAGCCTGACCGTGCCGGCCAGCCCTCCCCAGGTGTGCCTGGGTTGAGATCAATATAAACACCGCTCCAGGCAGCAAGAGCCCCTGCAGCTGTGCCTGACGCCATTTTCTCTGCCCTGTCAGCAGTCTCGGGGCTGGGCTGGTGGGAGGGAGTGAGAGGCCACGGCTTTGTGGGTGTCCCAGTGTGAGTGGGGCTCTGCTGGACTTTCTGCAGCAGTTGCCAAGATGCTACCTGCTAAAGAAGAGGATGTGTCACCCACACCTGCCGCTGGAATTTCTCCCTGGGCACAGGTGAGGAAGGAAGAAAGCAGTGGGGGCCGGGACAGCAGGGGTATCTCAGGCAGGGAAATGGAGAGCTTCCAGAAGAGCACCCAGGGCCAGGACCATCCTGGCTGGCCTGCAGGCACCAAGTCGGCTGGCATGCTGTCCCTCATGTGGCTCCATGGCCCTTCCTCTAGGTTTTCAAGTCCTTGTACATATTCAGGTGTTTAGCCTTGGAAGGGTGGGAACATTTCAGCAGCAGCTGGCCTGGGGCTCGGCCCACGTTTACTCACAGATACCTCGGCACGGTCCACCAGCTTTGCAGTGAGGACGCTTGTTGCGAGGAGCATGCTGGCTGAATGGGAGATGATTCCCCACCACTGACCAACTTCAGAATTGTTTGCAATTGGAGCAAGTGCCCTGAAACGGTTTTCCTCTGTGTAACTGGTGGGTTCTGTTCTTTTTTATCTTTTTTTCGTTTTTGGTTCAAGGTAGATTTTATTCCTCTTTTGTGTATTTACAGATATAAGCATGGAAATAATTTATTCATATAAATACATGTATGTGAAGGGAAGAATATTTTTCTGTTTTACTTTTTTTAATTTTATTTTTTTATTTTGAATTTAATTTTATATTTTTATACAGCAGGTTGTTTTTGGTTATCTACTTTATACATATAAATGTATACATACCAATCCCAATATCTCAACTCCTCCCACCACCATCCCCAACAGCTATCCCCCCTTGTTGTCCATACGTTTGTTGTATACATGTATTGCTCTATTTCTGCCTTGCAAAACGGTTCATCTGTACAATTTTTCTAGGTTCCACATATATGCATTAATATACAAGATTTGTTTTTTTCTTTCTGACTTACTTCACTCTGTATGACAGTCTCTAGATCAATCAACGTCTCTACAAATGTCCCAATTTCATTCCTTTTTATGGCTTAGTAATATTCCATTTTATATATGTACCACATCTTTATGCATTCGTCTGTCTGTGGGCATTTAGGTTGCTTCCATTTCCTGGATAGTGTAAATAGTGATGCAATGAACATTGTGGTGAATGTCTCTTTTTGATTTATGGTTTTGTCTGGGTATATGCCCAGTAGAGGGATTGCTGTATCATATGGTAATTCTATTCTTAGTTTTATAAGAAACTCCATAATGTTCTCCACAGTGACTGTATCAATTTACGTTCCCAACAATAGTGGAAGAGGATTCCTTATCTCCACACCGTTTCCAGCATTTGTTGTTTGCAGATTTTCTGATGATGCCCATTCTAATAGGTGTGAGGTGATACACCATGGATGAGTCTATTTCGTTGAGCAAAGAGTAGGTCTTGTTTATTACGTATTTGGCTTATGGAATGGTATGTGTGCTAATTTCAATCTGTTTTTATACAGCAGCCCAACTCAACTTTCCCCTTAAGCAAGCATAAGGTTTTTATCTAAATGTGAGACTCTGTTCGGTTTTGTAATTCAGTTTATGTGTAGCCAAGTTTACACTCCCTCTATTAGTGATATCTTATGATAATTATCTTTCTTTGTGTGATATATTTCTCTTAGAATCATAATTAAATCCACTCAGTTTGCTGCTACAGGCCTGATGACATTGATTTCACTGCTGAGTGATATTCCGTTGTACGTAAGTAGCACAACTTCTTTATCCATTTTTTTCTTTCTGGGATATTTAATTTGTACTGGACTCGAGGTTCTTGTAAACACAGCAGCCCTAAATTTTGTGTTGGCTGTGTCTTGTTGATTTTAATTTTCCTAAGCTATAGGGCCAAAAGTGGAAGTGCCCTAGGCTCTGTAGCTTTGTTTTTTAGATGTTTCAGGATACACCATGAACATCTCCAGAGTGTCTGTTGGCAATTTACATCCCGCCCATCAGCATAACACGGCTCCCTGTTCTCCATGGCCTGTCCTGTGTTTCTGGTTTTTACACTTTAATCAGATGGCCTTTTTGACGAATGGGAAATGTGACTTCATTGTAGTGTGGATTTCCATTGCTGGAGTGCTTGGTTGGCCAAAATGTTCATATGCGTTTTTTCCTGAATATATTCAGGAAAAATGTATACGCACTTTTTGTCCATGTGCATCACTGTCAAAGATCTGCCGCTTTTCATATGCTTTAAATGCAATTCCAATCTACCTCTTGAAATATGATTCCTGCAATTCTGCCTCATTTTCAAGTCCTCTTTGCAGACTTACTTCGATATATTTTTGCCAATAGCTGTCATTTATCTCTGCAGGTTTGTGAATTACAGTGCCCCTGAGCTCCTTTCTTAACTCGCTTCCTTGTAAGCTGGCCACAAAACTGCAGGTTTGCTTCAGGCCATAATCAGGGTCCAGCACGGCACTCTGAGCCTTTGGTTAATTCCTCTTCCTGGTGGGAAATTAGAGTTAAATGTGCCCCTCCAGATACCTGCCTCACTCCCAGCCACATGGTGATGTATGTCCTCAGGTTTGAGGCCATATGTGATGGGTTCCTCATCTTTTGATGATGTGGCCCCACTGGTGTGTGGACACTCCTGCCTGGTTCCCATCCCCTTGGTGATGTGGGCCCTCTGGTGAGACTCTGATCCTGGTTGGGTTCCTCACACATCCGTGAGGTGAGCCCTCTTCTCTGAGGTCACTCCTGCCTGGCTGGCACAACCCGCCTTGTTGACTTCGGCACCCTGGTGGCAGTTGGAGCCTGCTGGGAGCCTCCTTCCCGCGGTGATGAGGCCCTCTGGCGTCAGACCCTAATGGCGGGGTTCCCACATTTTCTGATACGTGCTAAGTGGTACGAGGGCACTCCTGCCAGGTTCCCATCCTCATGAGCGTGTGGGCCTTCTGTTCTGAGGTCCTAACGGCTGGGTTGC
Source organism: Phocoena phocoena (assembly GCF_963924675.1). Taxonomy (NCBI): domain Eukaryota; kingdom Metazoa; phylum Chordata; class Mammalia; order Artiodactyla; family Phocoenidae; genus Phocoena; species Phocoena phocoena. The sequence continues at coordinate 149,294 of NW_027077438.1, forward strand.
TCACACTTTCATGATGTGGGCCCTCTGCTGTGAGGTCAATCCTGCCTGGCTGGCGCACGTCGCCTTGGCGATGTGGACCCTCTGGTGGCAGTTGGAGTGTGCTGGGGCCTCCTCCCCTCAGTGATGAGGGCCTTCTGGTGTCAGGCCCTAAGTGCTGGGCTCCACACATTTTCTGATGTGTGCCCAGTGGTGCGAGTCACTCCTGCCAGGTTCCCATCCCCATGGGCATGTGGGACTTCTGTTCTGTGGTCCCAACTGCTGGGTTGCTCACAGTTTCATGATGTGGGCCCTTTGCTGTGTGTTCACTCTGGCCTGTATCCCATAGTGTCAGTGCTCTGGGCCTCCAGCTTGGAGTTTCCAACTTCTCGATTCCTCACCTTTTTTATTCTATGGGCCCTCGGTTGTGCGTCTCCTCCTGCATGCCTCACTCCCAGCCCCTTCGTGATGTGTGTCCCCTTGTTTGAGGCCACATGTGCTGTGTTCCTCACCTTTCTATAATGTGGCCACACTGGTGTGAGGACACTCTTGCCTGGTTCCCATTCCCTTGGTGATGTTGGCCCCACTGCTGTTAGGACAGTCTTGCCTGGTTCCCATCACCTTGGTGATGTTGGCCCTCTGATGAGAGTCTGATCCTGGTTAGGTTCCTCACCCTTCTGTGAGGTGGGCCCTCTGCTCTGAGGTCACTCCTGCCTGGCTGGCACACCCCGCCTTGGCAACGTCGGCCATATGGTGGCAGTTGGAGCCTGCTGGGAGCCTCCTCCCCTCAGTGATGAGGGCCCTCTGGCCTCAGGCCCTAACTGCTGGGTTCCCACATTTTCTGATTCGTGCTAAGTGGTGCAAGGACACTCCTGCCAGGTTCCCATCCCCATGGGGATGTGAGCCTTCTGCTCTGAGGTCCCAACGGCTGTGTTGCTCACAGTTTCATGATGAGGGCCCTCTGGTGTGAGTTCACTCCTGCCTAGATCCCATAGCCTCGCTGCTCCTGGCTGCCTGCCGGAGGTTCCAACTGTGGGATTCCTCACCTTTTTTATTCTATGGTCCCTCTGTTTTGAGGATCCTCTGGCCTGCCTCACTCCCAGCCCCTTGGTGATGTGTGTCCTCAGGTTTGAGGCCACGTGTGCTGGGTCCCTCAAATTATGGTGATGTAGCCCCACTGGTGTGAGGACACTCCTGCCTGGTTCCCATTCCCTTGGTGATGTTGGCCCTCTGGTGACAGTCTGATCCTTGTTGGGTTCCTCACACTTCTGTGAGGTGGGCTTTCTGCTCTGAGGTCACTCCTGCCTGGTTGGCACACCCCGCCTTGGTGACATCGGCCTTATGGTGGCAGTTAGAGCCTGCTGGGAGCCTCCTCCCCTCGGTGATGAGGGTCCTCTGGCCTCAGGTCCTAACTGCTGGGTTCCCACATTTTCTGATTCGTGGAAGTGGGCCGAGGACACTCCTGTCAGGTTCCCATCCCCATAGGGATGTGGGCCTTCTGCTCTGAGGTCCCATCCGCTGGGTTGCTCACAGTTTCATGATGTGGGACCTCTGCTGTGAGTTTGCTGTGGCCTGGATCCCATAGACTCTGTGCTCTGGGCGGCCTACTGGCCGGTTCCAACTGCTGGATTCCTCACAACTTTTATTCTGTGGGCTCTGTTTTGTGAGGATACTCCTGCTTGCCTCACTCCTAGCCCCTTGGAGATGTGGGTCCCCTGTTTTAGGCCACATGTTCTGGGTTCCTCACCTTTCTATAATGTGGCCACACTGGTGTGAGGACCCTCCTGCCTGGTTCCGATCCCCTTGGTGATGTGGGCCCTCTGGTGAGAGTCTTATCCTGGCTGGTTTCCTCACCCTTCTGTGAGGTAGGCCCTCTGCGGTGAGGTCACTCCTGCCTGGCTGGCACACATCACCTTGGTGACGTGGGCCCTCAGTTGGGAGTTGGTGTCTGCTGCGAGTCTCCGTCCCTCGGTAATGAGGGCCCTCTTGCGTCAGACCCTAACTCCTGGGCTCCCAAAATTTGCAGATGTGCGACCTGTGGTGCGAGTACACTCCTGTCAGGTTCCCAACCCCATGGGAATTTGGGCCTTCTGCTCTGAGGTCCCAACGGCTGGGGTGCTCACAGTTTCATGATGAGGGCCCTCTGATGTGCGTTCATTCCGGCCTAGATCCCATAGGCTTGCTGCTCCTGGGCGCCTGCTGGGAGGTTCCAACTGCGGGATTCCTCACCTTTTTTATTCTATGGGCCCTCTGTTTTGAGGCTCCTCCTGCCTGCCTCAATCCCAGCCCCGTTGTGATGTGTGTCCTCTGGCGTGAGGCCACGTGTGCTGGGTCCCTCACCTTTCGATGATGTGGCCCCAATGGTGTGAGGACACTCGTGCCTGTTTCCCAGCCCCTTGGTGATGTGGCCCCTCTGGTGAGAGTCTGATCCTGGCTGGGTTCCTTACCGTTCTGTGAGGTGGACCCTGTGCTCTGAGGTAACTCCTGCCTGGCTTGCTCCCATTGCCTTGGTGACGTCGGCCCTCTGGTGGCAGTTGGATCCTTTTGGAGACTCCTGTCCTCGGTGATGAGGTCCCTCTGGCGTCAGGCTCTAACTGCTGGGCTCCCCAGGTTTTCTGATGTGAGCCCAGTGATGCCAGGACACTCGTGAAATGTTCCCATCCCCATGGCGATATGGGCCTTCTGCTCTGAGGTTCCAACGACTGGGTTGCTCACAGTTTCCTGATGTTAGCTCTCTGGTGTTAGTTCACTCATTCCTAGATCCCATAGCCTCTGTACTCTGGGCCGCCTGCTGGGAAGTTCCAACTGCTGGGTTCCTCACCTTTCTTATTCTTTGGGCCCTGTGTTGGGAGGCTCCTCCTGCCTGTGTCACTCCCAGCCCCTTGGTGATGTAGGTCCTCTGGTTTGTGGCCACATGTGCCAGTTTCCTCATCTTTTAGTGATGTGGCCCCACTGGTGTGAGGACACTCGTGCCTGGTTCCCGTCCCCTTGGTGATATGGGCCCTCTGGTGAGAGTCTGATCCTGGTTGGGTTCCTCACACTTCTTTGAGGTGGGCCGTCTGCTGTGAGGTCACTCCTGCCTGGCTGGCACACCCCGCCTTGGCGACGTGGGCCCTCTTGTGGTAGTTGGAACATGCTGGGAGCCTCCTCCCCTCAGTGATGAGGGCCCTCTGGCGTCAGGCCCTAACTGCTGGGTACCCACATTTTCTGATATGTGCTAAGTGGTGCGAGGACACTCCTGCCATGCTCCCAACACCTTGGGGATGTGGACCTTCTGCTCTGAGGTCCAAATGGCTGGGTTGCTCGCAGTTTCATGATGTGGACCCTCTGCTGTGAGTTTACTGCGGCCTGAATCGCATAGACTTGGTGCTCTTGGCCGCCTGCTGGGAGGTTCCCATTGCTGGATTCCTCAGCTTTTTTATTCTATGGGCCCTGTGTTGTGAGGCTACTCCTGCCTGCCTCATTCCGAGCCCCTTGGAGATGTGGGTCTTCTGGTTTAGGCCACATGTGCTGGGTTCCTCACCTTTCTATGATGTGGCCACACTGGTGTGAAGACTCTCCTGCCTGGTTCTGATCACCTTGGTGATGTGGGCCCTCTGGTGAGAGTCTTATCCTGGCTGTGTTCCTCACCCTTCTGTGAGGTAGGCCCTCTGCGGTGAGGTCACTCCTACCTGGCTGTCACACGTCACCTTGGCGACGTGGGACCTCAGTTGGGTGTTGGTGCCTGATTGGAGTCTCCTCCCCTTGGTAATGAGGGCCCTCTGGCGTCAGGCCCTAACTCCTGGGTTCCCTAAATTCTCTGATGTGTGCCCTGTGGTGCGAGTACACTTCTGACAGGTTCCCAACCCCATGGGAATGTGGGCCTTCTGCTCTGAGATCCCAACGCCTAGGTTGCTCACAGTTTCATGATGACGGCCCTCTGGTGTGAGATCACTCCGGCCTGGATCCCATAGTCTCGCTGCTCCTGGCCGCCTGCTGGGAGGTTCCAACTGCGGGATTCTTCACCTCTTTAATTCTATGGTCCCTCTGTTTTGAGGCTCCTCCTGCCTGCCTCAATCCCAGCTCCCTTGTGATGTGTGTCCTCTGGTTTGAGGCCACGTGTGCTGGGTCCCTCACTTTTCGGTGATGTGGCCCCACTAGTGTGAGGACACTCCTGCCTGGTTCCCATTCCCTTGGTGATGTGGGCCCTCTGGTGAGAATCTGATCCTCTTTAGTTCTTCACACTTCTGTGAGGTTGACCCTCTGCTCTGAGGTCACTCCTGCCTGGTTGTCGCACTCCGCATTGGCGACATCGCCCCTCTGGTAGCAGTCGGAGCTGGCTGGGAGCCACCGCCCCTCGGTGATGAGGGCCCTCTGGCATCAGGCACTAATTGCTGGGCTCCCCACATTTTTTCATGTGTGCCCACTCTTGCGATGACACTCCTGCTTGTTTCCCTTCCCCATGGGGATGTGGGCCTTCTGCTCTGAGGTCACAACGGCTGGGTTGCTTACAGAATCACAATGAGGGCCCTCTGTTGTGAGTTCATGCCGGCCTGGATCTCATAGCCTCAGTGCTCTGGGCCGCCTGCTAGGAAGATCCAACTGCTGGTTTCCACACCTTTTGTATACAATGGGACATGTGTTGTGAGGTTAATCCTGCCTGCCTCACTCCGAAACCCGTGGTGATGTGGGTCCTCTGGTTTGAGGCCACATGTGCTGGGTACCTCAACTTTTGATGATGTGGCCCCACGGGTGTGAGGACACTCCTGCCTGGTTCCCATCACCTTGGTGATGTGGGCCCTCTGGGGAGAGTCTGATCCTGGCTGGGTTCCCTACCATTCTGTGAGGTGGGCCCTCTGATGTCAGGTCACTCCTGCCTGGCTAGCTCACATCGCCTTGGCGACGTGGGCCCTCTGTTGGCCACTGGAGCATGCTGGGAGCCTCCTACTCCCGTGAATGATGGCCCTGGAAAAAATGCATATGCCCTTTTTGGCCAAGTGCTTCATTGACGAGGTTCTGCCACTTCTCTTATGCTTTCAGAGCAATTCACGTCTACCTCCTGAAATCGGATTCCAGCAATTCTGCCCCACTTTCAAGTCCTCTTCGCAGCCTTAATTCAATATATTTTTGTACGATTTCTGTCATTTATAAGTCTGCAGGTATGTGAATGACAGTGCCCCTGAGCTCCTTTCCTCAACTCGCTTTCTTGTGAGCTGGCCACAAAACCGCAGGATTGCTTCAGGCCCTAATCTTGTTCCAGCACGGCATGCTGAGCCTTTGGTTAATTCCTTTTCCTGTTGGGAAATGAGTGTTAAAATTGCCCGTGCATACTGGGCATATACCCTGAGAAAACCAAAATTCAAAAAGAGTCATGTACCAAAATGTTCATTGCAGCTCTATTTACAATAGCCCGGAGATGGAAAGAACCTAAGCGCCCATCATCGGACGAATGGATAAAGAAGATGTGGCACATATACACAATGGAATATTACTCAGCCTTAAAAAGAAATGAAACTGAGTTATTTGTAATGAGATGGATAGACCTAGAGTCTGTCATACAGAGTGAAGTAAGTCAGAAAGAAAAAGACAAATAGCGTATGCTAACACATATATATGGAATTTAAAGGAAAAAAATGTCATGAAGAACCTAGGGATAAGACAGGAATAGAGGCGCAGACCTACAGGAGAACGGAATTGAGGATATGGGGAGGGGGAATGGTGAGTTTTGACAGGGTGAGAGAGAGTCATGGACATATACACACTAACAAATGTAGTAAGGTAGATAGCAAGGGGGAAGCAGCCACAAGGCACAGGGATATTAGCTCGGGGCGTTGGGACAGCCTGGAGGGGTGGAAGGGGGAGAGAGGGAGGGAGGGAGACACAAGAGGGAAGACACAGGGAGCATATGTATATGTATAGCTGATTCACTTTGTTATAAAGCAAAAACTAACACACCATTGTAAAGCAATTATACCCCAATAAAGATGTTAAAAAAAATATTTGCCCGTGCACACACCTACAGATAGTCTCCCATTGGTTCTCCTTATTCCTGTTCATCTTGCGCAGAAATTGCAAACAGTGCCAAACAGGAGGTTAAAGGCACTGACTCTCCAAATGGGGAGAGTGTAAGAAAAGGGTCTGGAATGGTGAACCTGAGTACCAGGGGACGAAAACAGACATGCATGTAAAAAGGTTTCCCAGTCACACGGTGGAGCATACTCTGGGTTTCCCATGCAAATTTTAGCAGAAGGAAGAATCCCTTGAACCTGGAGAGTTGGGAACCATGGAATGGGTACCAGGCAGTATGACATCAAAGGGTCTGCATTTGCTCACTGAACCTCACCAATGCTATCAGCCCAAAGGGTCAAGCCTTATCTCTCACCCAGGTCTGGGTGTAGATGTGGTAAACCAGGTTGCATCACATGCCCTGTGTGAGTTATTTAAGAATTGCTCTCTATTTCACTGTCATTGTGTTTTGTTTTTGAAATTTTTTTTGACACTGGGATTTATCGGATTTTCACTGCTGCGTTAATGCCGCTGTACACACTCTTGATTCTCTTACGGAGACATAAATATCCACGGGTTTTAAGATTCTTCCTAGTCAGGTATATTCCTAGGCGTTGAATATGTGGTGTTGAGTCCATTTCGTTGAGCAAGGAGTAGGTCTTGTCTATTACATATTTGGCTTATGGAACGGTATCTGTGCTAATTTCAGTCTCTGGTTTTATGCAGCACTCCAACGCACCTTTCTCCATAAGAAAGCACAAGTTGGTTTTCTAAATTTGAGACTGTTCTGTTTTGTAATTCAGTTCATGTGTAGTCAAGTTTACATACTGTGTATTAGTGATATTTTATGATGTTTCTTTTTATGTGTGACTTATTTCACGTAGAATCACCATACCTGTATCCACTCACTATGCCACTACGGGCCTGATGACACAGATTTCATTGCTGAGTGATATTCCATTGTACGTACGTACCACAACTTCTTTATCCATTGTTTGCTCTCTGAGATATTTACCTGGTACTGTAAACGAGGTTCTTGTGAACAGAGAGGTCCCAAACTTTGAGGTGGCTGGGTGTTTTTGATTTTAATTTCCCTAAGCTGTAGGACCATAAGTGGAAGTGCCATAGGCTGTGTTGCTTTGTTTCTTACGTGTTTCAGGAAACACATAACACTTCTCCAGAATGGCTGTCGGCAATTTACATCATATGCATCAGCATAATAAGGATCCCTGTTTTCCATTGCCTGTCCTCCGTTTCTGGATTTTACAATTTTCTTAAATGGCCCTTTTGCCCTGGGGGGCACTGAGATTTCATTGTAGTGCAGGTTTATTTACAAGCTTCTTGGTTGGCCAAAAAGTGCGTATGCGTTTTTTCCTGAATATATTTAGGGAAAAAAGCATCCGCACTTTTTGGACAAGTGCATCATTATCGACGTTCTGCCTCTTTTCCTATTCTTTAAGTGTAATTCCAGTTTAACCCTTCAATCGTTTTCCTGAATTTCTGCCCCGCTTTCAAGTCCCCTTTGCAGGCTTACTTCAATATATTTTTGGAGGATAGCTGTCATTTATAACTCTGCTGGTTTGTGAATTACAGTGCCCCTGAGCTCCTTTCTTCAACTCGCTTTCTTGTGAGCTGGGCACAAAACCGCAGGATTGCTTCAGGCACTAATCTCTTTCCAGCAGGGCACGCTGAGCGTTTGGTTAATTCCTCTTCCTGGTGGGAAATGAGCATTACATTTGCCCGTGCAGACACCTACAGCTAGTCTCTCATTGGTTCTCCCTATTCCTGTTCATCTTGCACAGAAATTGCAAGCTGTGCCAAAGAGGAGGTTAAAGGCACTGACTCTCCAAGCGGGGAGAGTGTTAGTAAAGCATCTGGAATGTTGAACCCGAGGACCAGGATACGAAAACTGAGATGCATTTTAAATCGTTTCCCAATCACACGGTGGACGATACTCTGGGTTTCCCATGCATGTTTTAGCTGGAGGAAGAATCCCTTGAACCTGGAGAGTTGGGACCCATGGAATGGGTACCATGCAGTATGACTTCAAAGGGTCTGCATTTGCTCACCGAAACTCACCAATGCTATCAGCCTGATGTGTCCAGCCTTATGTCTCAACCAGCTCTGGGTGTAGATGTGTTAAATCCCGGTTGCATCACATGCCCTGAGTGAATTATTTAAGAATTGCTCTCTATTTCACTGTCTTTGTGTTTTGTTTTCGAAATTTATTTTGATAATGGGATTTATCGGATTTTCACTGCTGCGTTTCGGCCGCTGTACACACGCTTGATTCTCTTACGGAGACATATATATCCATGGATTTTAAGATTCTTCCTAGTCAGGTATATTCCTAGGCGTTGAATATGTGGTGTTGAGTCCATTTCGTTGAGCAAGGAGTAGGTCTTGTCTATTACATATTTGGCTTATGGAATGTTATCTGTGCTAATTTCAGTCTCTGGTTTTATGCAGCACCCCAAGGCACCTTTCCCCATAAGCAAGCACTAGTTGGTTTTCTAAATTTGAGACCCTGTTCTGTTTTGTAATTCAGTTCATGTGTAGTCAAGTTTACATTCCGTGTATTAGTGATATCTTATGATGTTTCTTTTTCTGTGTGACGTAGTTCACGTAGAATCACCGTACCTGCATCCACTCACAATGCCGCTACGGGCCTGATGACACAGATTTCATTGCTGAGTGATATTGCATTGTACGTACGTGCCACAACTTCTTTATCCATTTTTTGCTTTCTGGGATATTTACCTGGTACTGTAGACGAGCTTCTTGGGAACACAGCCGTCCCAAAGTTTAGGGTGGCTCTCTGTTTTTGATTTTAATTTCCGTAAGCTATAGGACCATAAGTGGAAGTGCCATAGGCTGTGTTGCTTTGTTTCTTACGTGTTTCAAGAAACACCATACACTTCTCCAGGGTGGCTGCTGGCAATTTACATCCTGCCAATCAGCATAACAAGGCTCCCTGTTCTCCATATCCTGTCCTACCTTTCTGGATTTTACACTTTTTTCAGATGGCCCTTTTGCCCGGGGGGCAGTGAGACTTCATTGTAGTGCAGATTTCCTTTACAGGCTTGCTTGGTTGGCCAAAAAGTGGATATGCGTTTTTTCCTGAATATATTCAGGAAAAAACGCATACGCCCTTTTTGGCCAAGTGCCTCATTGTCCACGTTCTGCCTCTTTTCCTATGCTTTCAGGGCAATTCCAGTCTACCCCCTGCAATGGTTTTCCTGAAACTCTGCCCCGCTTTCAAGTCCCCTTCGCAGGCTTACTTCAATATATTTTTGGAGGATAGCTGTCATTTATAACTCTGCAGGTTTGTGAATTACAGTGTCCCTGAGCTCCTCTCTTCAACTCGCTTTCTTGTGAGCTGGGCACAAAACCGCAGGATTGCTTCAGGCCCTAATCTGTTTCCGGCAGGGCACGCTGAGCCTTTGGTTAATTCCTCTTCCTGGTGGGAAATGAGCGTTACATTTGCCCGTGCAGACACCTACAGCTAGTCTCTCATTGGTTCTCCCTATTCCTGTTCATCTTGCACAGAAATTGCAAGCTGTGCCAAAGAGGAGGTTAAAGGCACTGACTCTCCAAGCGGGGAGAGTGTTAGTAAAGCATCTGGAATGGTGAACCCGAGGACCAGGATACGAAAACTGAGATACATTTTAAATCATTTCCCAATCACACGGTGGACGATACTCTGGGTTTCCCATGCATGTTTTAGCTGGAGGAAGAATCCCTTGAACCTGGAGAGTTGGGACCCATGGAATGGGTACCATGCAGTATGACTTCAAAGGGTCTGCATTTGCTCACCGAAACTCACCAATGCTATCAGCCTGAAGTGTCCAGCCTTATGTCTCAACCAGCTCTGGGTGTAGATGTGGTAAATCCAGGTTGCATCACATGCCCTGAGTGAATTATTTAAGAATTGCTTCCTATTTCACTGTCATTGTGTTTTGTTTTTGAAATTTATTTTAATAATGGGATTTATCGGATTTTCACTGCTTCGTTTATGCCGCTGTACACGCGCTTGATTCTGTTACGGAGACATATAAGTCTATGGGTTTTAAGATTCTTACTAATCCGGTATATTCTTAGGCATTGAATATGGCGTGTGGAGTCCATTTCGTTGAGCAAGGAGTAGGTCTTGACTATTACATATTTGGCTTATGGAATGGTATCTGTGCTAATTTCAATCTCTGGTTTTATGCAGCACCCCAACTCACCTTTCCCCTTAAGGAAGCATAAGTTGGTTTTCTTAATTTGAAACCCTCTTCTCTTTTGTAATTCAGTTCATGTGTAGCCATGTTAACATTCCATGTATTAGTGATATCTTATGTCTTTTTCTTTTTGAATTATGTGACTTCGAATGATCACACGTAACTCCTCTTGAGTTATTATAACTGGCCGTATTTCATTGATTTCCAGGCTGAGTAATATTCCACTCTACATAAGCACCACATCTCTGTCCGTTTTTTCTCTGCAGATACTTTAAGTTATATCCTAGTCGAGGATCTTTTAAACAGAGAGGTGGTAAACATTGGGGTGCCTGTGTCCTCTCGATTTTTGTTTTTCCCAAGATATACGTCCATGAGTGCAAGTGCCCTGTGCTCGGTAGCTCATTTTTTAGATGCTTTAGTAAACACAATAGACTTATCCAGAGTGACCGTTGGCAATATACATTTCCACTATAAGACTCACAGGGCTCCCTTTTCTCCTTGCCCTGTCCTGCATTTCTGGTGTTTACACTTTATGAGGACGGCTCTTCTGACTGATGCAAAGTGATATGTTTTGTAGTATTGATTTCCAGTGCCCACCTGTTTGGTTGGCTAAAAAAGTGTATGCCCTTTTCTTGAATATATACAGAAAAAGACGCATACACCCTTTTTGGCCAACTGCAATGTTGGCAATGTTCAGCCCCTTTTCTTGTGCTTAATGGCGAGTCCTTTCTACCTCTTCCAATCCCTTTCCTGCCATTCTCCGTTGCTTACAAGTCCTTTTCTCTGACTTTCCTCAAGACATTTTTCAGTGATAGATATTTTCAATTCTGCAGTTTCGTGAATTTTAGTGCCCCTGAGTTCCATTTTCCAACTTGTGTTTATGGGAACTGGCCACAAAGCATCAGGATTCCTCAAGCCCTATTCTGTTTCCATGGGCAACCCTAGCCTTTGGTCAATTCGTCTTCCTGATTGGAAATTAGAGTGGCATGTGCCTGTCCGAACACCTAGGACTTGTCTCTCATTGTTCCTCCTCCTTCTGCTTCATCCTCTGGACAAATTCCAAACTGTATGCAACAGGATGTTGACAGTGCTGACATCTCCAAGTGGGGAGACTGTTAGTAAAGACGCTGGAGTGGTGAACCCTAGCACCAAGAGATGAGGAGATGAGATGCCTTTTCCAAACTTTTCCCGATCAGACGGTATACCATCCTCTGGGTGTGACAGGCATGTTTTAGGTGTAGGAAGGGTCCCATTCATGTGAGGAGAACACCAGGGGATTTTAAATATCAGTGTCTCTCCGCAACCCAAACTGGGGAATTTTTTAAGCTACGGCTACACATATGTTCATTAAGGGCCTTGGGAAGTAGGCAGAGTCCAAACTTTAGATGATTGAAGTCTTCAGGGTCAGAAGCACTCACCACTGTCTTCCCTTAGATTCCATTTTTACTGTCATTGATGGATGATGTCAATAAAAATATCTATTCTTTTTCAGATCATTTCCCCTTATAGGTTATTGCAAAATATTGAGTGTAGGTCCCTGTGCTATACAGTAGTTCCTTGCTGATGATTTCATACATAGCAGTGTGTATGTGTTAATCCCAAACTGTTAATTTATCCCTCCTCCTACCATTTCCCTTTGGTAATAATAAATTATAAGATTTTATGCTTCTCAGAAATGGGGGAGCTGAAAGAGAGGTATCATTTTCAATGCAAAAGCATTTAAAACAAGATTGAAGCTTTAACCAAGATTATTAGATGTACATCCTTGGAAAGAAATCACTTTGTTTCTCTAATATTGACCTGACAAAGAAGACAAACCTTTTCACTGAACTTGCTTATAAGAAAGTGATGGAAATATCAAATGGAAGTGTTAGAAACATCTTATTTTACCCGAGCCTTATACACTGTTCTATGTTAATTACAGTTTGGCTCACACATCTGTTCATTGAAGTTACAATGTTCTCAATTTCTGTTACTGATCCTCCAGAGTGGACGCCAACAAGTGTCCCCCTGCCCAGTGTCATTGGAGCCAATAGATCGAGACTGAGTTTGGTTCAAAAGCAAAGGAAACTTTATATTTTGATCAGAGAATGGAGAGGTGCTACCCTGTGGGCTGTGGGCTGGGCTGCTGTGTAGAGATCCTGTCAGAGTCACTGGGAGGGAGGGGGCTGAGCTCTCGAGGACCTGGTTGGCTGCAGCTCAGGCTCTATGTCACGGAGTCTGAACTGGGCCCCAGGAGCTGAAGTGTCGTCGAGCCATTCTGCTCTAGGAAATCTGGTCTGAAGTGCCGGGTGTGGAACCTCTGTATGCAGGACACTAGGAGCACCTGAAATTAGACAAAGCACAAAGGATAAAAATGGTTAGACTTTATTTTATTGCCCAGATTCTATTTTTATCTCCCAGGCATTTTTAAGGGGCTTTGCCTGGGACAAACTTCTCTTCTGCCTTTTGTCCCTTTCCTCATTCTTGGAGTGCTGCGGGTGCAGACCCTTCTTCTGTAACTGCTGAGTGCTGAGTTAGGAGGCTTCATACCCGTGGGCGAGGGTCAGAACTTCTCCCCAGCAGCCTCCAGGTGACGTTGATTGTCCCCAGGCCTCCTGCCTCCCTGCTCGTCCACCTGAGCACCAGTATTGGAAGTGTTATAGATTCTAATGACCTTTAAGGGTCCAGAAAGGAGATGTGCAGTGGCGCTGTGAGGTCCAGTTTCACTCCGCCCCACATTTGTTCGGCCACCTTAGGCTGACCGTTTCTGCCAGCCTAGATGCTCTGACTGACCGTTTCTGCCAGCCTAGATGCTCTGACCAACAGTCTGCGCTTTCTTCCATTAGGCCCCTGAATTAACGTAAAAACAGCACCAGGTGTCAGGATCCTGCCCGCTCAGCTCCCAGACAGTCCAGGGTCAGTGGTGATGAAGGATCATGATGGTCACTGAGTCAAGAGCCTTTGGAAGTAAACAGGAGTCCAGCCGGTCTTATTGGCCACCATCATCAGGGTGTCTGTAGGCTTTTCTATGGTGACAGCATGATATACGGTTCCCCCGCCAAGATTATTAGCTCCCCTCTGGGTACAGTAAGTACTGCAAGCAGTAGTCTACTCTTTTGGGACACACTCTTGTTGTTTTATGAGAGAAACTCCAGGTCAAGTGATGGTCACACGGGTCGTCATGGTGCCCCGTTGCCCCCGGTTATCTCTCTGGAGGTTGGAGTTGGAGGGCCTCCTCAATCGAGGTCAGTGTGCCCACGGAGCAAACCCTGCAACTTCAGGGCATGGTTGGGGGTTAGGATCACCACGTGGGGTCCGTTTCCCTTAGAAGGGAGGTGGCCTTTTGGGCTGCTGATTTCCAGGTTTTCAGATACCACCAGTATCTTGGCCAGATGTGGCGGTGGGCCAAGCCCCTTGGTGACCATAGCTTATCCTACCTGGATGGCATTCTTGCATTGTTCCATTTCAAGTGGTCCCAGTTTTTGCACTAATACTCCAATGGCGATTCACCTTTCACCAGGAATGTAAAGGTCAAAGGGTTTAGCTAAATTAGGGAGTTCCAGGGCAAGGGTCTGAATTGACTGCTCTTTCCATTCTTGAAAGGCCACTTCTGGATTCTATTCAAAAGGATCATCATCTTTTCCTTTCAGTGTTTCATATAGAGGCCCAGCTAGTAGACTGTAGTTAGGGATCCAGAGGCAGGAAACCCTGGCTTCCCCAGGAACCCCTAAGCTGTCTTCTAGTTTCAGAAAGGGGTAAGGCTGTAAATTGTTTCTTCCCTTTCCTGGGATGGGCTTCTCCGACCTTCTGTGAGAATGAAGCCCAGGCAGGTCACCGTAGTCTGTGATACTTGAGCTTTTTCGTGGACAACTTCTATCCTTTATTGGCTTGGTAGTTCTGAGGCCTCCTTAGTAGGGCTGGCGATCAGAATGTCGTCTGAATATTGAAGGAGTGTTTCCTTTTCCAGAGGTAGAACTTTTAGGTCTTTAGCTGAGCTTTCCCCAAAGATGGTGTGGGAATTTTTGAACCCTTGGGGCAAGACAGCCTGGAAGTATTGTTTTAGTTGTATGTTGAGTCCTGTCACTCACAAGCCAAAATTTCTTGTGACTCTGGGACTAATGGAATACAAAAGAAGGCATCAGTGAAGACTAATACAGAATACCAAGTCCTGGTGGTTGGTAGAATGACCAGCAGGGTGTAGGATTTAGGAACTACTGGAGGTATATCCTCAGTGGCTTCACTGACTGTCCTGACATCCTTTACCAGGACTCCAGCAGCCCATGGGGCTCTCGAGGTCAGGCCAATCCCAGGATATGGAGCTCACCTGGGCAGGTACCCTACCCCCACCCCAGCCCACGGGGCTCTCGTGTTCAGGCCCCTCCCAGGATATGGGATTCCCTGGGCAGGTCCTCTGCAGTCCATGGGGCTCCCGTGGTCAGGCCCCTCCCAGGATACAGAGCTACCCTTGCAGGTACCTTGGCAGGGCTGGGCACACAGGAACCGTGCACATAGCCCTCATTGCAGAGCACTCCCAGCTCACCTGTCGCTCAGATCTGACACAGAGCACCTCAGAGCAGGACTTGAACTAACAAACAGCAGCTCTGACAGGTCTGTGACCCTGGGCATCACTCTGTGCGGCCTCCTCCACCTGGTCTTCCAGAGACTTCCACTGCACCCGGGGCACCAGGCCTCTGTCTCCAACCACCACCCACCCCTCCTCTCCCTGACTCCTGGGTTCCTCTCATTAGGAGAGGGTTTTCTTGAAGTTGTCTCCCACTCATGGGCCAGATAATATAATTAGAAAACAAGCCAGAGCTGCAGCCCCTTGTCTATCCTGACTCTCAGGAGCCCACACCTGTTCCTTGGACCTGGCCAATTCAGCAAGTTCCATTTTCAGCAACTGTGAGCCCCTGAGGGGTGATTATTGGCTGGCTTGGGAAGCCTGACCGTGCCGGCCAGCCCTCCCCAGGTGTGCCTGGGTTGAGATCAATATAAACACCGCTCCAGGCAGCAAGAGCCCCTGCAGCTGTGCCTGACGCCATTTTCTCTGCCCTGTCAGCAGTCTCGGGGCTGGGCTGGTGGGAGGGAGTGAGAGGCCACGGCTTTGTGGGTGTCCCAGTGTGAGTGGGGCTCTGCTGGACTTTCTGCAGCAGTTGCCAAGATGCTACCTGCTAAAGAAGAGGATGTGTCACCCACACCTGCCGCTGGAATTTCTCCCTGGGCACAGGTGAGGAAGGAAGAAAGCAGTGGGGGCCGGGACAGCAGGGGTATCTCAGGCAGGGAAATGGAGAGCTTCCAGAAGAGCACCCAGGGCCAGGACCATCCTGGCTGGCCTGCAGGCACCAAGTCGGCTGGCATGCTGTCCCTCATGTGGCTCCATGGCCCTTCCTCTAGGTTTTCAAGTCCTTGTACATATTCAGGTGTTTAGCCTTGGAAGGGTGGGAACATTTCAGCAGCAGCTGGCCTGGGGCTCGGCCCACGTTTACTCACAGATACCTCGGCACGGTCCACCAGCTTTGCAGTGAGGACGCTTGTTGCGAGGAGCATGCTGGCTGAATGGGAGATGATTCCCCACCACTGACCAACTTCAGAATTGTTTGCAATTGGAGCAAGTGCCCTGAAACGGTTTTCCTCTGTGTAACTGGTGGGTTCTGTTCTTTTTTATCTTTTTTTCGTTTTTGGTTCAAGGTAGATTTTATTCCTCTTTTGTGTATTTACAGATATAAGCATGGAAATAATTTATTCATATAAATACATGTATGTGAAGGGAAGAATATTTTTCTGTTTTACTTTTTTTAATTTTATTTTTTTATTTTGAATTTAATTTTATATTTTTATACAGCAGGTTGTTTTTGGTTATCTACTTTATACATATAAATGTATACATACCAATCCCAATATCTCAACTCCTCCCACCACCATCCCCAACAGCTATCCCCCCTTGTTGTCCATACGTTTGTTGTATACATGTATTGCTCTATTTCTGCCTTGCAAAACGGTTCATCTGTACAATTTTTCTAGGTTCCACATATATGCATTAATATACAAGATTTGTTTTTTTCTTTCTGACTTACTTCACTCTGTATGACAGTCTCTAGATCCATCAACGTCTCTACAAATGTCCCAATTTCATTCCTTTTTATGGCTTAGTAATATTCCATTTTATATATGTACCACATCTTTATGCATTCGTCTGTCTGTGGGCATTTAGGTTGCTTCCATTTCCTGGATAGTGTAAATAGTGATGCAATGAACATTGTGGTGAATGTCTCTTTTTGATTTATGGTTTTGTCTGGGTATATGCCCAGTAGAGGGATTGCTGTATCATATGGTAATTCTATTCTTAGTTTTATAAGAAACTCCATAATGTTCTCCACAGTGACTGTATCAATTTACGTTCCCAACAATAGTGGAAGAGGATTCCTTATCTCCACACCGTTTCCAGCATTTGTTGTTTGCAGATTTTCTGATGATGCCCATTCTAATAGGTGTGAGGTGATACACCATGGATGAGTCTATTTCGTTGAGCAAAGAGTAGGTCTTGTTTATTACGTATTTGGCTTATGGAATGGTATGTGTGCTAATTTCAATCTGTTTTTATACAGCAGCCCAACTCAACTTTCCCCTTAAGCAAGCATAAGGTTTTTATCTAAATGTGAGACTCTGTTCGGTTTTGTAATTCAGTTTATGTGTAGCCAAGTTTACACTCCCTCTATTAGTGATATCTTATGATAATTATCTTTCTTTGTGTGATATATTTCTCTTAGAATCATAATTAAATCCACTCAGTTTGCTGCTACAGGCCTGATGACATTGATTTCACTGCTGAGTGATATTCCGTTGTACGTAAGTAGCACAACTTCTTTATCCATTTTTTTCTTTCTGGGATATTTAATTTGTACTGGACTCGAGGTTCTTGTAAACACAGCAGCCCTAAATTTTGTGTTGGCTGTGTCTTGTTGATTTTAATTTTCCTAAGCTATAGGGCCAAAAGTGGAAGTGCCCTAGGCTCTGTAGCTTTGTTTTTTAGATGTTTCAGGATACACCATGAACATCTCCAGAGTGTCTGTTGGCAATTTACATCCCGCCCATCAGCATAACACGGCTCCCTGTTCTCCATGGCCTGTCCTGTGTTTCTGGTTTTTACACTTTAATCAGATGGCCTTTTTGACGAATGGGAAATGTGACTTCATTGTAGTGTGGATTTCCATTGCTGGAGTGCTTGGTTGGCCAAAATGTTCATATGCGTTTTTTCCTGAATATATTCAGGAAAAATGTATACGCACTTTTTGTCCATGTGCATCACTGTCAAAGATCTGCCGCTTTTCATATGCTTTAAATGCAATTCCAATCTACCTCTTGAAATATGATTCCTGCAATTCTGCCTCATTTTCAAGTCCTCTTTGCAGACTTACTTCGATATATTTTTGCCAATAGCTGTCATTTATCTCTGCAGGTTTGTGAATTACAGTGCCCCTGAGCTCCTTTCTTAACTCGCTTCCTTGTAAGCTGGCCACAAAACTGCAGGTTTGCTTCAGGCCATAATCAGGGTCCAGCACGGCACTCTGAGCCTTTGGTTAATTCCTCTTCCTGGTGGGAAATTAGAGTTAAATGTGCCCCTCCAGATACCTGCCTCACTCCCAGCCACATGGTGATGTATGTCCTCAGGTTTGAGGCCATATGTGATGGGTTCCTCATCTTTTGATGATGTGGCCCCACTGGTGTGTGGACACTCCTGCCTGGTTCCCATCCCCTTGGTGATGTGGGCCCTCTGGTGAGACTCTGATCCTGGTTGGGTTCCTCACACATCCGTGAGGTGAGCCCTCTTCTCTGAGGTCACTCCTGCCTGGCTGGCACAACCCGCCTTGTTGACTTCGGCACCCTGGTGGCAGTTGGAGCCTGCTGGGAGCCTCCTTCCCGCGGTGATGAGGCCCTCTGGCGTCAGACCCTAATGGCGGGGTTCCCACATTTTCTGATACGTGCTAAGTGGTACGAGGGCACTCCTGCCAGGTTCCCATCCTCATGAGCGTGTGGGCCTTCTGTTCTGAGGTCCTAACGGCTGGGTTGCTCACACTTTCATGATGTGGGCCCTCTGCTGTGAGGTCAATCCTGCCTGGCTGGCGCACGTCGCCTTGGCGATGTGGACCCTCTGGTGGCAGTTGGAGTGTGCTGGGGCCTCCTCCCCTCAGTGATGAGGGCCTTCTGGTGTCAGGCCCTAAGTGCTGGGCTCCACACATTTTCTGATGTGTGCCCAGTGGTGCGAGTCACTCCTGCCAGGTTCCCATCCCCATGGGCATGTGGGACTTCTGTTCTGTGGTCCCAACTGCTGGGTTGCTCACAGTTTCATGATGTGGGCCCTTTGCTGTGTGTTCACTCTGGCCTGTATCCCATAGTGTCAGTGCTCTGGGCCTCCAGCTTGGAGTTTCCAACTTCTCGATTCCTCACCTTTTTTATTCTATGGGCCCTCGGTTGTGCGTCTCCTCCTGCATGCCTCACTCCCAGCCCCTTCGTGATGTGTGTCCCCTTGTTTGAGGCCACATGTGCTGTGTTCCTCACCTTTCTATAATGTGGCCACACTGGTGTGAGGACACTCTTGCCTGGTTCCCATTCCCTTGGTGATGTTGGCCCCACTGCTGTTAGGACAGTCTTGCCTGGTTCCCATCACCTTGGTGATGTTGGCCCTCTGATGAGAGTCTGATCCTGGTTAGGTTCCTCACCCTTCTGTGAGGTGGGCCCTCTGCTCTGAGGTCACTCCTGCCTGGCTGGCACACCCCGCCTTGGCAACGTCGGCCATATGGTGGCAGTTGGAGCCTGCTGGGAGCCTCCTCCCCTCAGTGATGAGGGCCCTCTGGCCTCAGGCCCTAACTGCTGGGTTCCCACATTTTCTGATTCGTGCTAAGTGGTGCAAGGACACTCCTGCCAGGTTCCCATCCCCATGGGGATGTGAGCCTTCTGCTCTGAGGTCCCAACGGCTGTGTTGCTCACAGTTTCATGATGAGGGCCCTCTGGTGTGAGTTCACTCCTGCCTAGATCCCATAGCCTCGCTGCTCCTGGCTGCCTGCCGGAGGTTCCAACTGTGGGATTCCTCACCTTTTTTATTCTATGGTCCCTCTGTTTTGAGGATCCTCTGGCCTGCCTCACTCCCAGCCCCTTGGTGATGTGTGTCCTCAGGTTTGAGGCCACGTGTGCTGGGTCCCTCAAATTATGGTGATGTAGCCCCACTGGTGTGAGGACACTCCTGCCTGGTTCCCATTCCCTTGGTGATGTTGGCCCTCTGGTGACAGTCTGATCCTTGTTGGGTTCCTCACACTTCTGTGAGGTGGGCTTTCTGCTCTGAGGTCACTCCTGCCTGGTTGGCACACCCCGCCTTGGTGACATCGGCCTTATGGTGGCAGTTAGAGCCTGCTGGGAGCCTCCTCCCCTCGGTGATGAGGGTCCTCTGGCCTCAGGTCCTAACTGCTGGGTTCCCACATTTTCTGATTCGTGGAAGTGGGCCGAGGACACTCCTGTCAGGTTCCCATCCCCATAGGGATGTGGGCCTTCTGCTCTGAGGTCCCATCCGCTGGGTTGCTCACAGTTTCATGATGTGGGACCTCTGCTGTGAGTTTGCTGTGGCCTGGATCCCATAGACTCTGTGCTCTGGGTGGCCTACTGGCCGGTTCCAACTGCTGGATTCCTCACAACTTTTATTCTGTGGGCTCTGTTTTGTGAGGATACTCCTGCTTGCCTCACTCCTAGCCCCTTGGAGATGTGGGTCCCCTGTTTTAGGCCACATGTTCTGGGTTCCTCACCTTTCTATAATGTGGCCACACTGGTGTGAGGACCCTCCTGCCTGGTTCCGATCCCCTTGGTGATGTGGGCCCTCTGGTGAGAGTCTTATCCTGGCTGGTTTCCTCACCCTTCTGTGAGGTAGGCCCTCTGCGGTGAGGTCACTCCTGCCTGGCTGGCACACATCACCTTGGTGACGTGGGCCCTCAGTTGGGAGTTGGTGTCTGCTGCGAGTCTCCGTCCCTCGGTAATGAGGGCCCTCTTGCGTCAGACCCTAACTCCTGGGCTCCCAAAATTTGCAGATGTGCGACCTGTGGTGCGAGTACACTCCTGTCAGGTTCCCAACCCCATGGGAATTTGGGCCTTCTGCTCTGAGGTCCCAACGGCTGGGGTGCTCACAGTTTCATGATGAGGGCCCTCTGATGTGCGTTCATTCCGGCCTAGATCCCATAGGCTTGCTGCTCCTGGGCGCCTGCTGGGAGGTTCCAACTGCGGGATTCCTCACCTTTTTTATTCTATGGGCCCTCTGTTTTGAGGCTCCTCCTGCCTGCCTCAATCCCAGCCCCGTTGTGATGTGTGTCCTCTGGTGTGAGGCCACGTGTGCTGGGTCCCTCACCTTTCGATGATGTGGCCCCAATGGTGTGAGGACACTCGTGCCTGTTTCCCAGCCCCTTGGTGATGTGGCCCCTCTGGTGAGAGTCTGATCCTGGCTGGGTTCCTTACCGTTCTGTGAGGTGGGCCCTGTGCTCTGAGGTAACTCCTGCCTGGCTTGCTCCCATTGCCTTGGTGACGTCGGCCCTCTGGTGGCAGTTGGATCCTTTTGGAGACTCCTGTCCTCGGTGATGAGGTCCCTCTGGCGTCAGGCTCTAACTGCTGGGCTCCCCAGGTTTTCTGATGTGAGCCCAGTGATGCCAGGACACTCGTGAAATGTTCCCATCCCCATGGCGATATGGGCCTTCTGCTCTGAGGTTCCAACGACTGGGTTGCTCACAGTTTCCTGATGTTAGCTCTCTGGTGTTAGTTCACTCATTCCTAGATCCCATAGCCTCTGTACTCTGGGCCGCCTGCTGGGAAGTTCCAACTGCTGGGTTCCTCACCTTTCTTATTCTTTGGGCCCTGTGTTGGGAGGCTCCTCCTGCCTGTGTCACTCCCAGCCCCTTGGTGATGTAGGTCCTCTGGTTTGTGGCCACATGTGCCAGTTTCCTCATCTTTTAGTGATGTGGCCCCACTGGTGTGAGGACACTCGTGCCTGGTTCCCGTCCCCTTGGTGATATGGGCCCTCTGGTGAGAGTCTGATCCTGGTTGGGTTCCTCACACTTCTTTGAGGTGGGCCGTCTGCTGTGAGGTCACTCCTGCCTGGCTGGCACACCCCGCCTTGGCGACGTGGGCCCTCTTGTGGTAGTTGGAACATGCTGGGAGCCTCCTCCCCTCAGTGATGAGGGCCCTCTGGCGTCAGGCCCTAACTGCTGGGTACCCACATTTTCTGATATGTGCTAAGTGGTGCGAGGACACTCCTGCCATGCTCCCAACACCTTGGGGATGTGGACCTTCTGCTCTGAGGTCCAAATGGCTGGGTTGCTCGCAGTTTCATGATGTGGACCCTCTGCTGTGAGTTTACTGCGGCCTGAATCGCATAGACTTGGTGCTCTTGGCCGCCTGCTGGGAGGTTCCCATTGCTGGATTCCTCAGCTTTTTTATTCTATGGGCCCTGTGTTGTGAGGCTACTCCTGCCTGCCTCATTCCGAGCCCCTTGGAGATGTGGGTCTTCTGGTTTAGGCCACATGTGCTGGGTTCCTCACCTTTCTATGATGTGGCCACACTGGTGTGAAGACTCTCCTGCCTGGTTCTGATCACCTTGGTGATGTGGGCCCTCTGGTGAGAGTCTTATCCTGGCTGTGTTCCTCACCCTTCTGTGAGGTAGGCCCTCTGCGGTGAGGTCACTCCTACCTGGCTGTCACACGTCACCTTGGCGACGTGGGACCTCAGTTGGGTGTTGGTGCCTGATTGGAGTCTCCTCCCCTTGGTAATGAGGGCCCTCTGGCGTCAGGCCCTAACTCCTGGGTTCCCTAAATTCTCTGATGTGTGCCCTGTGGTGCGAGTACACTTCTGACAGGTTCCCAACCCCATGGGAATGTGGGCCTTCTGCTCTGAGATCCCAACGCCTAGGTTGCTCACAGTTTCATGATGACGGCCCTCTGGTGTGAGATCACTCCGGCCTGGATCCCATAGTCTCGCTGCTCCTGGCCGCCTGCTGGGAGGTTCCAACTGCGGGATTCTTCACCTCTTTAATTCTATGGTCCCTCTGTTTTGAGGCTCCTCCTGCCTGCCTCAATCCCAGCTCCCTTGTGATGTGTGTCCTCTGGTTTGAGGCCACGTGTGCTGGGTCCCTCACTTTTCGGTGATGTGGCCCCACTAGTGTGAGGACACTCCTGCCTGGTTCCCATTCCCTTGGTGATGTGGGCCCTCTGGTGAGAATCTGATCCTCTTTAGTTCTTCACACTTCTGTGAGGTTGACCCTCTGCTCTGAGGTCACTCCTGCCTGGTTGTCGCACTCCGCATTGGCGACATCGCCCCTCTGGTAGCAGTCGGAGCTGGCTGGGAGCCACCGCCCCTCGGTGATGAGGGCCCTCTGGCATCAGGCACTAATTGCTGGGCTCCCCACATTTTTTCATGTGTGCCCACTCTTGCGATGACACTCCTGCTTGTTTCCCTTCCCCATGGGGATGTGGGCCTTCTGCTCTGAGGTCACAACGGCTGGGTTGCTTACAGAATCACAATGAGGGCCCTCTGTTGTGAGTTCATGCCGGCCTGGATCTCATAGCCTCAGTGCTCTGGGCCGCCTGCTAGGAAGATCCAACTGCTGGTTTCCACACCTTTTGTATACAATGGGACATGTGTTGTGAGGTTAATCCTGCCTGCCTCACTCCGAAACCCATGGTGATGTGGGTCCTCTGGTTTGAGGCCACATGTGCTGGGTACCTCAACTTTTGATGATGTGGCCCCACGGGTGTGAGGACACTCCTGCCTGGTTCCCATCACCTTGGTGATGTGGGCCCTCTGGGGAGAGTCTGATCCTGGCTGGGTTCCCTACCATTCTGTGAGGTGGGCCCTCTGATGTCAGGTCACTCCTGCCTGGCTAGCTCACATCGCCTTGGCGACGTGGGCCCTCTGTTGGCCACTGGAGCATGCTGGGAGCCTCCTACTCCCGTGAATGATGGCCCTGGAAAAAATGCATATGCCCTTTTTGGCCAAGTGCTTCATTGACGAGGTTCTGCCACTTCTCTTATGCTTTCAGAGCAATTCACGTCTACCTCCTGAAATCGGATTCCAGCAATTCTGCCCCACTTTCAAGTCCTCTTCGCAGCCTTAATTCAATATATTTTTGTACGATTTCTGTCATTTATAAGTCTGCAGGTATGTGAATGACAGTGCCCCTGAGCTCCTTTCCTCAACTCGCTTTCTTGTGAGCTGGCCACAAAACCGCAGGATTGCTTCAGGCCCTAATCTTGTTCCAGCACGGCATGCTGAGCCTTTGGTTAATTCCTTTTCCTGTTGGGAAATGAGTGTTAAAATTGCCCGTGCATACTGGGCATATACCCTGAGAAAACCAAAATTCAAAAAGAGTCATGTACCAAAATGTTCATTGCAGCTCTATTTACAATAGCCCGGAGATGGAAAGAACCTAAGCGCCCATCATCGGACGAATGGATAAAGAAGATGTGGCACATATACACAATGGAATATTACTCAGCCTTAAAAAGAAATGAAACTGAGTTATTTGTAATGAGATGGATAGACCTAGAGTCTGTCATACAGAGTGAAGTAAGTCAGAAAGAAAAAGACAAATAGCGTATGCTAACACATATATATGGAATTTAAAGGAAAAAAATGTCATGAAGAACCTAGGGATAAGACAGGAATAGAGGCGCAGACCTACAGGAGAACGGAATTGAGGATATGGGGAGGGGGAATGGTGAGTTTTGACAGGGTGAGAGAGAGTCATGGACATATACACACTAACAAATGTAGTAAGGTAGATAGCAAGGGGGAAGCAGCCACAAGGCACAGGGATATTAGCTCGGGGCGTTGGGACAGCCTGGAGGGGTGGAAGGGGGAGAGAGGGAGGGAGGGAGACACAAGAGGGAAGACACAGGGAGCATATGTATATGTATAGCTGATTCACTTTGTTATAAAGCAAAAACTAACACACCATTGTAAAGCAATTATACCCCAATAAAGATGTTAAAAAAAATATTTGCCCGTGCACACACCTACAGATAGTCTCCCATTGGTTCTCCTTATTCCTGTTCATCTTGCGCAGAAATTGCAAACAGTGCCAAACAGGAGGTTAAAGGCACTGACTCTCCAAATGGGGAGAGTGTAAGAAAAGGGTCTGGAATGGTGAACCTGAGTACCAGGGGACGAAAACAGACATGCATGTAAAAAGGTTTCCCAGTCACACGGTGGAGCATACTCTGGGTTTCCCATGCAAATTTTAGCAGAAGGAAGAATCCCTTGAACCTGGAGAGTTGGGAACCATGGAATGGGTACCAGGCAGTATGACATCAAAGGGTCTGCATTTGCTCACTGAACCTCACCAATGCTATCAGCCCAAAGGGTCAAGCCTTATCTCTCACCCAGGTCTGGGTGTAGATGTGGTAAACCAGGTTGCATCACATGCCCTGTGTGAGTTATTTAAGAATTGCTCTCTATTTCACTGTCATTGTGTTTTGTTTTTGAAATTTTTTTTGACACTGGGATTTATCGGATTTTCACTGCTGCGTTAATGCCGCTGTACACACTCTTGATTCTCTTACGGAGACATAAATATCCACGGGTTTTAAGATTCTTCCTAGTCAGGTATATTCCTAGGCGTTGAATATGTGGTGTTGAGTCCATTTCGTTGAGCAAGGAGTAGGTCTTGTCTATTACATATTTGGCTTATGGAACGGTATCTGTGCTAATTTCAGTCTCTGGTTTTATGCAGCACTCCAACGCACCTTTCTCCATAAGAAAGCACAAGTTGGTTTTCTAAATTTGAGACTGTTCTGTTTTGTAATTCAGTTCATGTGTAGTCAAGTTTACATACTGTGTATTAGTGATATTTTATGATGTTTCTTTTTATGTGTGACTTATTTCACGTAGAATCACCATACCTGTATCCACTCACTATGCCACTACGGGCCTGATGACACAGATTTCATTGCTGAGTGATATTCCATTGTACGTACGTACCACAACTTCTTTATCCATTGTTTGCTCTCTGAGATATTTACCTGGTACTGTAAACGAGGTTCTTGTGAACAGAGAGGTCCCAAACTTTGAGGTGGCTGGGTGTTTTTGATTTTAATTTCCCTAAGCTGTAGGACCATAAGTGGAAGTGCCATAGGCTGTGTTGCTTTGTTTCTTACGTGTTTCAGGAAACACATAACACTTCTCCAGAATGGCTGTCGGCAATTTACATCATATGCATCAGCATAATAAGGATCCCTGTTTTCCATTGCCTGTCCTCCGTTTCTGGATTTTACAATTTTCTTAAATGGCCCTTTTGCCCTGGGGGGCACTGAGATTTCATTGTAGTGCAGGTTTATTTACAAGCTTCTTGGTTGGCCAAAAAGTGCGTATGCGTTTTTTCCTGAATATATTTAGGGAAAAAAGCATCCGCACTTTTTGGACAAGTGCATCATTATCGACGTTCTGCCTCTTTTCCTATTCTTTAAGTGTAATTCCAGTTTAACCCTTCAATCGTTTTCCTGAATTTCTGCCCCGCATTCAAGTCCCCTTTGCAGGCTTACTTCAATATATTTTTGGAGGATAGCTGTCATTTATAACTCTGCTGGTTTGTGAATTACAGTGCCCCTGAGCTCCTTTCTTCAACTCGCTTTCTTGTGAGCTGGGCACAAAACCGCAGGATTGCTTCAGGCACTAATCTCTTTCCAGCAGGGCACTCTGAGCGTTTGGTTAATTCCTCTTCCTGGTGGGAAATGAGCATTACATTTGCCCGTGCAGACACCTACAGCTAGTCTCTCATTGGTTCTCCCTATTCCTGTTCATCTTGCACAGAAATTGCAAGCTGTGCCAAACAGGAGGTTAAAGGCACTGACTCTCCAAGCGGGGAGAGTGTTAGTAAAGCATCTGGAATGTTGAACCCGAGGACCAGGATACGAAAACTGAGATGCATTTTAAATCGTTTCCCAATCACACGGTGGACGATACTCTGGGTTTCCCATGCATGTTTTAGCTGGAGGAAGAATCCCTTGAACCTGGAGAGTTGGGACCCATGGAATGGGTACCATGCAGTATGACTTCAAAGGGTCTGCATTTGCTCACCGAAACTCACCAATGCTATCAGCCTGATGTGTCCAGCCTTATGTCTCAACCAGCTCTGGGTGTAGATGTGTTAAATCCCGGTTGCATCACATGCCCTGAGTGAATTATTTAAGAATTGCTCTCTATTTCACTGTCTTTGTGTTTTGTTTTCGAAATTTATTTTGATAATGGGATTTATCGGATTTTCACTGCTGCGTTTCGGCCGCTGTACACACGCTTGATTCTCTTACGGAGACATATATATCCATGGATTTTAAGATTCTTCCTAGTCAGGTATATTCCTAGGCGTTGAATATGTGGTGTTGAGTCCATTTCGTTGAGCAAGGAGTAGGTCTTGTCTATTACATATTTGGCTTATGGAATGTTATCTGTGCTAATTTCAGTCTCTGGTTTTATGCAGCACCCCAAGGCACCTTTCCCCATAAGCAAGCACTAGTTGGTTTTCTAAATTTGAGACCCTGTTCTGTTTTGTAATTCAGTTCATGTGTAGTCAAGTTTACATTCCGTGTATTAGTGATATCTTATGATGTTTCTTTTTCTGTGTGACGTAGTTCACGTAGAATCACCGTACCTGCATCCACTCACTGTGCCGCTACTGGCCTGATGACACAGATTTCATTGCTGAGTGATATTGCATTGCACGTACGTGCCACAACTTCTTTATCCATTTTTGCTTTCTGGGATATTTACCTGGTAATGTAGACGAGCTTCTTGGGAACACAGCCATCCCAAATATTGGGGTGGCTGTCTATTTTGATTTTAATTTCCGTAAGCTATAGGACCATAAGTGGAAGTGCCATAGGCTGTGTTGCTCTGTTTCTTACGTGTTTCTGGAAACACCATACACTTCTCCAGGGTGGCTGCTGGCAATTTACATCCTGCCAATCAGCATAACAAGGCTCCCTGTTCTCCATATCCTGTCCTACCTTTCTGGATTTTACACTTTTTTCAGATGGCCCTTTTGCCCGGGGGGCAGTGAGACTTCATTGTAGTGCAGATTTCCTTTACAGGCTTGCTTGGTTGGCCAAAAAGTGCGTATGCGTTTTTTCCTGAATATATTCAGGAAAAAACGCATACGCCCTTTTTGGCCAAGTGCATCATTGTCGACGTTGTGCCTCTTTTCCTATGCTTTCAGGGCAATTCCAGTCTACCCCCTGCAATCGTTTTCCTGAAATTCTGCCCCGCTTTCAAGTCCGCTTCGCAGGCTTACTTCAATATATTTTTGGAGGATAGCTGTCATTTATAACTCTGCAGGTTTGTGAATTACAGTGCCCCTGAGCTCCTTTCTTCAACTCGCTTTCTTGTGAGCTGGGCACAAAACCGCAGGATTGCTTCAGGGCCTAATCTGTTTCCAGCAGGGCACACTGAGCCTTTGTTTAATTCCTCTTCCTGGTGGGAAATGAGCGTTACATTTGCCCGTGCAGACACCTACAGCTAGTCTCTCATGGGTTCTCCCTATTCTTGTTCATCTTGCACAGAAATTGCAAGCTGTGCCAAACAGGAGGTTAAAGGCACTGACTCTCCAAGAGGGGAGAGTGTTTGTAAAGCATCTGGAATGGTGAACCCGAGGACCAGGATACGAAAACTGAGACGCATTTTAAATCGTTTCCCAATCACACGGTGGACGATACTCTGGGTTTCCCATGCATGTTTTAGCTGGAGGAAGAATCCCTTGAACCTGGAGAGTTGGGACCCATGGAATGGGTACCATGCAGTATGACTTCAAAGGGTCTGCATTTGCTCTCCGAAACTCACCAATGCTATCAGGCTGAAGTGTCCAGCCTTATGTCTCAACCAGCTCTGGCTGTAGATGTGGTCAATCCCGGTTGCATCACATGCCCTGAGTGAATTATTTAAGAATTACTCTCTATTTCACTGTCTTTGTGTTTTGTTTTCGAAATTTATTTTGATAATGGGATTTATCGGATTTTCACTGCTGCGTTTCGGCCGCTGTACACACGCTTGATTCTCTTACGGCGACATATATATCCATGGGTTTTAAGATTCTTCCTAGTCAGGTATATTCCTAGGCGTTGAATATGTGGTGTTGAGTCCATTTCGTTGAGCAAGGAGTAGGTCTTGTCTATTACATATTTGGCTTATGGAATGTTATCTGTGCTAATTTCAGTCTCTGGTTTTATGCAGCACCCCAAGACACCTTTCCCCATAAGCAAGCACTAGTTGGTTTTCTAAATTTGAGACCCTGTTCTGTTTTGTAATTCAGTTCATGTGTAGTCAAGTTTACATTCCGTGTATTAGTGATATCTTATGATGTTTCTTTTTCTGTGTGACGTAGTTCACGTAGAATCACCGTACCTGCATCCACTCACTATGCTGCTACGGGCCTGATGACACAGATTTCATTGCTGAGTGATATTGCATTGTACGTACGTGCCACAACTTCTTTATCCATTTTTTGCTATCTGGGATATTTACCTGATACTGTAGACGAGCTTCCTGTGAACACAGCCGTCCCAAATATTGGGGTGGCTGTCTGTTTTTGATTTTAATTTCCGTAAGCTATAAGACCATAAGTGGAAGTGCCATAGGCTGTGTTGCTTTGTTTCTTACGTGTTTCAGGAAACACCATACACTTCTCCAGAGTGGCTGCTGGCAATTTACACCCTGCCAATCGGCATAACAAGGCTCACTGTTCTCCATATCCTGTCCTACCTTTCTGGATTTTACACTTTATTCAGATGGCCCTTTTGCCCGGGGGGCAGTGAGACTTCATTGTAGTGCAGATTTCTTTACAGGCTTGCTTGGTTGGCCAAAAAGTTTGTATGCGTTTTTTCCTGAATATATTCAGGAAAAAACACATACGCACTTTTTGGCCAAGTGCATCATTGTCGACATTGTGCCTCTTTTCCTATGCTTTCAGGGCAATTCCAGTCTACCCCCTGCAATCGTTTTCCTGAAATTCTGCCCCGCTTTCAAGTCCCCTTAGCAGGCTTACTGCAATATACTTTTGGATGATAGCTGTCATTTATAACTCTGCAGGTTTGTGAAGTACAGTGCCCCTGAGCTCCTTTCTTCAACTCGCTTTCTTGTGAGCTTGGCACAAAACCGCAGGATTGCTTCAGGCCCTAATCTGTTTCCCGCAGGGCACACTGAGCCTTTGTTTAATTCCTCTTCCTATTCGGCAATGAGCGTTACATTTGCCCGTGCAGACACCTACAGCTAGTCTCTCATTGGTTCTCCCTATTCCTGTTCATCTTGCACAGAAATTGCAAGCTGTGCCAAACAGGAGGTTAAAGGCACTGACTCTCCAAGCGGGGAGAGTGTTAGTAAAGCATCTGGAATGGTGAACCCGAGGACCAGGATACGAAAACTGAGATGCATTTTAAATTGCTTCCCAATCACACGGTGGACGATACTCTGGGTTTCCCATGCATGTTTTAGCTGGAGGAAGAATGCCTTGAACCTGGAGAGTTGGGACCCATGGAATGGGTCCCATGCAGTATGACTTCAAAGGGTCTGCATTTGCTCACCGAAACTCACAAGTGCTATCAGCCAGAAGTGTCCAGCCTTATGTCTCAACCAGCTCTGGGTGTAGATGTGGTCAATCCCGGTTGCATCACATGCCCTGAGTGAATTATTTAAGAATTGCTCTCTATTTCACTGTCTTTGTGTTTTGGTTTCGAAATTTATTTTGATAATGGGATTTATCGGATTTTCACTGCTGCGTATCGGCCGCTGTACACACGCTTGATTCTCTTACGGAGACATATATATCCATGGGTTTTAAGATTCTTCCTAGTCAAGTATATTCCTAGGCGTTGAATATGTGGTGTTGGGTCCATTTCGTTGAGCAAGGAGTAGGTCTTGTCTATTACATATTTGGCTTATGGAAAGTTATCTGTGCTAATTTCAGCCTCTGGTTTTATGCAGCACCCCAAGCCACTTTTCCCCATAAGCAAGCACTAGTTGGT
The DNA here is from genome assembly GCF_963924675.1 of Phocoena phocoena. Classification (NCBI taxonomy): domain Eukaryota; kingdom Metazoa; phylum Chordata; class Mammalia; order Artiodactyla; family Phocoenidae; genus Phocoena; species Phocoena phocoena. The sequence goes on from NW_027077438.1 coordinate 179,490, forward strand.
TTTCTAAATTTGAGACCCTGTTCTTTTTTGTAATTCAGTTCATGTGTAGTCAAGTTTACATTCCGTGTATTAGTGATATCTTATGATGTTTCTTTTTCTGTGTGACGTAGTTCACGTAGAATCACTGTACCTGCATCCACTCACTATGCCGCTACGGGCCTGATGACACAGATTTCATTGCTGAGTGATATTGCATTGTACGTACGTGCCACAACTTCTTTATCCATTTTTTGCTTTCTGGGATATTTACCTGATACTGTAGACGAGCTTCTTGTGAACACAGCCGTCCCAAATATTGGGGTGGCTGTCTGTTTTTGATTTTAATTTCCGTAAGCTATAGGACCATAAGTGGAAGTGCCATAGGCTGTGTTGCTTTGTTTCTTACGTGTTTCAGGAAACACCATACACTTCTCCAGGGTGGCTGCTGGCAATTTACATCCTGCCAATCAGCATAACAAGGCTCCTGTTCTCCATATCCTGTCCTAACTTTCTGGATTTTACACTTTTTTCAGATGGCCCTTTTGCCCGGGGGGCAGTGAGACTTCATTGTAGTGCAGATTTCTTTACAGGCTTGCTTGGTTGGCCAAAAAGGGCGTATGCGTTTTTTCCTGAATATATTCAGGAAAATACGCATACGCCCTTTTGGCCAAGTGCATCATTGTCGATGTTCTGCCTCTTTTCCTATGCTTTCAGGGCAATTCCAGTCTACCCCCTGCAATCGTTTTCCTGAAATTCTGCCCCGCTTTCAAGTCCCCTACGCAGGCTTACTTCAATATATTTTTGGAGGAGAGCTGTCATTTATAACTCTGCAGGTTTGTGAATTAGAGTGCCCCTGAGCTCCTTTCTTCAACTCGCTTTCTTGTGAGCTGGACACAAAACCAAAGGATTGCTTCAGGCCCTAATCTGTGTTCAGCAGGGCACGCTGAGCCTTTGTTTACTTCCTCTTCCTGGTGGGCAATGAGCGTTACATTTGCCCGTGCAGACACCTACAGCTAGTCTCTCATTGGTTCTCCCTATTCCTGTTCATCTTGCACAGAAATGGCAAGCTGTGCCAAACAGGAGGTTAAAGGCACTGACTCTCCAAGCGGGGAGAGTGTTAGTAAAGCATCTGGAATGGTGAACCCGAGGACCAGGATACGAAAACTGAGATGCATTTTAAATCGTTTCCCAATCACACGGTGGACGATACTCTGGGTTTCCCATGCATGTTTTAGCTGGAGGAAGAATCCCTTGAACCTGGAGAGTTGGGACCCATGGAATGGGTACCATGCAGTATGACTTCAAAGGGTCTGCATTTGCTCACCGAAACTCACCAATGCTATCAGCCTGAAGTGTCCAGCCTTATGTCTCAACCAGCTCTGGGTGTAGATGTGGTCAATCCCGGTTGCATCACATGCCCTGAGTGAATTATTTAAGAATTGCTCTCTATTTCACTGTCTTTGTGTTTTGTTTTCGAAATTTATTTTGATAATGGGATTTATCGGATTTTCACTGCTGTGTTTCGGCCGCTGTACACACGCTTGATTCTCTTATGGAGACATATATATCCGTGGGTTTTAAGATTCTTCCTAGTCAGGTATATACATATGCGTTGAATATGTGGTGTTGGGTCCATTTCGTTGAGCAAGGAGTAGGTCTTGTCTATTACATATTTGGCATATGGAAAGTTATCTGTGCTAATTTCAGTCTCTGGTTTTATGCAGCACCCCAAGGCACCTTTCCCCATAAGCAAGCACTAGTTGGTTTTCTAAATTTGAGACCCTGTTCTGTTTTGTAATTCAGTTCATGTGTAGTCAAGTTTACATTCCGTGTATTAGTGATATCTTATGATGTTTCTTTTTCTGTGTGACGTAGTTCATGTAGAATCACCGTACCTGCATCCACTCATTATGCCGCTACGGGCCTGATGACACAGATTTCATTGCTGAGTGATATTGCATTGCACGTACGTGCCACAACTACTTTATCCATTTTTTGCTTTCTGGGATATTTACCTGATACTGTAGACGAGCTTCTTGTGAACACAGTCGTCCCAAATATTGGGGTGGTTGTCTGTTTTTGATTTTAATTTCCGTAAGCTATAGGACCATAAGTGGAAGTGCCATAGGCTGTGTTGCTTTGTTTCTTATGTGTTTCAGGAAACACCATACACTTCTCCAGGGTGGCTGCTGGCAATTTACATCCTGCCAATCAGCATAACAAGGCTCCCTGTTCTCCATATCCTGTCTTACCTTTCTGGATTTTACACTTTTTTCAGATGGCCCTTTTGCCCGGGGGGCAGTGAGACTTCATTGTAGTGCTGATGTCCTTTACAGGCTTGCTTGTTTGGCCAAAAAGGGCGTATGCGTTTTTTCCTGAATATATTCAGGAAAAAACGCATACGCCCTTTTTGGCCAAGTGCATCATTGTCGACGTTCTGCCTCTTTTCCTATGCTTTCAGGGCAATTCCAGTCTAACCCCTGCAATCGTTTTCCAGAAATTCTGCCGCGCTTTCAAGTCCCCTTCGCAGGCTTACTTCAATATACTTTTGGAAGATAGCTGTCATTTATAACTCTGCAGGTTTGTGAATTACAGTGCCCCTGAGCTCCTTTCTTCAACTCGCTTTCTTGTGAGCTGGGCACAAAACCGCAGGATTGCTTCAGGCCCTAATTTGTTTACAGCAGGGCACACTGAGCCTTTGTTTAATTCCTCTTCCTGGTGGGCAATGAGCGTTACATTTGCCCGTGCAGACACCTACAGCTAGTCTCTCATTGGTTCTCCCTATTCCTGTTCATCTTTCACAGAAATTGCAAGCTGTGCCAAAGAGGAAGTTAAAGGCACTGACGCTCCAAGCGGGGAGAGTGTTAGTAAAGCATCTGGAATGGTGAACCCGAGGACCAGGATACGAAAACTGAGATGCATTTTAAATCGTTTCCCAATCACATGGTGGACGATACTCTTGGTTTCCCATGCATGTTTTAGCTGGAGGAAGAATCCCTTGAACCTGGAGAGTTGGGACCCATGGAATGGGTACCATGCAGTATGACTTCAAAGGGTCTGCATTTGCTCACCGAAACTCACCAATGCTATCAGGCTGAAGTGTCCAGCCTTATGTCTCAACCAGCTCTGGGTGTAGATGTGTTAAATCCCGGTTGCATCACATGCCCTGAGTGAATTATTTAAGAATTGCTCTCTATTTCACTGTCTTTGTGTTTTCGAAATTTATTTTGATAATGGGATTTATCGGATTTTCACTACTGCGTTTCGGCCGCTGTACACACGCTTGATTCTCTTACGGAGACATATATATCCATGGGTTTTAAGATTCTTCCTAGTCAGGTATATTCCTAGGCGTTGAATATGTGGTGTTGGGTCCATTTCGTTGAGCAAGGAGTAGGTCTTGTCTATTACATATTTGGCTTATGGAAAGTTATCTGTGCTAATTTCAGTCTCTGGTTTTATGCAGCACCCCAACGCACCTTTCCCCATAAGTAAGCACTAGTTGGTTTTCTAAATTTGAGACCCTGTTCTGTTTTGTAATTCAGTTCATGTGTAGTCAAGTTTATATTCCGTGTATTAGTGATATCTTATGATGTTTCTTTTTCTGTGTGACGTAGTTCACGTAGAATCACCGTACCTGCATCCACTCACTATGCCGCTACGGGCCTGATGACACAGATTTCATTGCTGAGTGATATTGCATTGCACGTACGTGCCACAACTTCTTTATCCATTTTTTGCTTTCTGGGATATTTACCTGATACTGTAGACGAGCTTCTGGTGAACACAGTCGTCCCAAATATTGGGGTGGCTGTCTGTTTTTGATTTTAATTTCCGTAAGCTATAGGACCATAAGTGGAAGTGCCATAGGCTGTGTTGCTTTGTTTCTTATGTGTTTCAGGACACACCATACACTTCTCCAGGGTGGCTGCTGGCAATTTACATCCTGCCAATCAGCATAACAAGGCTCCCGGTTCTCCATATCCTGTCCTACCTTTCTGGATTTTACACTTTTTTCAGATGGCCCTTTTGCCTGGGGGGCAGTGAGACTTCATTGTAGTGCAGATTTCCTTTACAGGCTTGCTTGGTTGGCCAAAAAGGGCGTATGCGTTTTTTCCTGAATATATTCAGGAAAAAACGCATACGCCCTTTTTGGCCAAGTGCATCATTGTCCACGTTCTGCCTCTTTTCCTATGCTTTCAGGGCAATTCCAGTCTAACCCCTGCAATCGTTTTCCAGAAATTCTGCTGTGCTTTCAAGTCCCCTTCGCAGGCTTACTTCAATATACTTTTGGAAGATAGCTGTCATTTATAACTCTGCAGGTTTGTGAATTACAGTGCCCCTGAGCTCCTTTCTTCAACTCGCTTTCTTGTGAGCTGGGCACAAAACCGCAGGATTGCTTCAGGCCCTAATCTGTTTACAGCAGGGCACGCTGAGCCTTTGTTTAATGCCTCTTCCTGGTCGGCAATGAGCGTTACATTTGCCCGTGCAGACACCTACAGCTAGTCTCTCATTGGTTCTCCCTATTCCTGTTCATCTTGCACAGAAATTGCAAGCTGTGCCAAAGAGGAGGTTAAAGGCACTGACTCTCCAAGTGGGGAGAGTGTTAGTAAAGCATCTGGAATGGTGAACCCGAGGACCAGGATACGAAAACTGAGATGCATTTTAAATCGTTTCCCAATCACATGGTGGACGATACTCTTGGTTTCCCATGCATGTTTTAGCTGGAGGAAGAATCCCTTGAACCTGGAGAGTTGGGACCCATGGAATGGGTACCATGCAGTATGACTTCAAAGGGTCTGCATTTGCTCACCGAAACTCACCAATGCTATCAGGCTGAAGTGTCCTTCCTTATGTCTCAACCAGCTCTGGGTGTAGATGTGTTAAATCCCGGTTGCATCACATGCCCTGAGTGAATTATTTAAGAATTGCTCTCTATTTCACTGTCTTTGTGTTTTGTTTTTGAAATTTATTTTGATAATGGGATTTATCGGATTTTCACTGCTGCGTTTATGCCACTGTACACACGCTTGACTCTCTTACGGAGACATATAAATCCATGGGTTTTAAGATTCTTCCTAGTCAGGTATATTCCTAGGCGTTGAATATGTGGTGTTGAGTCCATTTCATTGAGCAAGGAGTAGGTCTTGTCTATTACATATTTGGCTTATGGAATGTTATCTGTGCTAATTTCAGTCTCTTGTTTTATGCAGCACCCCAAGGCACCTTTCCCCATAAGCAAGCACTAGTTGGTTTTCTAAATTTGAGACCCTGTTCTGTTTTGTAATTCAGTTCATGTGTAGTCAAGTTTACATTCCGTGTATTAGTGATATCTTATGATGTTTGTTTTTCTGTGTGACGTAGTTCACGTAGAATCACCGTACCTGCATCCACTCACTATGCCGCTACGGGCCTGATGACACAGATTTCATTGCTGAGTGATATTGCATTGTACGTACGTGCCACAAATTCTTTATCCATTTTTTGCTTTCTGGGATATTTACCTGATACTGTAGACGAGCTTCTTGTGAACACAGCCGTCCCAAACATTGGGGTGGCTCTCTGTTTTTGATTTTAATTTCCCTAAGCAATAGGACCATAAGTGGAAGTGCCATAGGCTGTGTTGCTTTATTTCTTACGTGTTTCAGGAAACCCCATACACTTCTCCAGGGTGGCTGTTCACAATTTACATCCTGCCAATCAGCATAACAAGGCTCCCTGTTCTCCATATCCTGTCCTATCTTTCTGGATTTTACACTTTTTTCAGATGGCCCTTTTGCCCGGGGGGGCAGTGAGATTTCATTGTAGTGCAGATTTATTTTACAGGCTTGCTTGGTTGGCCAAAAAGGGCTTTTGCGTTTTTGCCTGAATATATTCAGGAAAAAACGCATACGCCCTTTTTGGCCAAGTGCATCATTGTCGACGGTGTCCCTGTTTTCCTATGCTTTCAGGGCAATTCCAGTCTACACCCTGCAATCGTTATCCTGAAATTCTGCCCTGCTTTCAAGTCCCCTTCGCAGCCTTACTTCAATATATTTTTGGAGGATAGCTGTCATTTATAACTCTGCAGGTTTGTGAATTACAGTGCCCCTGAGCTCCTTTCTTCAACTCGCTTTCTTGTGAGCTGGGCACAAAACCGCAGGATTGCTTCAGGCCCTAATCTGTTTCCAGCAGGGCACACTGAGCCTTTGTTTAATTCCTCTTCCTGGTGGGCAATGAGCGTTACATTTGCCCGTGCAGACACCTACAGCTAGTCTCTCATTGGTTCTCCCTATTCCTGTTCATCTTGCACAGAAATTGCAAGCTGTGCCAAAGAGGAGGTTAAAGGCACTGACTCTCCAAGCGGGGAGAGTGTTAGTAAAGCATCTGGAATGGTGAACCCGAGGACCAGGATACGAAAACTGAGATGCATTTTAAATCGTTTCCCAATCACACGGTGGACGATACTCTGGGTTTCCCATGCATGTTTTAGCTGGAGGAAGAATCCCTTGAACCTGGAGAGTTGGGTCCCATGGAATGGGTACCATGCAGTATGACTTCAAAGGGTCTACATTTGCTCACCGAAACTCACCAATGCTATCAGGCTGAAGTGTCCAGCCTTATGTCTCAACCAGCTCTGGGTGTAGATGTGGTCAATCCCGGTTGCATCACATGCCCTGAGTGAATTATTAAAGAATTGCTCTCTATTTCACTGTCTTTGTGTTTTGTTTTCGAAATTTATTTTGATAATGGGATTTATCGGATTTTCACTGCTGCGTTTCGGCCGCTGTACACACCCTTGATTCTCTTACGGAGACATATATATCCATGGGTTTTAAGATTCTTCCTAGTCAGGTATATTCCTAGGCGTTGAATATGTGGTGTTGAGTCCATTTCGTTGAGCAAGGAGTAGGTCTTGTCTATTACATATTTGGCTTATGGAAATTTATCTGTGCTAATTTCAGTCTCTGGTTTTATGCAACACCCCAACGCACCTTTCCCCATAAGCAAGCACAAGTTGGTTTTCTAAATTTAAGACCCTGTTCTGTTTTGTAATTCAGTTCATGTGTAGTCAAGTTTACATTCCGTGTATTAGTGATATCTTATGATGTTTCATTTTCTGTGTGACGTAGTTCACGTAGAATCACCGTACCTGCATCCACTCACTATGCCGCTACGGGCCTGATGACACAGATTTCATTGCTGAGTGATACTGCATTGCACGTACGTGCCACAACTTCTTTATCCATTTTTTGCTTTCTGGGATATTTACCTGGTTCTGTAGACGAGATTCTTGGAAACACAGCCGTCCCAAACTTTGGGGTGGCTCTCTGTTTTTGATTTTAATTTCCCTAAGGAATAGGACCATAAGTGCAATTGCCATAGGCTGTGTTGCTTTATTTCTTACGTGTTTCAGGAAACACCATACACTTTTCCAGGGTGGCTGTTCACAATTTACATCCTGCCAATCAGCATAACAAGGCTCCCTGTTCTCCTTATCCTGTCCTACCTTTCTGGATTTTACACTTTTTTCAGATGGCCCTTTTGCCGGGGGGCAGTAAGATTTCATTGTAGTGCAGATTTCCTTTACAGGCTTGCTTGGTTGGCCAAAAAGGGCGTATGCGTTTTTTCCTGAATATATTCAGGAAAAAACGCTTACGCCCTTTTTGGCCAAGTGCATCATTGTCGACGTTGTGCCTGTTTTCCTATGCTTTCAGGGCAATTCCAGTCTACCCCCTGCAATCGTTTTCCTGAAATTCTGCCCCGATTTCAAGTCCCCTTCGCAGGCTTACTTCAATATATTTTTGGAGGATAGCTGTCATTTATAACTCTGCAGGTTTGTGAATTACAGTGCCCCTGAGCTCCTTTCTTCAACTCGCTTTCTTGTGAGCTGGGCACAAAACCGCAGGATTGCTTCAGGCCCTAATCTGTTTCTGGCAGGGCACACTGAGCCTTTGGTTAATTCCTCTTCCTGGTGGGAAATGAGCGTTACATTTGCCCGTGCAGACAACTACAGCTAGTCTCTCATTGGTTCTCCCTATTCCTGTTCATCTTGCACAGAAATTGCAAGCTGTGCCAAAGAGGAGGTTAAAGGCACTGACTCTGCAAGCGGGGAGAGTTTTAGTAAAGCATCTGGAATGCTGAACCCGAGGACCAGGAATCGAAAACTGAGATGCATTTTAAATCGTCTCCCAATCACACGGTGGACGATACACTGTGTTTCCCATGCATGTTTTAGCTGGAGGAAGAATCCCTTGAACCTGGAGAGTTGGGACCCATGGAATGGGTACCATGCAGTATGACTTCAAAGGGTCTGCATTTGCTCACCGAAACTCACCAATGCTATCAGCCTGAAGTATCCAGCCTTATGTCTCAACCAGCTCTGGGGGTAGATGTGTTAAATCCCGGTTGCATCACATGCCCTGAGTGAATTATTTAAGAATTGCTCTCTATTTCACTGTCTTTGTGTTTTGTTTTTGAAATTTGTTTTGATAATGGGATTTATCAGATTTTCACTGCTGCGTTTATGCCGCTGTACACACGCTTGATTCTCTTACGGAGACATATAAATACATGGGTTTTAAGATTCTTCCTAGTCAGGTATATTCCTAGGCGTTGTATATGTGGTGTTGAGTCCATTTCGTTGAGCAAGGTGTAGGTCTTGTCTATTACATATTTGGCTTATGGAATGTTATCTGTGCTAATTTCAGTCTCTGGTTTTATGCAGCACCCCAAGGCACCTTTCCCCATAAGAAAGCACTAGTTGGTTTTCTAAATTTGAGACCCTGTTCTGTTTTGTAATTCAGTTCATGTGTAGTCAAGTTTACATTCCGTGTATTAGTGATATCTTATGATGTTTCTTTTTCTGTGTGAGGTAGTTCACGTAGAATCACCGTACCTGCATCCACTCACTATGCCGCTACGGGCCTGATGACACAGATTTCATTGCTGAGTGATATTGCATTGCACGTACGTGCCACAAATTATTTATCCATTTTTTGCTTTCTGGGATATTTACCTGGTACTGTAGACGAGCTTCTTGGGAACATAGCCGTCCCAAACTTTGGGGTGGCTCTCTGTTTTTGATTTTAATTTCCGTAAGCTATAGGACCATAAGTGGAAGTGCCATAGGCTGTGTTGCTTTGTTTCTTACGTGTTTCAAGAAACACCATACACTTCTCCAGGGTGGCTGCTGGCAATTTACATCCTGCCAATCAGCATAACAAGGCTCCCTGTTCTCCATATCCTGTCCTACCTTTCTGGATTTTACACTTTTTTCAGATGGCCCTTTTGCCCGGGGGGCAGTGAGACTTCATTGTAGTGCAGATTTCCTTTACAGGCTTGCTTGGTTGGCCAAAAAGGGCGTATGCGTTTTTTCCTGAATATATTCAGGAAAAAACGCATACGCCCTTTTTGGCCAAGTGCATCATTGTCCACGTTCTGCCTCTTTTCCTATGCTTTCAGGGCAATTCCAGTCTACCCCCTGCAATGGTTTTCCTGAAACTCTGCCCCGCTTTCAAGTCCCCTTCGCAGGCTTACTTCAATATATTTTTGGAGGATAGCTGTCATTTATAACTCTGCAGGTTTGTGAATTACAGTGCCCCTGAGCTCCTTTCTTCAACTCGCTTTCTTGTGAGCTGGGCACAAAACCGCAGGATTGCTTCAGGCACTAATCTCTTTCCAGCAGGGCACGCTGAGCGTTTGGTTAATTCCTCTTCCTGGTGGGAAATGAGCATTACATTTGCCCGTGCAGACACCTACAGCTAGTCTCTCATTGGTTCTCCCTATTCCTGTTCATTTGCACAGAAATTGCAAGCTGTGCCAAAGAGGAGTTTAAAGGCACTGACTCTCCAAGCGGGGAGAGTGTTAGTAAAGCATCTGGAATGTTGAACCCGAGGACCAGGATACGAAAACTGAGATGCATTTTAAATCGTTTCCCAATCACACGGTGGACGATACTCTGGGTTTCCCATGCAGGTTTTAGCTGGAGGAAGAATCCCTTGAACCTGGAGAGTTGGGACCCATGGAATGGGTACCATGCAGTATGACTTCAAAGGGTCTGCATTTGCTCACCGAAACTCACCAATGCTATCAGCCTGATGTGTCCAGCCTTATGTCTCAACCAGCTCTGGGTGTAGATGTGTTAAATCCCGGTTGCATCATATGCCCTGAGTGAATTATTTAAGAATTGCTCTCTATTTCACTGTCTTTGTGTTTTGTTTTCGAAATTTATTTTGATAATGGGATTTATCGGATTTTCACTGCTGCGTTTCGGCCGCTGTACACACGCTTGATTCTCTTACGGAGACATATATATCCATGGGTTTTAAGATTCTTCCTAGTCAGGTATATTCCTAGGCGTTGAATATGTGGTGTTGAGTCCATTTCGTTGAGCAAGGAGTAGGTCTTGTCTATTACATATTTGGCTTATGGAATGTTATCTGTGCTAATTTCAGTCTCTTGTTTTATGCAGCACCCCAAGGCACCTTTCCCCATAAGCAAGCACTAGTTGGTTTTCTAAATTTGAGACCCTGTTCTGTTTTGTAATTCAGTTCATGTGTAGTCAAGTTTACATTCCGTGTATTAGTGATATCTTATGATGTTTCTTTTTCTGTGTGACGTAGTTCACGTAGAATCACCGTACCTGCATCCACTCACAATGCCGCTACGGGCCTGATGACACAGATTTCATTGCTGAGTGATATTGCATTGTACGTACGTGCCACAACTTCTTTATCCATTTTTTGCTTTCTGGGATATTTACCTGGTAATGTAGACGAGCTTCTTGGGAACACAGCCGTCCCAAACTTTGGGGTGGCTCTCTGTTTTTGATTTTAATTTCCGTAAGCTATAGGACCATAAGTGGAAGTGCCATAGGCTGTGTTGCTTTGTTTCTTACGTGTTTCAAGAAACACCATACACTTCTCCAGGGTGGCTGCTGGCAATTTACATCCTGCCAATCAGCATAACAAGGCTCCCTGTTCTCCATATCCTGTCCTACCTTTCTGGATTTTACACTTTTTTCAGATGGCCCTTTTGCCCGGGGGCAGTGAGACTTCATTGTAGTGCAGATTTCCTTTACAGGCTTGCTTGGTTGGCCAAAAAGGGCGTATGCGTTTTTTCCTGAATATATTCAGGAAAAAACGCATACGCCCTTTTTGGCCAAGTGCATCATTGTCCACGTTCTGCCTCTTTTCCTATGCTTTCAGGGCAATTCCAGTCTACCCCCTGCAATGGTTTTCCTGAAACTCTGCCCCGCTTTCAAGTCCCCTTCGCAGGCTTACTTCAATATATTTTTGGAGGATAGCTGTCATTTATAACTCTGCAGGTTTGTGAATTACAGTGTCCCTGAGCTCCTCTCTTCAACTCGCTTTCTTGTGAGCTGGGCACAAAACCGCAGGATTGCTTCAGGCCCTAATCTGTTTCCGGCAGGGCACGCTGAGCCTTTGGTTAATTCCTCTTCCTGGTGGGAAATGAGCGTTACATTTGCCCGTGCAGACACCTACAGCTAGTCTCTCATTGTTTCTCCCTATTCCTGTTCATCTTGCACAGAAATTGCAAGCTGTGCCAAAGAGGAGGTTAAAGGCACTGACTCTCCAAGCGGGGAGAGTGTTAGTAAAGCATCTGGAATGATGAACCCGAGGACCAGGATACGAAAACTGAGATACATTTTAAATCATTTCCCAATCACACGGTGGACGATACTCTGGGTTTCCCATGCATGTTTTAGCTGGAGGAAGAATCCCTTGAACCTGGAGAGTTGGGACCCATGGAATGGGTACCATGCAATATGACTTCAAAGGGTCTGCATTTGCTCACCGAAACTCACCAATGCTATCAGCCTGAAGTGTCCAGCCTTATGTCTCAACCAGCTCTGAGTGTAGATGTGGTAAATCCAGGTTGCATCACATGCCCTGAGTGAATTATTTAAGAATTGCTTCCTATTTCACTGTCATTGTGTTTTGTTTTTGAAATTTATTTTAATAATGGGATTTATCGGATTTTCACTGCTTCGTTTATGCCGCTGTACACGCGCTTGATTCTGTTACGGAGACATATAAGTCCATGGGTTTTAAGATTCTTACTAATCCGGTGTATTCTTAGGCATTGAATATGGCGTGTGGAGTCCATTTCGTTGAGCAAGGAGTAGGTCTTGACTATTACATATTTGGCTTATGGAATGGTATCTGTGCTAATTTCAATCTCTGGTTTTATGCAGCACCCCAACTCACCTTTCCCCTTAAGGAAGCATAAGTTGGTTTTCTTAATTTGAAACCCTCTTCTCTTTTGTAATTCAGTTCATGTGTAGCCATGTTAACATTCCATGTATTAGTGATATCTTATGTCTTTTTCTTTTTGAATTATGTGACTTCGAATGATCACACGTAACTCCTCTTGAGTTGTTATAACTGGCCGTATTTCATTGATTTCCAGGCTGAGTAATATTCCACTCTACATAAGCACCACATCTCTGTCCGTTTTTTCTCTGCAGATACTTTAAGTTATATCCTAGTCGAGGATCTTTTAAACAGAGAGGTGGTAAACATTGGGGTGCCTGTGTCCTCTCGATTTTTGTTTTTCCCAAGATATACGTCCATGAGTGCAAGTGCCCTGTGCTCGGTAGCTCATTTTTTAGATGCTTTAGTAAACACAATAGACTTATCCAGAGTGACCGTTGGCAATATACATTTCCACTATAAGACTCACAGGGCTCCCTTTTCTCCTTGCCCTGTCCTGCATTTCTGGTGTTTACACTTTATGAGGACGGCTCTTCTGACTGATGCAAAGTGATATGTTTTGTAGTATTGATTTCCAGTGCCCACCTGTTTGGTTGGCTAAAAAAGTGTATGCCCTTTTCTTGAATATATACAGAAAAAGACGCATACACCCTTTTTGGCCAACTGCAATGTTGGCAATGTTCAGCCCCTTTTCTTGTGCTTAATGGCGAGTCCTTTCTACCTCTTCCAATCCCTTTCCTGCCATTCTCCGTTGCTTACAAGTCCTTTTCTCTGACTTTCCTCAAGACATTTTTCAGTGATAGATATTTTCAATTCTGCAGTTTCGTGAATTTTAGTGCCCCTGAGTTCCATTTTCCAACTTGTGTTTATGGGAACTGGCCACAAAGCATCAGGATTCCTCAAGCCCTATTCTGTTTCCATGGGCAACCCTAGCCTTTGGTCAATTCGTCTTCCTGATTGGAAATTAGAGTGGCATGTGCCTGTCCGAACACCTAGGACTTGTCTCTCATTGTTCCTCCTCCTTCTGCTTCATCCTCTGGACAAATTCCAAACTGTATGCAACAGGATGTTGACAGTGCTGACATCTCCAAGTGGGGAGACTGTTAGTAAAGACGCTGGAGTGGTGAACCCTAGCACCAAGAGATGAGGAGATGAGATGCCTTTTCCAAACTTTTCCCGATCAGACGGTATACCATCCTCTGGGTGTGACAGGCATGTTTTAGGTGTAGGAAGGGTCCCATTCATGTGAGGAGAACACCAGGGGATTTTAAATATCAGTGTCTCTCCGCAACCCAAACTGGGGAATTTTTTAAGCTACGGCTACACATATGTTCATTAAGGGCCTTGGGAAGTAGGCAGAGTCCAAACTTTAGATGATTGAAGTCTTCAGGGTCAGAAGCACTCACCACTGTCTTCCCTTAGATTCCATTTTTACTGTCATTGATGGATGATGTCAATAAAAATATCTATTCTTTTTCAGATCATTTCCCCTTATAGGTTATTGCAAAATATTGAGTGTAGGTCCCTGTGCTATACAGTAGTTCCTTGCTGATGATTTCATACATAGCAGTGTGTATGTGTTAATCCCAAACTGTTAATTTATCCCTCCTCCTACCATTTCCCTTTGGTAATAATAAATTATAAGATTTTATGCTTCTCAGAAATGGGGGAGCTGAAAGAGAGGTATCATTTTCAATGCAAAAGCATTTAAAACAAGATTGAAGCTTTAACCAAGATTATTAGATGTACATCCTTGGAAAGAAATCACTTTGTTTCTCTAATATTGACCTGACAAAGAAGACAAACCTTTTCACTGAACTTGCTTATAAGAAAGTGATGGAAATATCAAATGGAAGTGTTAGAAACATCTTATTTTACCCGAGCCTTATACACTGTTCTATGTTAATTACAGTTTGGCTCACACATCTGTTCATTGAAGTTACAATGTTCTCAATTTCTGTTACTGATCCTCCAGAGTGGACGCCAACAAGTGTCCCCCTGCCCAGTGTCATTGGAGCCAATAGATCGAGACTGAGTTTGGTTCAAAAGCAAAGGAAACTTTATATTTTGATCAGAGAATGGAGAGGTGCTACCCTGTGGGCTGTGGGCTGGGCTGCTGTGTAGAGATCCTGTCAGAGTCACTGGGAGGGAGGGGGCTGAGCTCTCGAGGACCTGGTTGGCTGCAGCTCAGGCTCTATGTCACGGAGTCTGAACTGGGCCCCAGGAGCTGAAGTGTCATCGAGCCATTCTGCTCTAGGAAATCTGGTCTGAAGTGCCGGGTGTGGAACCTCTGTATGCGGGACACTAGGAGCACCTGAAATTAGACAAAGCACAAAGGATAAAAATGGTTAGACTTTATTTTATTGCCCAGATTCTATTTTTATCTCCCAGGCATTTTTAAGGGGCTTTGCCTGGGACAAACTTCTCTTCTGCCTTTTGTCCCTTTCCTCATTCTTGGAGTGCTGCGGGTGCAGACCCTTCTTCTGTAACTGCTGAGTGCTGAGTTAGGAGGCTTCATACCCGTGGGCGAGGGTCAGAACTTCTCCCCAGCAGCCTCCAGGTGACGTTGATTGTCCCCAGGCCTCCTGCCTCCCTGCTCGTCCACCTGAGCACCAGTATTGGAAGTGTTATAGATTCTAATGACCTTTAAGGGTCCAGAAAGGAGATGTGCAGTGGCGCTGTGAGGTCCAGTTTCACTCCGCCCCACATTTGTTCGGCCACCTTAGGCTGACCGTTTCTGCCAGCCTAGATGCTCTGACTGACCGTTTCTGCCAGCCTAGATGCTCTGACCAACAGTCTGCGCTTTCTTCCATTAGGCCCCTGAATTAACGTAAAAACAGCACCAGGTGTCAGGATCCTGCCCGCTCAGCTCCCAGACAGTCCAGGGTCAGTGGTGATGAAGGATCATGATGGTCACTGAGTCAAGAGCCTTTGGAAGTAAACAGGAGTCCAGCCGGTCTTATTGGCCACCATCATCAGGGTGTCTGTAGGCTTTTCTATGGTGACAGCATGATATACGGTTCCCCCGCCAAGATTATTAGCTCCCCTCTGGGTACAGTAAGTACTGCAAGCAGTAGTCTACTCTTTTGGGACACACTCTTGTTGTTTTATGAGAGAAACTCCAGGTCAAGTGATGGTCACACGGGTCGTCATGGTGCCCCGTTGCCCCCGGTTATCTCTCTGGAGGTTGGAGTTGGAGGGCCTCCTCAATCGAGGTCAGTGTGCCCACGGAGCAAACCCTGCAACTTCAGGGCATGGTTGGGGGTTAGGATCACCACGTGGGGTCCGTTTCCCTTAGAAGGGAGGTGGCCTTTTGGGCTGCTGATTTCCAGGTTTTCAGATACCACCAGTATCTTGGCCAGATGTGGCGGTGGGCCAAGCCCCTTGGTGACCATAGCTTATCCTACCTGGATGGCATTCTTGCATTGTTCCATTTCAAGTGGTCCCAGTTTTTGCACTAATACTCCAATGGCGATTCACCTTTCACCAGGAATGTAAAGGTCAAAGGGTTTAGCTAAATTAGGGAGTTCCAGGGCAAGGGTCTGAATTGACTGCTCTTTCCATTCTTGAAAGGCCACTTCTGGATTCTATTCAAAAGGATCATCATCTTTTCCTTTCAGTGTTTCATATAGAGGCCCAGCTAGTAGACTGTAGTTAGGGATCCAGAGGCAGGAAACCCTGGCTTCCCCAGGAACCCCTAAGCTGTCTTCTAGTTTCAGAAAGGGGTAAGGCTGTAAATTGTTTCTTCCCTTTCCTGGGATGGGCTTCTCCGACCTTCTGTGAGAATGAAGCCCAGGCAGGTCACCGTAGTCTGTGATACTTGAGCTTTTTCGTGGACAACTTCTATCCTTTATTGGCTTGGTAGTTCTGAGGCCTCCTTAGTAGGGCTGGCGATCAGAATGTCGTCTGAATATTGAAGGAGTGTTTCCTTTTCCAGAGGTAGAACTTTTAGGTCTTTAGCTGAGCTTTCCCCAAAGATGGTGTGGGAATTTTTGAACCCTTGGGGCAAGACAGCCTGGAAGTATTGTTTTAGTTGTATGTTGAGTCCTGTCACTCACAAGCCAAAATTTCTTGTGACTCTGGGACTAATGGAATACAAAAGAAGGCATCAGTGAAGACTAATACAGAATACCAAGTCCTGGTGGTTGGTAGAATGACCAGCAGGGTGTAGGATTTAGGAACTACTGGAGGTATATCCTCAGTGGCTTCACTGACTGTCCTGACATCCTTTACCAGGACTCCAGCAGCCCATGGGGCTCTGGAGGTCAGGCCAATCCCAGGATATGGAGCTCACCTGGGCAGGTACCCTACCCCCACCCCAGCCCACGGGGCTCTCGTGTTCAGGCCCCTCCCAGGATATGGGATTCCCTGGGCAGGTCCTCTGCAGTCCATGGGGCTCCCGTGGTCAGGCCCCTCCCAGGATACAGAGCTACCCTTGCAGGTACCTTGGCAGGGCTGGGCACACAGGAACCGTGCACATAGCCCTCATTGCAGAGCACTCCCAGCTCACCTGTCGCTCAGATCTGACACAGAGCACCTCAGAGCAGGACTTGAACTAACAAACAGCAGCTCTGACAGGTCTGTGACCCTGGGCATCACTCTGTGCGGCCTCCTCCACCTGGTCTTCCAGAGACTTCCACTGCACCCGGGGCACCAGGCCTCTGTCTCCAACCACCACCCACCCCTCCTCTCCCTGACTCCTGGGTTCCTCTCATTAGGAGAGGGTTTTCTTGAAGTTGTCTCCCACTCATGGGCCAGATAATATAATTAGAAAACAAGCCAGAGCTGCAGCCCCTTGTCTATCCTGACTCTCAGGAGCCCACACCTGTTCCTTGGACCTGGCCAATTCAGCAAGTTCCATTTTCAGCAACTGTGAGCCCCTGAGGGGTGATTATTGGCTGGCTTGGGAAGCCTGACCGTGCCGGCCAGCCCTCCCCAGGTGTGCCTGGGTTGAGATCAATATAAACACCGCTCCAGGCAGCAAGAGCCCCTGCAGCTGTGCCTGACGCCATTTTCTCTGCCCTGTCAGCAGTCTCGGGGCTGGGCTGGTGGGAGGGAGTGAGAGGCCACGGCTTTGTGGGTGTCCCAGTGTGAGTGGGGCTCTGCTGGACTTTCTGCAGCAGTTGCCAAGATGCTACCTGCTAAAGAAGAGGATGTGTCACCCACACCTGCCGCTGGAATTTCTCCCTGGGCACAGGTGAGGAAGGAAGAAAGCAGTGGGGGCCGGGACAGCAGGGGTATCTCAGGCAGGGAAATGGAGAGCTTCCAGAAGAGCACCCAGGGCCAGGACCATCCTGGCTGGCCTGCAGGCACCAAGTCGGCTGGCATGCTGTCCCTCATGTGGCTCCATGGCCCTTCCTCTAGGTTTTCAAGTCCTTGTACATATTCAGGTGTTTAGCCTTGGAAGGGTGGGAACATTTCAGCAGCAGCTGGCCTGGGGCTCGGCCCACGTTTACTCACAGATACCTCGGCACGGTCCACCAGCTTTGCAGTGAGGACGCTTGTTGCGAGGAGCATGCTGGCTGAATGGGAGATGATTCCCCACCACTGACCAACTTCAGAATTGTTTGCAATTGGAGCAAGTGCCCTGAAACGGTTTTCCTCTGTGTAACTGGTGGGTTCTGTTCTTTTTTATCTTTTTTTCGTTTTTGGTTCAAGGTAGATTTTATTCCTCTTTTGTGTATTTACAGATATAAGCATGGAAATAATTTATTCATATAAATACATGTATGTGAAGGGAAGAATATTTTTCTGTTTTACTTTTTTTAATTTTATTTTTTTATTTTGAATTTAATTTTATATTTTTATACAGCAGGTTGTTTTTGGTTATCTACTTTATACATATAAATGTATACATACCAATCCCAATATCTCAACTCCTCCCACCACCATCCCCAACAGCTATCCCCCCTTGTTGTCCATACGTTTGTTGTATACATGTATTGCTCTATTTCTGCCTTGCAAAACGGTTCATCTGTACAATTTTTCTAGGTTCCACATATATGCATTAATATACAAGATTTGTTTTTTTCTTTCTGACTTACTTCACTCTGTATGACAGTCTCTAGATCCATCAACGTCTCTACAAATGTCCCAATTTCATTCCTTTTTATGGCTTAGTAATATTCCATTTTATATATGTACCACATCTTTATGCATTCGTCTGTCTGTGGGCATTTAGGTTGCTTCCATTTCCTGGATAGTGTAAATAGTGATGCAATGAACATTGTGGTGAATGTCTCTTTTTGATTTATGGTTTTGTCTGGGTATATGCCCAGTAGAGGGATTGCTGTATCATATGGTAATTCTATTCTTAGTTTTATAAGAAACTCCATAATGTTCTCCACAGTGACTGTATCAATTTACGTTCCCAACAATAGTGGAAGAGGATTCCTTATCTCCACACCGTTTCCAGCATTTGTTGTTTGCAGATTTTCTGATGATGCCCATTCTAATAGGTGTGAGGTGATACACCATGGATGAGTCTATTTCGTTGAGCAAAGAGTAGGTCTTGTTTATTACGTATTTGGCTTATGGAATGGTATGTGTGCTAATTTCAATCTGTTTTTATACAGCAGCCCAACTCAACTTTCCCCTTAAGCAAGCATAAGGTTTTTATCTAAATGTGAGACTCTGTTCGGTTTTGTAATTCAGTTTATGTGTAGCCAAGTTTACACTCCCTCTATTAGTGATATCTTATGATAATTATCTTTCTTTGTGTGATATATTTCTCTTAGAATCATAATTAAATCCACTCAGTTTGCTGCTACAGGCCTGATGACATTGATTTCACTGCTGAGTGATATTCCGTTGTACGTAAGTAGCACAACTTCTTTATCCATTTTTTTCTTTCTGGGATATTTAATTTGTACTGGACTCGAGGTTCTTGTAAACACAGCAGCCCTAAATTTTGTGTTGGCTGTGTCTTGTTGATTTTAATTTTCCTAAGCTATAGGGCCAAAAGTGGAAGTGCCCTAGGCTCTGTAGCTTTGTTTTTTAGATGTTTCAGGATACACCATGAACATCTCCAGAGTGTCTGTTGGCAATTTACATCCCGCCCATCAGCATAACACGGCTCCCTGTTCTCCATGGCCTGTCCTGTGTTTCTGGTTTTTACACTTTAATCAGATGGCCTTTTTGACGAATGGGAAATGTGACTTCATTGTAGTGTGGATTTCCATTGCTGGAGTGCTTGGTTGGCCAAAATGTTCATATGCGTTTTTTCCTGAATATATTCAGGAAAAATGTATACGCACTTTTTGTCCATGTGCATCACTGTCAAAGATCTGCCGCTTTTCATATGCTTTAAATGCAATTCCAATCTACCTCTTGAAATATGATTCCTGCAATTCTGCCTCATTTTCAAGTCCTCTTTGCAGACTTACTTCGATATATTTTTGCCAATAGCTGTCATTTATCTCTGCAGGTTTGTGAATTACAGTGCCCCTGAGCTCCTTTCTTAACTCGCTTCCTTGTAAGCTGGCCACAAAACTGCAGGTTTGCTTCAGGCCATAATCAGGGTCCAGCACGGCACTCTGAGCCTTTGGTTAATTCCTCTTCCTGGTGGGAAATTAGAGTTAAATGTGCCCCTCCAGATACCTGCCTCACTCCCAGCCACATGGTGATGTATGTCCTCAGGTTTGAGGCCATATGTGATGGGTTCCTCATCTTTTGATGATGTGGCCCCACTGGTGTGTGGACACTCCTGCCTGGTTCCCATCCCCTTGGTGATGTGGGCCCTCTGGTGAGACTCTGATCCTGGTTGGGTTCCTCACACATCCGTGAGGTGAGCCCTCTTCTCTGAGGTCACTCCTGCCTGGCTGGCACAACCCGCCTTGTTGACTTCGGCACCCTGGTGGCAGTTGGAGCCTGCTGGGAGCCTCCTTCCCGCGGTGATGAGGCCCTCTGGCGTCAGACCCTAATGGCGGGGTTCCCACATTTTCTGATACGTGCTAAGTGGTACGAGGGCACTCCTGCCAGGTTCCCATCCTCATGAGCGTGTGGGCCTTCTGTTCTGAGGTCCTAACGGCTGGGTTGCTCACACTTTCATGATGTGGGCCCTCTGCTGTGAGGTCAATCCTGCCTGGCTGGCGCACGTCGCCTTGGCGATGTGGACCCTCTGGTGGCAGTTGGAGTGTGCTGGGGCCTCTTCCCCTCAGTGATGAGGGCCTTCTGGTGTCAGGCCCTAAGTGCTGGGCTCCACACATTTTCTGATGTGTGCCCAGTGGTGCGAGTCACTCCTGCCAGGTTCCCATCCCCATGGGCATGTGGGACTTCTGTTCTGTGGTCCCAACTGCTGGGTTGCTCACAGTTTCATGATGTGGGCCCTTTGCTGTGTGTTCACTCTGGCCTGTATCCCATAGTGTCAGTGCTCTGGGCCTCCAGCTTGGAGTTTCCAACTTCTCGATTCCTCACCTTTTTTATTCTATGGGCCCTCGGTTGTGCGTCTCCTCCTGCATGCCTCACTCCCAGCCCCTTCGTGATGTGTGTCCCCTTGTTTGAGGCCACATGTGCTGTGTTCCTCACCTTTCTATAATGTGGCCACACTGGTGTGAGGACACTCTTGCCTGGTTCCCATTCCCTTGGTGATGTTGGCCCCACTGCTGTTAGGACAGTCTTGCCTGGTTCCCATCACCTTGGTGATGTTGGCCCTCTGATGAGAGTCTGATCCTGGTTAGGTTCCTCACCCTTCTGTGAGGTGGGCCCTCTGCTCTGAGGTCACTCCTGCCTGGCTGGCACACCCCGCCTTGGCAACGTCGGCCATATGGTGGCAGTTGGAGCCTGCTGGGAGCCTCCTCCCCTCAGTGATGAGGGCCCTCTGGCCTCAGGCCCTAACTGCTGGGTTCCCACATTTTCTGATTCGTGCTAAGTGGTGCAAGGACACTCCTGCCAGGTTCCCATCCCCATGGGGATGTGAGCCTTCTGCTCTGAGGTCCCAACGGCTGTGTTGCTCACAGTTTCATGATGAGGGCCCTCTGGTGTGAGTTCACTCCTGCCTAGATCCCATAGCCTCGCTGCTCCTGGCTGCCTGCCGGAGGTTCCAACTGTGGGATTCCTCACCTTTTTTATTCTATGGTCCCTCTGTTTTGAGGATCCTCTGGCCTGCCTCACTCCCAGCCCCTTGGTGATGTGTGTCCTCAGGTTTGAGGCCACGTGTGCTGGGTCCCTCAAATTATGGTGATGTAGCCCCACTGGTGTGAGGACACTCCTGCCTGGTTCCCATTCCCTTGGTGATGTTGGCCCTCTGGTGACAATCTGATCCTTGTTGGGTTCCTCACACTTCTGTGAGGTGGGCTTTCTGCTCTGAGGTCACTCCTGCCTGGTTGGCACACCCCGCCTTGGTGACATCGGCCTTATGGTGGCAGTTAGAGCCTGCTGGGAGCCTCCTCCCCTCGGTGATGAGGGTCCTCTGGCCTCAGGTCCTAACTGCTGGGTTCCCACATTTTCTGATTCGTGGAAGTGGGCCGAGGACACTCCTGTCAGGTTCCCATCCCCATAGGGATGTGGGCCTTCTGCTCTGAGGTCCCATCCGCTGGGTTGCTCACAGTTTCATGATGTGGGACCTCTGCTGTGAGTTTGCTGTGGCCTGGATCCCATAGACTCTGTGCTCTGGGCGGCCTACTGGCCGGTTCCAACTGCTGGATTCCTCACAACTTTTATTCTGTGGGCTCTGTTTTGTGAGGATACTCCTGCTTGCCTCACTCCTAGCCCCTTGGAGATGTGGGTCCCCTGTTTTAGGCCACATGTTCTGGGTTCCTCACCTTTCTATAATGTGGCCACACTGGTGTGAGGACCCTCCTGCCTGGTTCTGATCCCCTTGGTGATGTGGGCCCTCTGGTGAGAGTCTTATCCTGGCTGGTTTCCTCACCCTTCTGTGAGGTAGGCCCTCTGCGGTGAGGTCACTCCTGCCTGGCTGGCACACATCACCTTGGTGACGTGGGCCCTCAGTTGGGAGTTGGTGTCTGCTGCGAGTCTCCGTCCCTCGGTAATGAGGGCCCTCTTGCGTCAGACCCTAACTCCTGGGCTCCCAAAATTTGCAGATGTGCGACCTGTGGTGCGAGTACACTCCTGTCAGGTTCCCAACCCCATGGGAATTTGGGCCTTCTGCTCTGAGGTCCCAACGGCTGGGGTGCTCACAGTTTCATGATGAGGGCCCTCTGATGTGCGTTCATTCCGGCCTAGATCCCATAGGCTTGCTGCTCCTGGGCGCCTGCTGGGAGGTTCCAACTGCGGGATTCCTCACCTTTTTTATTCTATGGGCCCTCTGTTTTGAGGCTCCTCCTGCCTGCCTCAATCCCAGCCCCGTTGTGATGTGTGTCCTCTGGCGTGAGGCCACGTGTGCTGGGTCCCTCACCTTTCGATGATGTGGCCCCAATGGTGTGAGGACACTCGTGCCTGTTTCCCAGCCCCTTGGTGATGTGGCCCCTCTGGTGAGAGTCTGATCCTGGCTGGGTTCCTTACCGTTCTGTGAGGTGGGCCCTGTGCTCTGAGGTAACTCCTGCCTGGCTTGCTCCCATTGCCTTGGTGACGTCGGCCCTCTGGTGGCAGTTGGATCCTTTTGGAGACTCCTGTCCTCGGTGATGAGGTCCCTCTGGCGTCAGGCTCTAACTGCTGGGCTCCCCAGGTTTTCTGATGTGAGCCCAGTGATGCCAGGACACTCGTGAAATGTTCCCATCCCCATGGCGATATGGGCCTTCTGCTCTGAGGTTCCAACGACTGGGTTGCTCACAGTTTCCTGATGTTAGCTCTCTGGTGTTAGTTCACTCATTCCTAGATCTCATAGCCTCTGTACTCTGGGCCGCCTGCTGGGAAGTTCCAACTGCTGGGTTCCTCACCTTTCTTATTCTTTGGGCCCTGTGTTGGGAGGCTCCTCCTGCCTGTGTCACTCCCAGCCCCTTGGTGATGTAGGTCCTCTGGTTTGTGGCCACATGTGCCAGTTTCCTCATCTTTTAGTGATGTGGCCCCACTGGTGTGAGGACACTCGTGCCTGGTTCCCGTCCCCTTGGTGATATGGGCCCTCTGGTGAGAGTCTGATCCTGGTTGGGTTCCTCACACTTCTTTGAGGTGGGCCGTCTGCTGTGAGGTCACTCCTGCCTGGCTGGCACACCCCGCCTTGGCGACGTGGGCCCTCTTGTGGTAGTTGGAACATGCTGGGAGCCTCCTCCCCTCAGTGATGAGGGCCCTCTGGCGTCAGGCCCTAACTGCTGGGTACCCACATTTTCTGATATGTGCTAAGTGGTGCGAGGACACTCCTGCCATGCTCCCAACACCTTGGGGATGTGGACCTTCTGCTCTGAGGTCCAAATGGCTGGGTTGCTCGCAGTTTCATGATGTGGACCCTCTGCTGTGAGTTTACTGCGGCCTGAATCGCATAGACTTGGTGCTCTTGGCCGCCTGCTGGGAGGTTCCCATTGCTGGATTCCTCAGCTTTTTTATTCTATGGGCCCTGTGTTGTGAGGCTACTCCTGCCTGGCTCATTCCGAGCCCCTTGGAGATGTGGGTCTTCTGGTTTAGGCCACATGTGCTGGGTTCCTCACCTTTCTATGATGTGGCCACACTGGTGTGAAGACTCTCCTGCCTGGTTCTGATCACCTTGGTGATGTGGGCCCTCTGGTGAGAGTCTTATCCTGGCTGTGTTCCTCACCCTTCTGTGAGGTAGGCCCTCTGCGGTGAGGTCACTCCTACCTGGCTGTCACACGTCACCTTGGCGACGTGGGACCTCAGTTGGGTGTTGGTGCCTGATTGGAGTCTCCTCCCCTTGGTAATGAGGGCCCTCTGGCGTCAGGCCCTAACTCCTGGGTTCCCTAAATTCTCTGATGTGTGCCCTGTGGTGCGAGTACACTTCTGACAGGTTCCCAACCCCATGGGAATGTGGGCCTTCTGCTCTGAGATCCCAACGCCTAGGTTGCTCACAGTTTCATGATGACGGCCCTCTGGTGTGAGATCACTCCGGCCTGGATCCCATAGTCTCGCTGCTCCTGGCCGCCTGCTGGGAGGTTCCAACTGCGGGATTCTTCACCTCTTTAATTCTATGGTCCCTCTGTTTTGAGGCTCCTCCTGCCTGCCTCAATCCCAGCTCCCTTGTGATGTGTGTCCTCTGGTTTGAGGCCACGTGTGCTGGGTCCCTCACTTTTCGGTGATGTGGCCCCACTAGTGTGAGGACACTCCTGCCTGGTTCCCATTCCCTTGGTGATGTGGGCCCTCTGGTGAGAATCTGATCCTCTTTAGTTCTTCACACTTCTGTGAGGTTGACCCTCTGCTCTGAGGTCACTCCTGCCTGGTTGTCGCACTCCGCATTGGCGACGTCGCCCCTCTGGTAGCAGTCGGAGCTGGCTGGGAGCCACCGCCCCTCGGTGATGAGGGCCCTCTGGCATCAGGCACTAATTGCTGGGCTCCCCACATTTTTTCATGTGTGCCCACTCTTGCGATGACACTCCTGCTTGTTTCCCTTCCCCATGGGGATGTGGGCCTTCTGCTCTGAGGTCACAACGGCTGGGTTGCTTACAGAATCACAATGAGGGCCCTCTGTTGTGAGTTCATGCCGGCCTGGATCTCATAGCCTCAGTGCTCTGGGCCGCCTGCTAGGAAGATCCAACTGCTGGTTTCCACACCTTTTGTATACAATGGGACATGTGTTGTGAGGTTAATCCTGCCTGCCTCACTCCGAAACCCGTGGTGATGTGGGTCCTCTGGTTTGAGGCCACATGTGCTGGGTACCTCAACTTTTGATGATGTGGCCCCACGGGTGTGAGGACACTCCTGCCTGGTTCCCATCACCTTGGTGATGTGGGCCCTCTGGGGAGAGTCTGATCCTGGCTGGGTTCCCTACCATTCTGTGAGGTGGGCCCTCTGATGTCAGGTCACTCCTGCCTGGCTAGCTCACATCGCCTTGGCGACGTGGGCCCTCTGTTGGCCACTGGAGCATGCTGGGAGCCTCCTACTCCCGTGAATGATGGCCCTGGAAAAAATGCATATGCCCTTTTTGGCCAAGTGCTTCATTGACGAGGTTCTGCCACTTCTCTTATGCTTTCAGAGCAATTCACGTCTACCTCCTGAAATCGGATTCCAGCAATTCTGCCCCACTTTCAAGTCCTCTTCGCAGCCTTAATTCAATATATTTTTGTACGATTTCTGTCATTTATAAGTCTGCAGGTATGTGAATGACAGTGCCCCTGAGCTCCTTTCCTCAACTCGCTTTCTTGTGAGCTGGCCACAAAACCGCAGGATTGCTTCAGGCCCTAATCTTGTTCCAGCACGGCATGCTGAGCCTTTGGTTAATTCCTTTTCCTGTTGGGAAATGAGTGTTAAAATTGCCCGTGCATACTGGGCATATACCCTGAGAAAACCAAAATTCAAAAAGAGTCATGTACCAAAATGTTCATTGCAGCTCTATTTACAATAGCCCGGAGATGGAAAGAACCTAAGCGCCCATCATCGGACGAATGGATAAAGAAGATGTGGCACATATACACAATGGAATATTACTCAGCCTTAAAAAGAAATGAAACTGAGTTATTTGTAATGAGATGGATAGACCTAGAGTCTGTCATACAGAGTGAAGTAAGTCAGAAAGAAAAAGACAAATAGCGTATGCTAACACATATATATGGAATTTAAAGGAAAAAAATGTCATGAAGAGCCTAGGGATAAGACAGGAATAGAGGCGCAGACCTACAGGAGAACGGAATTGAGGATATGGGGAGGGGGAATGGTGAGTTTTGACAGGGTGAGAGAGAGTCATGGACATATACACACTAACAAATGTAGTAAGGTAGATAGCAAGGGGGAAGCAGCCACAAGGCACAGGGATATTAGCTCGGGGCGTTGGGACAGCCTGGAGGGGTGGAAGGGGGAGAGAGGGAGGGAGGGAGACACAAGAGGGAAGACACAGGGAGCATATGTATATGTATAGCTGATTCACTTTGTTATAAAGCAAAAACTAACACACCATTGTAAAGCAATTATACCCCAATAAAGATGTTAAAAAAAATATTTGCCCGTGCACACACCTACAGATAGTCTCCCATTGGTTCTCCTTATTCCTGTTCATCTTGCGCAGAAATTGCAAACAGTGCCAAACAGGAGGTTAAAGGCACTGACTCTCCAAATGGGGAGAGTGTAAGAAAAGGGTCTGGAATGGTGAACCTGAGTACCAGGGGACGAAAACAGACATGCATGTAAAAAGGTTTCCCAGTCACACGGTGGAGCATACTCTGGGTTTCCCATGCAAATTTTAGCAGAAGGAAGAATCCCTTGAACCTGGAGAGTTGGGAACCATGGAATGGGTACCAGGCAGTATGACATCAAAGGGTCTGCATTTGCTCACTGAACCTCACCAATGCTATCAGCCCAAAGGGTCAAGCCTTATCTCTCACCCAGCTCTGGGTGTAGATGTGGTAAACCAGGTTGCATCACATGCCCTGTGTGAGTTATTTAAGAATTGCTCTCTATTTCACTGTCATTGTGTTTTGTTTTTGAAATTTTTTTTGACACTGGGATTTATCGGATTTTCACTGCTGCGTTAATGCCGCTGTACACACTCTTGATTCTCTTACGGAGACATAAATATCCACGGGTTTTAAGATTCTTCCTAGTCAGGTATATTCCTAGGCGTTGAATATGTGGTGTTGAGTCCATTTCGTTGAGCAAGGAGTAGGTCTTGTCTATTACATATTTGGCTTATGGAACGGTATCTGTGCTAATTTCAGTCTCTGGTTTTATGCAGCACTCCAACGCACCTTTCTCCATAAGAAAGCACAAGTTGGTTTTCTAAATTTGAGACTGTTCTGTTTTGTAATTCAGTTCATGTGTAGTCAAGTTTACATACTGTGTATTAGTGATATTTTATGATGTTTCTTTTTATGTGTGACTTATTTCACGTAGAATCACCATACCTGTATCCACTCACTATGCCACTACGGGCCTGATGACACAGATTTCATTGCTGAGTGATATTCCATTGTACGTACGTACCACAACTTCTTTATCCATTGTTTGCTCTCTGAGATATTTACCTGGTACTGTAAACGAGGTTCTTGTGAACAGAGAGGTCCCAAACTTTGAGGTGGCTGGGTGTTTTTGATTTTAATTTCCCTAAGCTGTAGGACCATAAGTGGAAGTGCCATAGGCTGTGTTGCTTTGTTTCTTACGTGTTTCAGGAAACACATAACACTTCTCCAGAATGGCTGTCGGCAATTTACATCATATGCATCAGCATAATAAGGATCCCTGTTTTCCATTGCCTGTCCTCCGTTTCTGGATTTTACAATTTTCTTAAATGGCCCTTTTGCCCTGGGGGGCACTGAGATTTCATTGTAGTGCAGGTTTATTTACAAGCTTCTTGGTTGGCCAAAAAGTGCGTATGCGTTTTTTCCTGAATATATTTAGGGAAAAAAGCATCCGCACTTTTTGGACAAGTGCATCATTATCGACGTTCTGCCTCTTTTCCTATTCTTTAAGTGTAATTCCAGTTTAACCCTTCAATCGTTTTCCTGAATTTCTGGCCCGCTTTCAAGTCCCCTTTGCAGGCTTACTTCAATATATTTTTGGAGGATAGCTGTCATTTATAACTCTGCTGGTTTGTGAATTACAGTGCCCCTGAGCTCCTTTCTTCAACTCGCTTTCTTGTGAGCTGGGCACAAAACCGCAGGATTGCTTCAGGCACTAATCTCTTTCCAGCAGGGCACGCTGAGCGTTTGGTTAATTCCTCTTCCTGGTGGGAAATGAGCATTACATTTGCCCGTGCAGACACCTACAGCTAGTCTCTCATTGGTTCTCCCTATTCCTGTTCATCTTGCACAGAAATTGCAAGCTGTGCCAAAGAGGAGGTTAAAGGCACTGACTCTCCAAGCGGGGAGAGTGTTAGTAAAGCATCTGGAATGTTGAACCCGAGGACCAGGATACGAAAACTGAGATGCATTTAAAATCGTTTCCCAATCACACGGTGGACGATACTCTGGGTTTCCCATGCATGTTTTAGCTGGAGGAAGAATCCCTTGAACCTGGAGAGTTGGGACCCATGGAATGGGTACCATGCAGTATGACTTCAAAGGGTCTGCATTTGCTCACCGAAACTCACCAATGCTATCAGCCTGATGTGTCCAGCCTTATGTCTCAACCAGCTCTGGGTGTAGATGTGTTAAATCCCGGTTGCATCACATGCCCTGAGTGAATTATTTAAGAATTGCTCTCTATTTCACTGTCTTTGTGTTTTGTTTTCGAAATTTATTTTGATAATGGGATTTATCGGATTTTCACTGCTGCGTTTCGGGCGCTGTACACACGCTTGATTCTCTTACGGAGACATATATATCCATGGATTTTAAGATTCTTCCTAGTCAGGTATATTCCTAGGCGTTGAATATGTGGTGTTGAGTCCATTTCGTTGAGCAAGGAGTAGGTCTTGTCTATTACATATTTGGCTTATGGAATGTTATCTGTGCTAATTTCAGTCTCTGGTTTTATGCAGCACCCCAAGGCACCTTTCCCCATAAGCAAGCACTAGTTGGTTTTCTAAATTTGAGACCCTGTTCTGTTTTGTAATTCAGTTCATGTGTAGTCAAGTTTACATTCCGTGTATTAGTGATATCTTATGATGTTTCTTTTTCTGTGTGACGTAGTTCACGTAGAATCACCGTACCTGCATCCACTCACAATGCCGCTACTGGCCTGATGACACAGATTTCATTGCTGAGTGATATTGCATTGTACGTACGTGCCACAACTTCTTTATCCATTTTTTACTTTCTGGGATATTTACCTGGTACTGTAGACGAGCTTCTTGGGAACACAGCCGTCCCAAAGTTTAGGGTGGCTCTCTGTTTTTGATTTTAATTTCCGTAAGCTATAGGACCATAAGTGGAAGTGCCATAGGCTGTGTTGCTTTGTTTCTTATGTGTTTCAAGAAACACCATACACTTCTCCAGGGTGGCTGCTGGCAATTTACATCCTGCCAATCAGCATAACAAGGCTCCCTGTTCTCCATATCCTGTCCTACCTTTCTGGATTTTACACTTTTTTCAGATGGCCCTTTTGCCCGGGGGGCAGTGAGACTTCATTGTAGTGCAGATTTCCTTTACAGGCTTGCTTGGTTGGCCAAAAAGAGCGTATGCGTTTTTTCCTGAATATATTCAGGAAAAAACGCATACGCCCTTTTTGGCCAAGTGCCTCATTGTCCACGTTCTGCCTCTTTTCCTATGCTTTCAGGGCAATTCCAGTCTAACCCCTGCAATGGTTTTCCTGAAACTCTGCCCCGCTTGCAAGTCCCCTTCGCAGGCTTACTTCAATATATTTTTGGAGGATAGCTGTCATTTATAACTCTGCAGGTTTGTGAATTACAGTGTCCCTGAGCTCCTCTCTTCAACTCGCTTTCTTGTGAGCTGGGCACAAAACCGCAGGATTGCTTCAGGCCCTAATCTGTTTCCGGCAGGGCACGCTGAGCCTTTGGTTAATTCCTCTTCCTGGTGGGAAATGAGCGTTACATTTGCCCGTGCAGACACCTACAGCTAGTCTCTCATTGGTTCTCCCTATTCCTGTTCATCTTGCACAGAAATTGCAAGCTGTGCCAAAGAGGAGGTTAAAGGCACTGACTCTCCAAGCGGGGAGAGTGTTAGTAAAGCATCTGGAATGGTGAACCCGAGGACCAGGATACGAAAACTGAGATACATTTTAAATCATTTCCCAATCACACGGTGGATGATACTCTGGGTTTCCCATGCATGTTTTAGCTGGAGGAAGAATCCCTTGAACCTGGAGAGTTGGGACCCATGGAATGGGTACCATGCAGTATGACTTCAAAGGGTCTGCATTTGCTCACCGAAACTCACCAATGCTATCAGCCTGAAGTGTCCAGCCTTATGTCTCAACCAGCTCTGGGTGTAGATGTGGTAAATCCAGGTTGCATCACATGCCGTGAGTGAATTATTTAAGAATTGCTTCCTATTTCACTGTCATTGTGTTTTGTTTTTGAAATTTATTTTAATAATGGGATTTATCGGATTTTCACTGCTTCGTTTATGCCGCTGTACACGCGCTTGATTCTGTTACGGAGACATATAAGTCTATGGGTTTTAAGATTCTTACTAATCCGGTATATTCTTAGGCATTGAATATGGCGTGTGGAGTCCATTTCGTTGAGCAAGGAGTAGGTCTTGACTATTACATATTTGGCTTATGGAATGGTATCTGTGCTAATTTCAATCTCTGGTTTTATGCAGCACCCCAACTCACCTTTCCCCTTAAGGAAGCATAAGTTGGTTTTCTTAATTTGAAACCCTCTTCTCTTTTGTAATTCAGTTCATGTGTAGCCATGTTAACATTCCATGTATTAGTGATATCTTATGTCTTTTTCTTTTTGAATTATGTGACTTCGAATGATCACACGTAACTCCTCTTGAGTTGTTATAACTGGCCGTATTTCATTGATTTCCAGGCTGAGTAATATTCCACTCTACATAAGCACCACATCTCTGTCCGTTTTTTCTCTGCAGATACTTTAAGTTATATCCTAGTCGAGGATCTTTTAAACAGAGAGGTGGTAAACATTGGGGTGCCTGTGTCCTCTCGATTTTTGTTTTTCCCAAGATATACGTCCATGAGTGCAAGTGCCCTGTGCTCGGTAGCTCATTTTTTAGATGCTTTAGTAAACACAATAGACTTATCCAGAGTGACCGTTGGCAATATACATTTCCACTATAAGACTCACAGGGCTCCCTTTTCTCCTTGCCCTGTCCTGCATTTCTGGTGTTTACACTTTATGAGGACGGCTCTTCTGACTGATGCAAAGTGATATGTTTTGTAGTATTGATTTCCAGTGCCCACCTGTTTGGTTGGCTAAAAAAGTGTATGCCCTTTTCTTGAATATATACAGAAAAAGATGCATACACCCTTTTTGGCCAACTGCAATGTTGGCAATGTTCAGCCCCTTTTCTTGTGCTTAATGGCGAGTCCTTTCTACCTCTTCCAATCCCTTTCCTGCCATTCTCCGTTGCTTACAAGTCCTTTTCTCTGACTTTCCTCAAGACATTTTTCAGTGATAGATATTTTCAATTCTGCAGTTTCGTGAATTTTAGTGCCCCTGAGTTCCATTTTCCAACTTGTGTTTATGGGAACTGGCCACAAAGCATCAGGATTCCTCAAGCCCTATTCTGTTTCCATGGGCAACCCTAGCCTTTGGTCAATTCGTCTTCCTGATTGGAAATTAGAGTGGCATGTGCCTGTCCGAACACCTAGGACTTGTCTCTCATTGTTCCTCCTCCTTCTGCTTCATCCTCTGGACAAATTCCAAACTGTATGCAACAGGATGTTGACAGTGCTGACATCTCCAAGTGGGGAGACTGTTAGTAAAGACGCTGGAGTGGTGAACCCTAGCACCAAGAGATGAGGAGATGAGATGCCTTTTCCAAACTTTTCCCGATCAGACGGTATACCATCCTCTGGGTGTGACAGGCATGTTTTAGGTGTAGGAAGGGTCCCATTCATGTGAGGAGAACACCAGGGGATTTTAAATATCAGTGTCTCTCCGCAACCCAAACTGGGGAATTTTTTAAGCTACGGCTACACATATGTTCATTAAGGGCCTTGGGAAGTAGGCAGAGTCCAAACTTTAGATGATTGAAGTCTTCAGGGTCAGAAGCACTCACCACTGTCTTCCCTTAGATTCCATTTTTACTGTCATTGATGGATGATGTCAATAAAAATATCTATTCTTTTTCAGATCATTTCCCCTTATAGGTTATTGCAAAATATTGAGTGTAGGTCCCTGTGCTATACAGTAGTTCCTTGCTGATGATTTCATACATAGCAGTGTGTATGTGTTAATCCCAAACTGTTAATTTATCCCTCCTCCTACCATTTCCCTTTGGTAATAATAAATTATAAGATTTTATGCTTCTCAGAAATGGGGGAGCTGAAAGAGAGGTATCATTTTCAATGCAAAAGCATTTAAAACAAGATTGAAGCTTTAACCAAGATTATTAGATGTACATCCTTGGAAAGAAATCACTTTGTTTCTCTAATATTGACCTGACAAAGAAGACAAACCTTTTCACTGAACTTGCTTATAAGAAAGTGATGGAAATATCAAATGGAAGTGTTAGAAACATCTTATTTTACCCGAGCCTTATACACTGTTCTATGTTAATTACAGTTTGGCTCACACATCTGTTCATTGAAGTTACAATGTTCTCAATTTCTGTTACTGATCCTCCAGAGTGGACGCCAACAAGTGTCCCCCTGCCCAGTGTCATTGGAGCCAATAGATCGAGACTGAGTTTGGTTCAAAAGCAAAGGAAACTTTATATTTTGATCAGAGAATGGAGAGGTGCTACCCTGTGGGCTGTGGGCTGGGCTGCTGTGTAGAGATCCTGTCAGAGTCACTGGGAGGGAGGGGGCTGAGCTCTCGAGGACCTGGTTGGCTGCAGCTCAGGCTCTATGTCACGGAGTCTGAACTGGGCCCCAGGAGCTGAAGTGTCGTCGAGCCATTCTGCTCTAGGAAATCTGGTCTGAAGTGCCGGGTGTGGAACCTCTGTATGCAGGACACTAGGAGCACCTGAAATTAGACAAAGCACAAAGGATAAAAATGGTTAGACTTTATTTTATTGCCCAGATTCTATTTTTATCTCCCAGGCATTTTTAAGGGGCTTTGCCTGGGACAAACTTCTCTTCTGCCTTTTGTCCCTTTCCTCATTCTTGGAGTGCTGCGGGTGCAGACCCTTCTTCTGTAACTGCTGAGTGCTGAGTTAGGAGGCTTCATACCCGTGGGCGAGGGTCAGAACTTCTCCCCAGCAGCCTCCAGGTGACGTTGATTGTCCCCAGGCCTCCTGCCTCCCTGCTCGTCCACCTGAGCACCAGTATTGGAAGTGTTATAGATTCTAATGACCTTTAAGGGTCCAGAAAGGAGATGTGCAGTGGCGCTGTGAGGTCCAGTTTCACTCCGCCCCACATTTGTTCGGCCACCTTAGGCTGACCGTTTCTGCCAGCCTAGATGCTCTGACTGACCGTTTCTGCCAGCCTAGATGCTCTGACCAACAGTCTGCGCTTTCTTCCATTAGGCCCCTGAATTAACGTAAAAACAGCACCAGGTGTCAGGATCCTGCCCGCTCAGCTCCCAGACAGTCCAGGGTCAGTGGTGATGAAGGATCATGATGGTCACTGAGTCAAGAGCCTTTGGAAGTAAACAGGAGTCCAGCCGGTCTTATTGGCCACCATCATCAGGGTGTCTGTAGGCTTTTCTATGGTGACAGCATGATATACGGTTCCCCCGCCAAGATTATTAGCTCCCCTCTGGGTACAGTAAGTACTGCAAGCAGTAGTCTACTCTTTTGGGACACACTCTTGTTGTTTTATGAGAGAAACTCCAGGTCAAGTGATGGTCACACGGGTCGTCATGGTGCCCCGTTGCCCCCGGTTATCTCTCTGGAGGTTGGAGTTGGAGGGCCTCCTCAATCGAGGTCAGTGTGCCCACGGAGCAAACCCTGCAACTTCAGGGCATGGTTGGGGGTTAGGATCACCACGTGGGGTCCGTTTCCCTTAGAAGGGAGGTGGCCTTTTGGGCTGCTGATTTCCAGGTTTTCAGATACCACCAGTATCTTGGCCAGATGTGGCGGTGGGCCAAGCCCCTTGGTGACCATAGCTTATCCTACCTGGATGGCATTCTTGCATTGTTCCATTTCAAGTGGTCCCAGTTTTTGCACTAATACTCCAATGGCGATTCACCTTTCACCAGGAATGTAAAGGTCAAAGGGTTTAGCTAAATTAGGGAGTTCCAGGGCAAGGGTCTGAATTGACTGCTCTTTCCATTCTTGAAAGGCCACTTCTGGATTCTATTCAAAAGGATCATCATCTTTTCCTTTCAGTGTTTCATATAGAGGCCCAGCTAGTAGACTGTAGTTAGGGATCCAGAGGCAGGAAACCCTGGCTTCCCCAGGAACCCCTAAGCTGTCTTCTAGTTTCAGAAAGGGGTAAGGCTGTAAATTGTTTCTTCCCTTTCCTGGGATGGGCTTCTCCGACCTTCTGTGAGAATGAAGCCCAGGCAGGTCACCGTAGTCTGTGATACTTGAGCTTTTTCGTGGACAACTTCTATCCTTTATTGGCTTGGTAGTTCTGAGGCCTCCTTAGTAGGGCTGGCGATCAGAATGTCGTCTGAATATTGAAGGAGTGTTTCCTTTTCCAGAGGTAGAACTTTTAGGTCTTTAGCTGAGCTTTCCCCAAAGATGGTGTGGGAATTTTTGAACCCTTGGGGCAAGACAGCCTGGAAGTATTGTTTTAGTTGTATGTTGAGTCCTGTCACTCACAAGCCAAAATTTCTTGTGACTCTGGGACTAATGGAATACAAAAGAAGGCATCAGTGAAGACTAATACAGAATACCAAGTCCTGGTGGTTGGTAGAATGACCAGCAGGGTGTAGGATTTAGGAACTACTGGAGGTATATCCTCAGTGGCTTCACTGACTGTCCTGACATCCTTTACCAGGACTCCAGCAGCCCATGGGGCTCTGGAGGTCAGGCCAATCCCAGGATATGGAGCTCACCTGGGCAGGTACCCTACCCCCACCCCAGCCCACGGGGCTCTCGTGTTCAGGCCCCTCCCAGGATATGGGATTCCCTGGGCAGGTCCTCTGCAGTCCATGGGGCTCCCGTGGTCAGGCCCCTCCCAGGATACAGAGCTACCCTTGCAGGTACCTTGGCAGGGCTGGGCACACAGGAACCGTGCACATAGCCCTCATTGCAGAGCACTCCCAGCTCACCTGTCGCTCAGATCTGACACAGAGCACCTCAGAGCAGGACTTGAACTAACAAACAGCAGCTCTGACAGGTCTGTGACCCTGGGCATCACTCTGTGCGGCCTCCTCCACCTGGTCTTCCAGAGACTTCCACTGCACCCGGGGCACCAGGCCTCTGTCTCCAACCACCACCCACCCCTCCTCTCCCTGACTCCTGGGTTCCTCTCATTAGGAGAGGGTTTTCTTGAAGTTGTCTCCCACTCATGGGCCAGATAATATAATTAGAAAACAAGCCAGAGCTGCAGCCCCTTGTCTATCCTGACTCTCAGGAGCCCACACCTGTTCCTTGGACCTGGCCAATTCAGCAAGTTCCATTTTCAGCAACTGTGAGCCCCTGAGGGGTGATTATTGGCTGGCTTGGGAAGCCTGACCGTGCCGGCCAGCCCTCCCCAGGTGTGCCTGGGTTGAGATCAATATAAACACCGCTCCAGGCAGCAAGAGCCCCTGCAGCTGTGCCTGACGCCATTTTCTCTGCCCTGTCAGCAGTCTCGGGGCTGGGCTGGTGGGAGGGAGTGAGAGGCCACGGCTTTGTGGGTGTCCCAGTGTGAGTGGGGCTCTGCTGGACTTTCTGCAGCAGTTGCCAAGATGCTACCTGCTAAAGAAGAGGATGTGTCACCCACACCTGCCGCTGGAATTTCTCCCTGGGCACAGGTGAGGAAGGAAGAAAGCAGTGGGGGCCGGGACAGCAGGGGTATCTCAGGCAGGGAAATGGAGAGCTTCCAGAAGAGCACCCAGGGCCAGGACCATCCTGGCTGGCCTGCAGGCACCAAGTCGGCTGGCATGCTGTCCCTCATGTGGCTCCATGGCCCTTCCTCTAGGTTTTCAAGTCCTTGTACATATTCAGGTGTTTAGCCTTGGAAGGGTGGGAACATTTCAGCAGCAGCTGGCCTGGGGCTCGGCCCACGTTTACTCACAGATACCTCGGCACGGTCCCCCAGCTTTGCAGTGAGGACGCTTGTTGCGAGGAGCATGCTGGCTGAATGGGAGATGATTCCCCACCACTGACCAACTTCAGAATTGTTTGCAATTGGAGCAAGTGCCCTGAAACGGTTTTCCTCTGTGTAACTGGTGGGTTCTGTTCTTTTTTATCTTTTTTTCGTTTTTGGTTCAAGGTAGATTTTATTCCTCTTTTGTGTATTTACAGATATAAGCATGGAAATAATTTATTCATATAAATACATGTATGTGAAGGGAAGAATATTTTTCTGTTTTACTTTTTTTAATTTTATTTTTTTATTTTGAATTTAATTTTATATTTTTATACAGCAGGTTGTTTTTGGTTATCTACTTTATACATATAAATGTATACATACCAATCCCAATATCTCAACTCCTCCCACCACCATCCCCAACAGCTATCCCCCCTTGTTGTCCATACGTTTGTTGTATACATGTATTGCTCTATTTCTGCCTTGCAAAACGGTTCATCTGTACAATTTTTCTAGGTTCCACATATATGCATTAATATACAAGATTTGTTTTTTTCTTTCTGACTTACTTCACTCTGTATGACAGTCTCTAGATCCATCAACGTCTCTACAAATGTCCCAATTTCATTCCTTTTTATGGCTTAGTAATATTCCATTTTATATATGTACCACCTCTTTATGCATTCGTCTGTCTGTGGGCATTTACGTTGCTTCCATTTCCTGGATAGTGTAAATAGTGATGCAATGAACATTGTGGTGAATGTCTCTTTTTGA
Organism: Phocoena phocoena; assembly: GCF_963924675.1. NCBI lineage: Eukaryota > Metazoa > Chordata > Mammalia > Artiodactyla > Phocoenidae > Phocoena > Phocoena phocoena. Next base: position 216,170 of record NW_027077438.1, read on the forward strand.
TTTATGGTTTTGTCTGGGTATATGCCCAGTAGAGGGATTGCTGTATCATATGGTAATTCTATTCTTAGTTTTATAAGAAACTCCATAATGTTCTCCACAGTGACTGTATCAATTTACGTTCCCAACAATAGTGGAAGAGGATTCCTTATCTCCACACCGTTTCCAGCATTTGTTGTTTGCAGATTTTCTGATGATGCCCATTCTAATAGGTGTGAGGTGATACACCATGGATGAGTCTATTTCGTTGAGCAAAGAGTAGGTCTTGTTTATTACGTATTTGGCTTATGGAATGGTATGTGTGCTAATTTCAATCTGTTTTTATACAGCAGCCCAACTCAACTTTCCCCTTAAGCAAGCATAAGGTTTTTATCTAAATGTGAGACTCTGTTCGGTTTTGTAATTCAGTTTATGTGTAGCCAAGTTTACACTCCCTCTATTAGTGATATCTTATGATAATTATCTTTCTTTGTGTGATATATTTCTCTTAGAATCATAATTAAATCCACTCAGTTTGCTGCTACAGGCCTGATGACATTGATTTCACTGCTGAGTGATATTCCGTTGTACGTAAGTAGCACAACTTCTTTATCCATTTTTTTCTTTCTGGGATATTTAATTTGTACTGGACTCGAGGTTCTTGTAAACACAGCAGCCCTAAATTTTGTGTTGGCTGTGTCTTGTTGATTTTAATTTTCCTAAGCTATAGGGCCAAAAGTGGAAGTGCCCTAGGCTCTGTAGCTTTGTTTTTTAGATGTTTCAGGATACACCATGAACATCTCCAGAGTGTCTGTTGGCAATTTACATCCCGCCCATCAGCATAACACGGCTCCCTGTTCTCCATGGCCTGTCCTGTGTTTCTGGTTTTTACACTTTAATCAGATGGCCTTTTTGACGAATGGGAAATGTGACTTCATTGTAGTGTGGATTTCCATTGCTGGAGTGCTTGGTTGGCCAAAATGTTCATATGCGTTTTTTCCTGAATATATTCAGGAAAAATGTATACGCACTTTTTGTCCATGTGCATCACTGTCAAAGATCTGCCGCTTTTCATATGCTTTAAATGCAATTCCAATCTACCTCTTGAAATATGATTCCTGCAATTCTGCCTCATTTTCAAGTCCTCTTTGCAGACTTACTTCGATATATTTTTGCCAATAGCTGTCATTTATCTCTGCAGGTTTGTGAATTACAGTGCCCCTGAGCTCCTTTCTTAACTCGCTTCCTTGTAAGCTGGCCACAAAACTGCAGGTTTGCTTCAGGCCATAATCAGGGTCCAGCACGGCACTCTGAGCCTTTGGTTAATTCCTCTTCCTGGTGGGAAATTAGAGTTAAATGTGCCCCTCCAGATACCTGCCTCACTCCCAGCCACATGGTGATGTATGTCCTCAGGTTTGAGGCCATATGTGATGGGTTCCTCATCTTTTGATGATGTGGCCCCACTGGTGTGTGGACACTCCTGCCTGGTTCCCATCCCCTTGGTGATGTGGGCCCTCTGGTGAGACTCTGATCCTGGTTGGGTTCCTCACACATCCGTGAGGTGAGCCCTCTTCTCTGAGGTCACTCCTGCCTGGCTGGCACAACCCGCCTTGTTGACTTCGGCACCCTGGTGGCAGTTGGAGCCTGCTGGGAGCCTCCTTCCCGCGGTGATGAGGCCCTCTGGCGTCAGACCCTAATGGCGGGGTTCCCACATTTTCTGATACGTGCTAAGTGGTACGAGGGCACTCCTGCCAGGTTCCCATCCTCATGAGCGTGTGGGCCTTCTGTTCTGAGGTCCTAACGGCTGGGTTGCTCACACTTTCATGATGTGGGCCCTCTGCTGTGAGGTCAATCCTGCCTGGCTGGCGCACGTCGCCTTGGCGATGTGGACCCTCTGGTGGCAGTTGGAGTGTGCTGGGGCCTCCTCCCCTCAGTGATGAGGGCCTTCTGGTGTCAGGCCCTAAGTGCTGGGCTCCACACATTTTCTGATGTGTGCCCAGTGGTGCGAGTCACTCCTGCCAGGTTCCCATCCCCATGGGCATGTGGGACTTCTGTTCTGTGGTCCCAACTGCTGGGTTGCTCACAGTTTCATGATGTGGGCCCTTTGCTGTGTGTTCACTCTGGCCTGTATCCCATAGTGTCAGTGCTCTGGGCCTCCAGCTTGGAGTTTCCAACTTCTCGATTCCTCACCTTTTTTATTCTATGGGCCCTCGGTTGTGCGTCTCCTCCTGCATGCCTCACTCCCAGCCCCTTCGTGATGTGTGTCCCCTTGTTTGAGGCCACATGTGCTGTGTTCCTCACCTTTCTATAATGTGGCCACACTGGTGTGAGGACACTCTTGCCTGGTTCCCATTCCCTTGGTGATGTTGGCCCCACTGCTGTTAGGACAGTCTTGCCTGGTTCCCATCACCTTGGTGATGTTGGCCCTCTGATGAGAGTCTGATCCTGGTTAGGTTCCTCACCCTTCTGTGAGGTGGGCCCTCTGCTCTGAGGTCACTCCTGCCTGGCTGGCACACCCCGCCTTGGCAACGTCGGCCATATGGTGGCAGTTGGAGCCTGCTGGGAGCCTCCTCCCCTCAGTGATGAGGGCCCTCTGGCCTCAGGCCCTAACTGCTGGGTTCCCACATTTTCTGATTCGTGCTAAGTGGTGCAAGGACACTCCTGCCAGGTTCCCATCCCCATGGGGATGTGAGCCTTCTGCTCTGAGGTCCCAACGGCTGTGTTGCTCACAGTTTCATGATGAGGGCCCTCTGGTGTGAGTTCACTCCTGCCTAGATCCCATAGCCTCGCTGCTCCTGGCTGCCTGCCGGAGGTTCCAACTGTGGGATTCCTCACCTTTTTTATTCTATGGTCCCTCTGTTTTGAGGATCCTCTGGCCTGCCTCACTCCCAGCCCCTTGGTGATGTGTGTCCTCAGGTTTGAGGCCACGTGTGCTGGGTCCCTCAAATTATGGTGATGTAGCCCCACTGGTGTGAGGACACTCCTGCCTGGTTCCCATTCCCTTGGTGATGTTGGCCCTCTGGTGACAGTCTGATCCTTGTTGGGTTCCTCACACTTCTGTGAGGTGGGCTTTCTGCTCTGAGGTCACTCCTGCCTGGTTGGCACACCCCGCCTTGGTGACATCGGCCTTATGGTGGCAGTTAGAGCCTGCTGGGAGCCTCCTCCCCTCGGTGATGAGGGTCCTCTGGCCTCAGGTCCTAACTGCTGGGTTCCCACATTTTCTGATTCGTGGAAGTGGGCCGAGGACACTCCTGTCAGGTTCCCATCCCCATAGGGATGTGGGCCTTCTGCTCTGAGGTCCCATCCGCTGGGTTGCTCACAGTTTCATGATGTGGGACCTCTGCTGTGAGTTTGCTGTGGCCTGGATCCCATAGACTCTGTGCTCTGGGCGGCCTACTGGCCGGTTCCAACTGCTGGATTCCTCACAACTTTTATTCTGTGGGCTCTGTTTTGTGAGGATACTCCTGCTTGCCTCACTCCTAGCCCCTTGGAGATGTGGGTCCCCTGTTTTAGGCCACATGTTCTGGGTTCCTCACCTTTCTATAATGTGGCCACACTGGTGTGAGGACCCTCCTGCCTGGTTCCGATCCCCTTGGTGATGTGGGCCCTCTGGTGAGAGTCTTATCCTGGCTGGTTTCCTCACCCTTCTGTGAGGTAGGCCCTCTGCGGTGAGGTCACTCCTGCCTGGCTGGCACACATCACCTTGGTGACGTGGGCCCTCAGTTGGGAGTTGGTGTCTGCTGCGAGTCTCCGTCCCTCGGTAATGAGGGCCCTCTTGCGTCAGACCCTAACTCCTGGGCTCCCAAAATTTGCAGATGTGCGACCTGTGGTGCGAGTACACTCCTGTCAGGTTCCCAACCCCATGGGAATTTGGGCCTTCTGCTCTGAGGTCCCAACGGCTGGGGTGCTCACAGTTTCATGATGAGGGCCCTCTGATGTGCGTTCATTCCGGCCTAGATCCCATAGGCTTGCTGCTCCTGGGCGCCTGCTGGGAGGTTCCAACTGCGGGATTCCTCACCTTTTTTATTCTATGGGCCCTCTGTTTTGAGGCTCCTCCTGCCTGCCTCAATCCCAGCCCCGTTGTGATGTGTGTCCTCTGGCGTGAGGCCACGTGTGCTGGGTCCCTCACCTTTCGATGATGTGGCCCCAATGGTGTGAGGACACTCGTGCCTGTTTCCCAGTCCCTTGGTGATGTGGCCCCTCTGGTGAGAGTCTGATCCTGGCTGGGTTCCTTACCGTTCTGTGAGGTGGGCCCTGTGCTCTGAGGTAACTCCTGCCTGGCTTGCTCCCATTGCCTTGGTGACGTCGGCCCTCTGGTGGCAGTTGGATCCTTTTGGAGACTCCTGTCCTCGGTGATGAGGTCCCTCTGGCGTCAGGCTCTAACTGCTGGGCTCCCCAGGTTTTCTGATGTGAGCCCAGTGATGCCAGGACACTCGTGAAATGTTCCCATCCCCATGGCGATATGGGCCTTCTGCTCTGAGGTTCCAACGACTGGGTTGCTCACAGTTTCCTGATGTTAGCTCTCTGGTGTTAGTTCACTCATTCCTAGATCCCATAGCCTCTGTACTCTGGGCCGCCTGCTGGGAAGTTCCAACTGCTGGGTTCCTCACCTTTCTTATTCTTTGGGCCCTGTGTTGGGAGGCTCCTCCTGCCTGTGTCACTCCCAGCCCCTTGGTGATGTAGGTCCTCTGGTTTGTGGCCACATGTGCCAGTTTCCTCATCTTTTAGTGATGTGGCCCCACTGGTGTGAGGACACTCGTGCCTGGTTCCCGTCCCCTTGGTGATATGGGCCCTCTGGTGAGAGTCTGATCCTGGTTGGGTTCCTCACACTTCTTTGAGGTGGGCCGTCTGCTGTGAGGTCACTCCTGCCTGGCTGGCACACCCCGCCTTGGCGACGTGGGCCCTCTTGTGGTAGTTGGAACATGCTGGGAGCCTCCTCCCCTCAGTGATGAGGGCCCTCTGGCGTCAGGCCCTAACTGCTGGGTACCCACATTTTCTGATATGTGCTAAGTGGTGCGAGGACACTCCTGCCATGCTCCCAACACCTTGGGGATGTGGACCTTCTGCTCTGAGGTCCAAATGGCTGGGTTGCTCGCAGTTTCATGATGTGGACCCTCTGCTGTGAGTTTACTGCGGCCTGAATCGCATAGACTTGGTGCTCTTGGCCGCCTGCTGGGAGGTTCCCATTGCTGGATTCCTCAGCTTTTTTATTCTATGGGCCCTGTGTTGTGAGGCTACTCCTGCCTGCCTCATTCCGAGCCCCTTGGAGATGTGGGTCTTCTGGTTTAGGCCACATGTGCTGGGTTCCTCACCTTTCTATGATGTGGCCACACTGGTGTGAAGACTCTCCTGCCTGGTTCTGATCACCTTGGTGATGTGGGCCCTCTGGTGAGAGTCTTATCCTGGCTGTGTTCCTCACCCTTCTGTGAGGTAGGCCCTCTGCGGTGAGGTCACTCCTACCTGGCTGTCACACGTCACCTTGGCGACGTGGGACCTCAGTTGGGTGTTGGTGCCTGATTGGAGTCTCCTCCCCTTGGTAATGAGGGCCCTCTGGCGTCAGGCCCTAACTCCTGGGTTCCCTAAATTCTCTGATGTGTGCCCTGTGGTGCGAGTACACTTCTGACAGGTTCCCAACCCCATGGGAATGTGGGCCTTCTGCTCTGAGATCCCAACGCCTAGGTTGCTCACAGTTTCATGATGACGGCCCTCTGGTGTGAGATCACTCCGGCCTGGATCCCATAGTCTCGCTGCTCCTGGCCGCCTGCTGGGAGGTTCCAACTGCGGGATTCTTCACCTCTTTAATTCTATGGTCCCTCTGTTTTGAGGCTCCTCCTGCCTGCCTCAATCCCAGCTCCCTTGTGATGTGTGTCCTCTGGTTTGAGGCCACGTGTGCTGGGTCCCTCACTTTTCGGTGATGTGGCCCCACTAGTGTGAGGACACTCCTGCCTGGTTCCCATTCCCTTGGTGATGTGGGCCCTCTGGTGAGAATCTGATCCTCTTTAGTTCTTCACACTTCTGTGAGGTTGACCCTCTGCTCTGAGGTCACTCCTGCCTGGTTGTCGCACTCCGCATTGGCGACGTCGCCCCTCTGGTAGCAGTCGGAGCTGGCTGGGAGCCACCGCCCCTCGGTGATGAGGGCCCTCTGGCATCAGGCACTAATTGCTGGGCTCCCCACATTTTTTCATGTGTGCCCACTCTTGCGATGACACTCCTGCTTGTTTCCCTTCCCCATGGGGATGTGGGCCTTCTGCTCTGAGGTCACAACGGCTGGGTTGCTTACAGAATCACAATGAGGGCCCTCTGTTGTGAGTTCATGCCGGCCTGGATCTCATAGCCTCAGTGCTCTGGGCCGCCTGCTAGGAAGATCCAACTGCTGGTTTCCACACCTTTTGTATACAATGGGACATGTGTTGTGAGGTTAATCCTGCCTGCCTCACTCCGAAACCCATGGTGATGTGGGTCCTCTGGTTTGAGGCCACATGTGCTGGGTACCTCAACTTTTGATGATGTGGCCCCACGGGTGTGAGGACACTCCTGCCTGGTTCCCATCACCTTGGTGATGTGGGCCCTCTGGGGAGAGTCTGATCCTGGCTGGGTTCCCTACCATTCTGTGAGGTGGGCCCTCTGATGTCAGGTCACTCCTGCCTGGCTAGCTCACATCGCCTTGGCGACGTGGGCCCTCTGTTGGCCACTGGAGCATGCTGGGAGCCTCCTACTCCCGTGAATGATGGCCCTGGAAAAAATGCATATGCCCTTTTTGGCCAAGTGCTTCATTGACGAGGTTCTGCCACTTCTCTTATGCTTTCAGAGCAATTCACGTCTACCTCCTGAAATCGGATTCCAGCAATTCTGCCCCACTTTCAAGTCCTCTTCGCAGCCTTAATTCAATATATTTTTGTACGATTTCTGTCATTTATAAGTCTGCAGGTATGTGAATGACAGTGCCCCTGAGCTCCTTTCCTCAACTCGCTTTCTTGTGAGCTGGCCACAAAACCGCAGGATTGCTTCAGGCCCTAATCTTGTTCCAGCACGGCATGCTGAGCCTTTGGTTAATTCCTTTTCCTGTTGGGAAATGAGTGTTAAAATTGCCCGTGCATACTGGGCATATACCCTGAGAAAACCAAAATTCAAAAAGAGTCATGTACCAAAATGTTCATTGCAGCTCTATTTACAATAGCCCGGAGATGGAAAGAACCTAAGCGCCCATCATCGGACGAATGGATAAAGAAGATGTGGCACATATACACAATGGAATATTACTCAGCCTTAAAAAGAAATGAAACTGAGTTATTTGTAATGAGATGGATAGACCTAGAGTCTGTCATACAGAGTGAAGTAAGTCAGAAAGAAAAAGACAAATAGCGTATGCTAATACATATATATGGAATTTAAAGGAAAAAAATGTCATGAAGAACCTAGGGATAAGACAGGAATAGAGGCGCAGACCTACAGGAGAACGGAATTGAGGATATGGGGAGGGGGAATGGTGAGTTTTGACAGGGTGAGAGAGAGTCATGGACATATACACACTAACAAATGTAGTAAGGTAGATAGCAAGGGGGAAGCAGCCACAAGGCACAGGGATATTAGCTCGGGGCGTTGGGACAGCCTGGAGGGGTGGAAGGGGGAGAGAGGGAGGGAGGGAGACACAAGAGGGAAGACACAGGGAGCATATGTATATGTATAGCTGATTCACTTTGTTATAAAGCAAAAACTAACACACCATTGTAAAGCAATTATACCCCAATAAAGATGTTAAAAAAATATTTGCCCGTGCACACACCTACAGATAGTCTCCCATTGGTTCTCCTTATTCCTGTTCATCTTGCGCAGAAATTGCAAACAGTGCCAAACAGGAGGTTAAAGGCACTGACTCTCCAAATGGGGAGAGTGTAAGAAAAGGGTCTGGAATGGTGAACCTGAGTACCAGGGGACGAAAACAGACATGCATGTAAAAAGGTTTCCCAGTCACACGGTGGAGCATACTCTGGGTTTCCCATGCAAATTTTAGCAGAAGGAAGAATCCCTTGAACCTGGAGAGTTGGGAACCATGGAATGGGTACCAGGCAGTATGACATCAAAGGGTCTGCATTTGCTCACTGAACCTCACCAATGCTATCAGCCCAAAGGGTCAAGCCTTATCTCTCACCCAGCTCTGGGTGTAGATGTGGTAAACCAGGTTGCATCACATGCCCTGTGTGAGTTATTTAAGAATTGCTCTCTATTTCACTGTCATTGTGTTTTGTTTTTGAAATTTTTTTTGACACTGGGATTTATCGGATTTTCACTGCTGCGTTAATGCCGCTGTACACACTCTTGATTCTCTTACGGAGACATAAATATCCACGGGTTTTAAGATTCTTCCTAGTCAGGTATATTCCTAGGCGTTGAATATGTGGTGTTGAGTCCATTTCGTTGAGAAAGGAGTAGGTCTTGTCTATTACATATTTGGCTTATGGAACGGTATCTGTGCTAATTTCAGTCTCTGGTTTTATGCAGCACTCCAACGCACCTTTCTCCATAAGAAAGCACAAGTTGGTTTTCTAAATTTGAGACTGTTCTGTTTTGTAATTCAGTTCATGTGTAGTCAAGTTTACATACTGTGTATTAGTGATATTTTATGATGTTTCTTTTTATGTGTGACTTATTTCACGTAGAATCACCATACCTGTATCCACTCACTATGCCACTACGGGCCTGATGACACAGATTTCATTGCTGAGTGATATTCCATTGTACGTACGTACCACAACTTCTTTATCCATTGTTTGCTCTCTGAGATATTTACCTGGTACTGTAAACGAGGTTCTTGTGAACAGAGAGGTCCCAAACTTTGAGGTGGCTGGGTGTTTTTGATTTTAATTTCCCTAAGCTGTAGGACCATAAGTGGAAGTGCCATAGGCTGTGTTGCTTTGTTTCTTACGTGTTTCAGGAAACACATAACACTTCTCCAGAATGGCTGTCGGCAATTTACATCATATGCATCAGCATAATAAGGATCCCTGTTTTCCATTGCCTGTCCTCCGTTTCTGGATTTTACAATTTTCTTAAATGGCCCTTTTGCCCTGGGGGGCACTGAGATTTCATTGTAGTGCAGGTTTATTTACAAGCTTCTTGGTTGGCCAAAAAGTGCGTATGCGTTTTTTCCTGAATATATTTAGGGAAAAAAGCCTCCGCACTTTTTGGACAAGTGCATCATTATCGACGTTCTGCCTCTTTTCCTATTCTTTAAGTGTAATTCCAGTTTAACCCTTCAATCGTTTTCCTGAATTTCTGCCCCGCTTTCAAGTCCCCTTTGCAGGCTTACTTCAATATATTTTTGGAGGATAGCTGTCATTTATAACTCTGCTGGTTTGTGAATTACAGTGCCCCTGAGCTCCTTTCTTCAACTCGCTTTCTTGTGAGCTGGGCACAAAACCGCAGGATTGCTTCAGGCACTAATCTCTTTCCAGCAGGGCACGCTGAGCGTTTGGTTAATTCCTCTTCCTGGTGGGAAATGAGCATTACATTTGCCCGTGCAGACACCTACAGCTAGTCTCTCATTGGTTCTCCCTATTCCTGTTCATCTTGCACAGAAATTGCAAGCTGTGCCAAAGAGGAGGTTAAAGGCAATGACTCTCCAAGCGGGGAGAGTGTTAGTAAAGCATCTGGAATGTTGAACCCGAGGACCAGGATACGAAAACTGAGATGCATTTAAAATCGTTTCCCAATCACACGGTGGACGATACTCTGGGTTTCCCATGCATGTTTTAGCTGGAGGAAGAATCCCTTGAACCTGGAGAGTTGGGACCCATGGAATGGGTACCATGCAGTATGACTTCAAAGGGTCTGCATTTGCTCACCGAAACTCACCAATGCTATCAGCCTGATGTGTCCAGCCTTATGTCTCAACCAGCTCTGGGTGTAGATGTGTTAAATCCCGGTTGCATCACATGCCCTGAGTGAATTATTTAAGAATTGCTCTCTATTTCACTGTCTTTGTGTTTTGTTTTCGAAATTTATTTTGATAATGGGATTTATCGGATTTTCACTGCTGCGTTTTGGCCGCTGTACACACGCTTGATTCTCTTACGGAGACATATATATCCATGGATTTTAAGATTCTTCCTAGTCAGGTATATTCCTAGGCGTTGAATATGTGGTGTTGAGTCCATTTCGTTGAGCAAGGAGTAGGTCTTGTCTATTACATATTTGGCTTATGGAATGTTATCTGTGCTAATTTCAGTCTCTGGTTTTATGCAGCACCCCAAGGCACCTTTCCCCATAAGCAAGCACTAGTTGGTTTTCTAAATTTGAGACCCTGTTCTGTTTTGTAATTCAGTTCATGTGTAGTCAAGTTTACATTCCGTGTATTAGTGATATCTTATGATGTTTCTTTTTCTGTGTGACGTAGTTCACGTAGAATCACCGTACCTGCATCCACTCACAATGCCGCTACGGGCCTGATGACACAGATTTCATTGCTGAGTGATATTGCATTGTACGTACGTGCCACAACTTCTTCATCCATTTTTTGCTTTCTGGGATATTTACCTGGTACTGTAGACGAGCTTCTTGGGAACACAGCCGTCCCAAACTTTGGGGTGGCTCTCTGTTTTTGATTTTAATTTCCGTAAGCTATAGGACCATAAGTGGAAGTGCCATAGGCTGTGTTGCTTTGTTTCTTACGTGTTTCAAGAAACACCATACACTTCTCCAGGGTGGCTGCTGGCAATTTACATCCTGCCAATCAGCATAACAAGGCTCCCTCTTCTCCATATCCTGTCCTACCTTTCTGGATTTTACACTTTTTTCAGATGGCCCTTTTGCCCGGGGGGCAGTGAGACTTCATTGTAGTGCAGATTTCCTTTACAGGCTTGCTTGGTTGGCCAAAAAGAGCGTATGCGTTTTTTCCTGAATATATTCAGGTGCATCATTGTCCACGTTCTGCCTCTTTTCCTATGCTTTCAGGGCAATTCCAGTCTACCCCCTGCAATGGTTTTCCTGAAACTCTGCCCCGCTTTCAAGTCCCCTTCGCAGGCTTACTTCAATATATTTTTGGAGGATAGCTGTCATTTATAACTCTGCAGGTTTGTGAATTACAGTGTCCCTGAGCTCCTCTCTTCAACTCGCTTTCTTGTGAGCTGGGCACAAAACCGCAGGATTGCTTCAGGCCCTAATCTGTTTCCGGCAGGGCACGCTGAGCCTTTGGTTTGAATATGGCGTGTGGAGTCCATTTCGTTGAGCAAGGAGTAGGTCTTGACTATTACATATTTGGCTTATGGAATGGTATCTGTGCTAATTTCAATCTCTGGTTTTATGCAGCACCCCAACTCACCTTTCCCCTTAAGGAAGCATAAGTTGGTTTTCTTAATTTGAAACCCTCTTCTCTTTTGTAATTCAGTTCATGTGTAGCCATGTTAACATTCCATGTATTAGTGATATCTTATGTCTTTTTCTTTTTGAATTATGTGACTTCGAATGATCACACGTAACTCCTCTTGAGTTGTTATAACTGGCCGTATTTCATTGATTTCCAGGCTGAGTAATATTCCACTCTACATAAGCACCACATCTCTGTCCGTTTTTTCTCTGCAGATACTTTAAGTTATATCCTAGTCGAGGATCTTTTAAACAGAGAGGTGGTAAACATTGGGGTGCCTGTGTCCTCTCGATTTTTGTTTTTCCCAAGATATACGTCCATGAGTGCAAGTGCCCTGTGCTCGGTAGCTCATTTTTTAGATGCTTTAGTAAACACAATAGACTTATCCAGAGTGACCGTTGGCAATATACATTTCCACTATAAGACTCACAGGGCTCCCTTTTCTCCTTGCCCTGTCCTGCATTTCTGGTGTTTACACTTTATGAGGACGGCTCTTCTGACTGATGCAAAGTGATATGTTTTGTAGTATTGATTTCCAGTGCCCACCTGTTTGGTTGGCTAAAAAAATGTATGCCCTTTTCTTGAATATATACAGAAAAAGACGCATACACCCTTTTTGGCCAACTGCAATGTTGGCAATGTTCAGCCCCTTTTCTTGTGCTTAATGGCGAGTCCTTTCTACCTCTTCCAATCCCTTTCCTGCCATTCTCCGTTGCTTACAAGTCCTTTTCTCTGACTTTCCTCAAGACATTTTTCAGTGATAGATATTTTCAATTCTGCAGTTTCGTGAATTTTAGTGCCCCTGAGTTCCATTTTCCAACTTGTGTTTATGGGAACTGGCCACAAAGCATCAGGATTCCTCAAGCCCTATTCTGTTTCCATGGGCAACCCTAGCCTTTGGTCAATTCGTCTTCCTGATTGGAAATTAGAGTGGCATGTGCCTGTCCGAACACCTAGGACTTGTCTCTCATTGTTCCTCCTCCTTCTGCTTCATCCTCTGGACAAATTCCAAACTGTATGCAACAGGATGTTGACAGTGCTGACATCTCCAAGTGGGGAGACTGTTAGTAAAGACGCTGGAGTGGTGAACCCTAGCACCAAGAGATGAGGAGATGAGATGCCTTTTCCAAACTTTTCCCGATCAGACGGTATACCATCCTCTGGGTGTGACAGACATGTTTTAGGTGTAGGAAGAGTCCCATTCATGTGAGGAGAACACCAGGGGATTTTAAATATCAGTGTCTCTCCGCAACCCAAACTGGGGAATTTTTTAAGCTACGGCTACACATATGTTCATTAAGGGCCTTGGGAAGTAGGCAGAGTCCAAACTTTAGATGATTGAAGTCTTCAGGGTCAGAAGCACTCACCACTGTCTTCCCTTAGATTCCATTTTTACTGTCATTGATGGATGATGTCAATAAAAATATCTATTCTTTTTCAGATCATTTCCCCTTATAGGTTATTGCAAAATATTGAGTGTAGTTCCCTGTGCTATACAGTAGTTCCTTGCTGATGATTTCATACATAGCAGTGTGTATGTGTTAATCCCAAACTGTTAATTTATCCCTCCTCCTACCATTTCCCTTTGGTAATAATAAATTATAAGATTTTATGCTTCTCAGAAATGGGGGAGCTGAAAGAGAGGTATCATTTTCAATGCAAAAGCATTTAAAACAAGATTGAAGCTTTAACCAAGATTATTAGATGTACATCCTTGGAAAGAAATCACTTTGTTTCTCTAATATTGACCTGACAAAGAAGACAAACCTTTTCACTGAACTTGCTTATAAGAAAGTGATGGAAATATCAAATGGAAGTGTTAGAAACATCTTATTTTACCCGAGCCTTATACACTGTTCTATGTTAATTACAGTTTGGCTCACACATCTGTTCATTGAAGTTACAATGTTCTCAATTTCTGTTACTGATCCTCCAGAGTGGACGCCAACAAGTGTCCCCCTGCCCAGTGTCATTGGAGCCAATAGATCGAGACTGAGTTTGGTTCAAAAGCAAAGGAAACTTTATATTTTGATCAGAGAATGGAGAGGTGCTACCCTGTGGGCTGTGGGCTGGGCTGCTGTGTAGAGATCCTGTCAGAGTCACTGGGAGGGAGGGGGCTGAGCTCTCGAGGACCTGGTTGGCTGCAGCTCAGGCTCTATGTCACGGAGTCTGAACTGGGCCCCAGGAGCTGAAGTGTCATCGAGCCATTCTGCTCTAGGAAATCTGGTCTGAAGTGCCGGGTGTGGAACCTCTGTATGCGGGACACTAGGAGCACCTGAAATTAGACAAAGCACAAAGGATAAAAATGGTTAGACTTTATTTTATTGCCCAGATTCTATTTTTATCTCCCAGGCATTTTTAAGGGGCTTTGCCTGGGACAAACTTCTCTTCTGCCTTTTGTCCCTTTCCTCATTCTTGGAGTGCTGCGGGTGCAGACCCTTCTTCTGTAACTGCTGAGTGCTGAGTTAGGAGGCTTCATACCCGTGGGCGAGGGTCAGAACTTCTCCCCAGCAGCCTCCAGGTGACGTTGATTGTCCCCAGGCCTCCTGCCTCCCTGCTCGTCCACCTGAGCACCAGTATTGGAAGTGTTATAGATTCTAATGACCTTTAAGTGTCCAGAAAGGAGATGTGCAGTGGCGCTGTGAGGTCCAGTTTCACTCCGCCCCACATTTGTTCGGCCACCTTAGGCTGACCGTTTCTGCCAGCCTAGATGCTCTGACTGACCGTTTCTGCCAGCCTAGATGCTCTGACCAACAGTCTGCGCTTTCTTCCATTAGGCCCCTGAATTAACGTAAAAACAGCACCAGGTGTCAGGATCCTGCCCGCTCAGCTCCCAGACAGTCCAGGGTCAGTGGTGATGAAGGATCATGATGGTCACTGAGTCAAGAGCCTTTGGAAGTAAACAGGAGTCCAGCCGGTCTTATTGGCCACCATCATCAGGGTGTCTGTAGGCTTTTCTATGGTGACAGCATGATATACGGTTCCCCCGCCAAGATTATTAGCTCCCCTCTGGGTACAGTAAGTACTGCAAGCAGTAGTCTACTCTTTTGGGACACACTCTTGTTGTTTTATGAGAGAAACTCCAGGTCAAGTGATGGTCACACGGGTCGTCATGGTGCCCCGTTGCCCCCGGTTATCTCTCTGGAGGTTGGAGTTGGAGGGCCTCCTCAATCGAGGTCAGTGTGCCCACGGAGCAAACCCTGCAACTTCAGGGCATGGTTGGGGGTTAGGATCACCACGTGGGGTCCGTTTCCCTTAGAAGGGAGGTGGCCTTTTGGGCTGCTGATTTCCAGGTTTTCAGATACCACCAGTATCTTGGCCAGATGTGGCGGTGGGCCAAGCCCCTTGGTGACCATAGCTTATCCTACCTGGATGGCATTCTTGCATTGTTCCATTTCAAGTGGTCCCAGTTTTTGCACTAATACTCCAATGGCGATTCACCTTTCACCAGGAATGTAAAGGTCAAAGGGTTTAGCTAAATTAGGGAGTTCCAGGGCAAGGGTCTGAATTGACTGCTCTTTCCATTCTTGAAAGGCCACTTCTGGATTCTATTCAAAAGGATCATCATCTTTTCCTTTCAGTGTTTCATATAGAGGCCCAGCTAGTAGACTGTAGTTAGGGATCCAGAGGCAGGAAACCCTGGCTTCCCCAGGAACCCCTAAGCTGTCTTCTAGTTTCAGAAAGGGGTAAGGCTGTAAATTGTTTCTTCCCTTTCCTGGGATGGGCTTCTCCGACCTTCTGTGAGAATGAAGCCCAGGCAGGTCACCGTAGTCTGTGATACTTGAGCTTTTTCGTGGACAACTTCTATCCTTTATTGGCTTGGTAGTTCTGAGGCCTCCTTAGTAGGGCTGGCGATCAGAATGTCGTCTGAATATTGAAGGAGTGTTTCCTTTTCCAGAGGTAGAACTTTTAGGTCTTTAGCTGAGCTTTCCCCAAAGATGGTGTGGGAATTTTTGAACCCTTGGGGCAAGACAGCCTGGAAGTATTGTTTTAGTTGTATGTTGAGTCCTGTCACTCACAAGCCAAAATTTCTTGTGACTCTGGGACTAATGGAATACAAAAGAAGGCATCAGTGAAGACTAATACAGAATACCAAGTCCTGGTGGTTGGTAGAATGACCAGCAGGGTGTAGGATTTAGGAACTACTGGAGGTATATCCTCAGTGGCTTCACTGACTGTCCTGACATCCTTTACCAGGACTCCAGCAGCCCATGGGGCTCTGGAGGTCAGGCCAATCCCAGGATATGGAGCTCACCTGGGCAGGTACCCTACCCCCACCCCAGCCCACGGGGCTCTCGTGTTCAGGCCCCTCCCAGGATATGGGATTCCCTGGGCAGGTCCTCTGCAGTCCATGGGGCTCCCGTGGTCAGGCCCCTCCCAGGATACAGAGCTACCCTTGCAGGTACCTTGGCAGGGCTGGGCACACAGGAACCGTGCACATAGCCCTCATTGCAGAGCACTCCCAGCTCACCTGTCGCTCAGATCTGACACAGAGCACCTCAGAGCAGGACTTGAACTAACAAACAGCAGCTCTGACAGGTCTGTGACCCTGGGCATCACTCTGTGCGGCCTCCTCCACCTGGTCTTCCAGAGACTTCCACTGCACCCGGGGCACCAGGCCTCTGTCTCCAACCACCACCCACCCCTCCTCTCCCTGACTCCTGGGTTCCTCTCATTAGGAGAGGGTTTTCTTGAAGTTGTCTCCCACTCATGGGCCAGATAATATAATTAGAAAACAAGCCAGAGCTGCAGCCCCTTGTCTATCCTGACTCTCAGGAGCCCACACCTGTTCCTTGGACCTGGCCAATTCAGCAAGTTCCATTTTCAGCAACTGTGAGCCCCTGAGGGGTGATTATTGGCTGGCTTGGGAAGCCTGACCGTGCCGGCCAGCCCTCCCCAGGTGTGCCTGGGTTGAGATCAATATAAACACCGCTCCAGGCAGCAAGAGCCCCTGCAGCTGTGCCTGACGCCATTTTCTCTGCCCTGTCAGCAGTCTCGGGGCTGGGCTGGTGGGAGGGAGTGAGAGGCCACGGCTTTGTGGGTGTCCCAGTGTGAGTGGGGCTCTGCTGGACTTTCTGCAGCAGTTGCCAAGATGCTACCTGCTAAAGAAGAGGATGTGTCACCCACACCTGCCGCTGGAATTTCTCCCTGGGCACAGGTGAGGAAGGAAGAAAGCAGTGGGGGCCGGGACAGCAGGGGTATCTCAGGCAGGGAAATGGAGAGCTTCCAGAAGAGCACCCAGGGCCAGGACCATCCTGGCTGGCCTGCAGGCACCAAGTCGGCTGGCATGCTGTCCCTCATGTGGCTCCATGGCCCTTCCTCTAGGTTTTCAAGTCCTTGTACATATTCAGGTGTTTAGCCTTGGAAGGGTGGGAACATTTCAGCAGCAGCTGGCCTGGGGCTCGGCCCACGTTTACTCACAGATACCTCGGCACGGTCCCCCAGCTTTGCAGTGAGGACGCTTGTTGCGAGGAGCATGCTGGCTGAATGGGAGATGATTCCCCACCACTGACCAACTTCAGAATTGTTTGCAATTGGAGCAAGTGCCCTGAAACGGTTTTCCTCTGTGTAACTGGTGGGTTCTGTTCTTTTTTATCTTTTTTTCGTTTTTGGTTCAAGGTAGATTTTATTCCTCTTTTGTGTATTTACAGATATAAGCATGGAAATAATTTATTCATATAAATACATGTATGTGAAGGGAAGAATATTTTTCTGTTTTACTTTTTTTAATTTTATTTTTTTATTTTGAATTTAATTTTATATTTTTATACAGCAGGTTGTTTTTGGTTATCTACTTTATACATATAAATGTATACATACCAATCCCAATATCTCAACTCCTCCCACCACCATCCCCAACAGCTATCCCCCCTTGTTGTCCATACGTTTGTTGTATACATGTATTGCTCTATTTCTGCCTTGCAAAACGGTTCATCTGTACAATTTTTCTAGGTTCCACATATATGCATTAATATACAAGATTTGTTTTTTTCTTTCTGACTTACTTCACTCTGTATGACAGTCTCTAGATCCATCAACGTCTCTACAAATGTCCCAATTTCATTCCTTTTTATGGCTTAGTAATATTCCATTTTATATATGTACCACCTCTTTATGCATTCGTCTGTCTGTGGGCATTTACGTTGCTTCCATTTCCTGGATAGTGTAAATAGTGATGCAATGAACATTGTGGTGAATGTCTCTTTTTGATTTATGGTTTTGTCTGGGTATATGCCCAGTAGAGGGATTGCTGTATCATATGGTAATTCTATTCTTAGTTTTATAAGAAACTCCATAATGTTCTCCACAGTGACTGTATCAATTTACGTTCCCAACAATAGTGGAAGAGGATTCCTTATCTCCACACCGTTTCCAGCATTTGTTGTTTGCAGATTTTCTGATGATGCCCATTCTAATAGGTGTGAGGTGATACACCATGGATGAGTCTATTTCGTTGAGCAAAGAGTAGGTCTTGTTTATTACGTATTTGGCTTATGGAATGGTATGTGTGCTAATTTCAATCTGTTTTTATACAGCAGCCCAACTCAACTTTCCCCTTAAGCAAGCATAAGGTTTTTATCTAAATGTGAGACTCTGTTCGGTTTTGTAATTCAGTTTATGTGTAGCCAAGTTTACACTCCCTCTATTAGTGATATCTTATGATAATTATCTTTCTTTGTGTGATATATTTCTCTTAGAATCATAATTAAATCCACTCAGTTTGCTGCTACAGGCCTGATGACATTGATTTCACTGCTGAGTGATATTCCGTTGTACGTAAGTAGCACAACTTCTTTATCCATTTTTTTCTTTCTGGGATATTTAATTTGTACTGGACTCGAGGTTCTTGTAAACACAGCAGCCCTAAATTTTGTGTTGGCTGTGTCTTGTTGATTTTAATTTTCCTAAGCTATAGGGCCAAAAGTGGAAGTGCCCTAGGCTCTGTAGCTTTGTTTTTTAGATGTTTCAGGATACACCATGAACATCTCCAGAGTGTCTGTTGGCAATTTACATCCCGCCCATCAGCATAACACGGCTCCCTGTTCTCCATGGCCTGTCCTGTGTTTCTGGTTTTTACACTTTAATCAGATGGCCTTTTTGACGAATGGGAAATGTGACTTCATTGTAGTGTGGATTTCCATTGCTGGAGTGCTTGGTTGGCCAAAATGTTCATATGCGTTTTTTCCTGAATATATTCAGGAAAAATGTATACGCACTTTTTGTCCATGTGCATCACTGTCAAAGATCTGCCGCTTTTCATATGCTTTAAATGCAATTCCAATCTACCTCTTGAAATATGATTCCTGCAATTCTGCCTCATTTTCAAGTCCTCTTTGCAGACTTACTTCGATATATTTTTGCCAATAGCTGTCATTTATCTCTGCAGGTTTGTGAATTACAGTGCCCCTGAGCTCCTTTCTTAACTCGCTTCCTTGTAAGCTGGCCACAAAACTGCAGGTTTGCTTCAGGCCATAATCAGGGTCCAGCACGGCACTCTGAGCCTTTGGTTAATTCCTCTTCCTGGTGGGAAATTAGAGTTAAATGTGCCCCTCCAGATACCTGCCTCACTCCCAGCCACATGGTGATGTATGTCCTCAGGTTTGAGGCCATATGTGATGGGTTCCTCATCTTTTGATGATGTGGCCCCACTGGTGTGTGGACACTCCTGCCTGGTTCCCATCCCCTTGGTGATGTGGGCCCTCTGGTGAGACTCTGATCCTGGTTGGGTTCCTCACACATCCGTGAGGTGAGCCCTCTTCTCTGAGGTCACTCCTGCCTGGCTGGCACAACCCGCCTTGTTGACTTCGGCACCCTGGTGGCAGTTGGAGCCTGCTGGGAGCCTCCTTCCCGCGGTGATGAGGCCCTCTGGCGTCAGACCCTAATGGCGGGGTTCCCACATTTTCTGATACGTGCTAAGTGGTACGAGGGCACTCCTGCCAGGTTCCCATCCTCATGAGCGTGTGGGCCTTCTGTTCTGAGGTCCTAACGGCTGGGTTGCTCACACTTTCATGATGTGGGCCCTCTGCTGTGAGGTCAATCCTGCCTGGCTGGCGCACGTCGCCTTGGCGATGTGGACCCTCTGGTGGCAGTTGGAGTGTGCTGGGGCCTCCTCCCCTCAGTGATGAGGGCCTTCTGGTGTCAGGCCCTAAGTGCTGGGCTCCACACATTTTCTGATGTGTGCCCAGTGGTGCGAGTCACTCCTGCCAGGTTCCCATCCCCATGGGCATGTGGGACTTCTGTTCTGTGGTCCCAACTGCTGGGTTGCTCACAGTTTCATGATGTGGGCCCTTTGCTGTGTGTTCACTCTGGCCTGTATCCCATAGTGTCAGTGCTCTGGGCCTCCAGCTTGGAGTTTCCAACTTCTCGATTCCTCACCTTTTTTATTCTATGGGCCCTCGGTTGTGCGTCTCCTCCTGCATGCCTCACTCCCAGCCCCTTCGTGATGTGTGTCCCCTTGTTTGAGGCCACATGTGCTGTGTTCCTCACCTTTCTATAATGTGGCCACACTGGTGTGAGGACACTCTTGCCTGGTTCCCATTCCCTTGGTGATGTTGGCCCCACTGCTGTTAGGACAGTCTTGCCTGGTTCCCATCACCTTGGTGATGTTGGCCCTCTGATGAGA
Source organism: Phocoena phocoena (assembly GCF_963924675.1). Taxonomy (NCBI): domain Eukaryota; kingdom Metazoa; phylum Chordata; class Mammalia; order Artiodactyla; family Phocoenidae; genus Phocoena; species Phocoena phocoena. Next base: position 236,131 of record NW_027077438.1, read on the forward strand.
GTCTGATCCTGGTTAGGTTCCTCACCCTTCTGTGAGGTGGGCCCTCTGCTCTGAGGTCACTCCTGCCTGGCTGGCACACCCCGCCTTGGCAACGTCGGCCATATGGTGGCAGTTGGAGCCTGCTGGGAGCCTCCTCCCCTCAGTGATGAGGGCCCTCTGGCCTCAGGCCCTAACTGCTGGGTTCCCACATTTTCTGATTCGTGCTAAGTGGTGCAAGGACACTCCTGCCAGGTTCCCATCCCCATGGGGATGTGAGCCTTCTGCTCTGAGGTCCCAACGGCTGTGTTGCTCACAGTTTCATGATGAGGGCCCTCTGGTGTGAGTTCACTCCTGCCTAGATCCCATAGCCTCGCTGCTCCTGGCTGCCTGCCGGAGGTTCCAACTGTGGGATTCCTCACCTTTTTTATTCTATGGTCCCTCTGTTTTGAGGATCCTCTGGCCTGCCTCACTCCCAGCCCCTTGGTGATGTGTGTCCTCAGGTTTGAGGCCACGTGTGCTGGGTCCCTCAAATTATGGTGATGTAGCCCCACTGGTGTGAGGACACTCCTGCCTGGTTCCCATTCCCTTGGTGATGTTGGCCCTCTGGTGACAGTCTGATCCTTGTTGGGTTCCTCACACTTCTGTGAGGTGGGCTTTCTGCTCTGAGGTCACTCCTGCCTGGTTGGCACACCCCGCCTTGGTGACATCGGCCTTATGGTGGCAGTTAGAGCCTGCTGGGAGCCTCCTCCCCTCGGTGATGAGGGTCCTCTGGCCTCAGGTCCTAACTGCTGGGTTCCCACATTTTCTGATTCGTGGAAGTGGGCCGAGGACACTCCTGTCAGGTTCCCATCCCCATAGGGATGTGGGCCTTCTGCTCTGAGGTCCCATCCGCTGGGTTGCTCACAGTTTCATGATGTGGGACCTCTGCTGTGAGTTTGCTGTGGCCTGGATCCCATAGACTCTGTGCTCTGGGCGGCCTACTGGCCGGTTCCAACTGCTGGATTCCTCACAACTTTTATTCTGTGGGCTCTGTTTTGTGAGGATACTCCTGCTTGCCTCACTCCTAGCCCCTTGGAGATGTGGGTCCCCTGTTTTAGGCCACATGTTCTGGGTTCCTCACCTTTCTATAATGTGGCCACACTGGTGTGAGGACCCTCCTGCCTGGTTCCGATCCCCTTGGTGATGTGGGCCCTCTGGTGAGAGTCTTATCCTGGCTGGTTTCCTCACCCTTCTGTGAGGTAGGCCCTCTGCGGTGAGGTCACTCCTGCCTGGCTGGCACACATCACCTTGGTGACGTGGGCCCTCAGTTGGGAGTTGGTGTCTGCTGCGAGTCTCCGTCCCTCGGTAATGAGGGCCCGCTTGCGTCAGACCCTAACTCCTGGGCTCCCAAAATTTGCAGATGTGCGACCTGTGGTGCGAGTACACTCCTGTCAGGTTCCCAACCCCATGGGAATTTGGGCCTTCTGCTCTGAGGTCCCAACGGCTGGGGTGCTCACAGTTTCATGATGAGGGCCCTCTGATGTGCGTTCATTCCGGCCTAGATCCCATAGGCTTGCTGCTCCTGGGCGCCTGCTGGGAGGTTCCAACTGCGGGATTCCTCACCTTTTTTATTCTATGGGCCCTCTGTTTTGAGGCTCCTCCTGCCTGCCTCAATCCCAGCCCCGTTGTGATGTGTGTCCTCTGGCGTGAGGCCACGTGTGCTGGGTCCCTCACCTTTCGATGATGTGGCCCCAATGGTGTGAGGACACTCGTGCCTGTTTCCCAGCCCCTTGGTGATGTGGCCCCTCTGGTGAGAGTCTGATCCTGGCTGGGTTCCTTACCGTTCTGTGAGGTGGGCCCTGTGCTCTGAGGTAACTCCTGCCTGGCTTGCTCCCATTGCCTTGGTGACGTCGGCCCTCTGGTGGCAGTTGGATCCTTTTGGAGACTCCTGTCCTCGGTGATGAGGTCCCTCTGGCGTCAGGCTCTAACTGCTGGGCTCCCCAGGTTTTCTGATGTGAGCCCAGTGATGCCAGGACACTCGTGAAATGTTCCCATCCCCATGGCGATATGGGCCTTCTGCTCTGAGGTTCCAACGACTGGGTTGCTCACAGTTTCCTGATGTTAGCTCTCTGGTGTTAGTTCACTCATTCCTAGATCCCATAGCCTCTGTACTCTGGGCCGCCTGCTGGGAAGTTCCAACTGCTGGGTTCCTCACCTTTCTTATTCTTTGGGCCCTGTGTTGGGAGGCTCCTCCTGCCTGTGTCACTCCCAGCCCCTTGGTGATGTAGGTCCTCTGGTTTGTGGCCACATGTGCCAGTTTCCTCATCTTTTAGTGATGTGGCCCCACTGGTGTGAGGACACTCGTGCCTGGTTCCCGTCCCCTTGGTGATATGGGCCCTCTGGTGAGAGTCTGATCCTGGTTGGGTTCCTCACACTTCTTTGAGGTGGGCCGTCTGCTGTGAGGTCACTCCTGCCTGGCTGGCACACCCCGCCTTGGCGACGTGGGCCCTCTTGTGGTAGTTGGAACATGCTGGGAGCCTCCTCCCCTCAGTGATGAGGGCCCTCTGGCGTCAGGCCCTAACTGCTGGGTACCCACATTTTCTGATATGTCCTAAGTGGTGTGAGGACACTCCTGCCATGCTCCCAACATCTTGGGGATGTGGACCTTCTGCTCTGAGGTCCAAATGGCTGGGTTGCTCGCAGTTTCATGATGTGGACCCTCTGCTGTGAGTTTACTGCGGCCTGAATCGCATAGACTTGGTGCTCTTGGCCGCCTGCTGGGAGGTTCCCATTGCTGGATTCCTCAGCTTTTTTATTCTATGGGCCCTGTGTTGTGAGGCTACTCCTGCCTGCCTCATTCCGAGCCCCTTGGAGATGTGGGTCTTCTGGTTTAGGCCACATGTGCTGGGTTCCTCACCTTTCTATGATGTGGCCACACTGGTGTGAAGACTCTCCTGCCTGGTTCTGATCACCTTGGTGATGTGGGCCCTCTGGTGAGAGTCTTATCCTGGCTGCGTTCCTCACCCTTCTGTGAGGTAGGCCCTCTGCGGTGAGGTCACTCCTACCTGGCTGTCACACGTCACCTTGGCGACGTGGGACCTCAGTTGGGTGTTGGTGCCTGATTGGAGTCTCCTCCCCTTGGTAATGAGGGCCCTCTGGCGTCAGGCCCTAACTCCTGGGTTCCCTAAATTCTCTGATGTGTGCCCTGTGGTGCGAGTACACTTCTGACAGGTTCCCAACCCCATGGGAATGTGGGCCTTCTGCTCTGAGATCCCAACGCCTAGGTTGCTCACAGTTTCATGATGACGGCCCTCTGGTGTGAGATCACTCCGGCCTGGATCCCATAGTCTCGCTGCTCCTGGCCGCCTGCTGGGAGGTTCCAACTGCGGGATTCTTCACCTCTTTAATTCTATGGTCCCTCTGTTTTGAGGCTCCTCCTGCCTGCCTCAATCCCAGCTCCCTTGTGATGTGTGTCCTCTGGTTTGAGGCCACGTGTGCTGGGTCCCTCACTTTTTGGTGATGTGGCCCCACTAGTGTGAGGACACTCCTGCCTGGTTCCCATTCCCTTGGTGATGTGGGCCCTCTGGTGAGAATCTGATCCTCTTTAGTTCTTCACACTTCTGTGAGGTTGACCCTCTGCTCTGAGGTCACTCCTGCCTGGTTGTCGCACTCCGCATTGGCGACGTCGCCCCTCTGGTAGCAGTCGGAGCTGGCTGGGAGCCACCGCCCCTCGGTGATGAGGGCCCTCTGGCATCAGGCACTAATTGCTGGGCTCCCCACATTTTTTCATGTGTGCCCACTCTTGCGATGACACTCCTGCTTGTTTCCCTTCCCCATGGGGATGTGGGCCTTCTGCTCTGAGGTCACAACGGCTGGGTTGCTTACAGAATCACAATGAGGGCCCTCTGTTGTGAGTTCATGCCGGCCTGGATCTCATAGCCTCAGTGCTCTGGGCCGCCTGCTAGGAAGATCCAACTGCTGGTTTCCACACCTTTTGTATACAATGGGACATGTGTTGTGAGGTTAATCCTGCCTGCCTCACTCCGAAACCCATGGTGATGTGGGTCCTCTGGTTTGAGGCCACATGTGCTGGGTACCTCAACTTTTGATGATGTGGCCCCACGGGTGTGAGGACACTCCTGCCTGGTTCCCATCACCTTGGTGATGTGGGCCCTCTGGGGAGAGTCTGATCCTGGCTGGGTTCCCTACCATTCTGTGAGGTGGGCCCTCTGATGTCAGGTCACTCCTGCCTGGCTAGCTCACATCGCCTTGGCGACGTGGGCCCTCTGTTGGCCACTGGAGCATGCTGGGAGCCTCCTACTCCCGTGAATGATGGCCCTGGAAAAAATGCATATGCCCTTTTTGGCCAAGTGCTTCATTGACGAGGTTCTGCCACTTCTCTTATGCTTTCAGAGCAATTCACGTCTACCTCCTGAAATCGGATTCCAGCAATTCTGCCCCACTTTCAAGTCCTCTTCGCAGCCTTAATTCAATATATTTTTGTACGATTTCTGTCATTTATAAGTCTGCAGGTATGTGAATGACAGTGCCCCTGAGCTCCTTTCCTCAACTCGCTTTCTTGTGAGCTGGCCACAAAACCGCAGGATTGCTTCAGGCCCTAATCTTGTTCCAGCACGGCATGCTGAGCCTTTGGTTAATTCCTTTTCCTGTTGGGAAATGAGTGTTAAAATTGCCCGTGCATACTGGGCATATACCCTGAGAAAACCAAAATTCAAAAAGAGTCATGTACCAAAATGTTCATTGCAGCTCTATTTACAATAGCCCGGAGATGGAAAGAACCTAAGCGCCCATCATCGGACGAATGGATAAAGAAGATGTGGCACATATACACAATGGAATATTACTCAGCCTTAAAAAGAAATGAAACTGAGTTATTTGTAATGAGATGGATAGACCTAGAGTCTGTCATACAGAGTGAAGTAAGTCAGAAAGAAAAAGACAAATAGCGTATGCTAACACATATATATGGAATTTAAAGGAAAAAAATGTCATGAAGAACCTAGGGATAAGACAGGAATAGAGGCGCAGACCTACAGGAGAATGGAATTGAGGATATGGGGAGGGGGAATGGTGAGTTTTGACAGGGTGAGAGAGAGTCATGGACATATACACACTAACAAATGTAGTAAGGTAGATAGCAAGGGGGAAGCAGCCACAAGGCACAGGGATATTAGCTCGGGGCGTTGGGACAGCCTGGAGGGGTGGAAGGGGGAGAGAGGGAGGGAGGGAGACACAAGAGGGAAGACACAGGGAGCATATGTATATGTATAGCTGATTCACTTTGTTATAAAGCAAAAACTAACACACCATTGTAAAGCAATTATACCCCAATAAAGATGTTAAAAAAATATTTGCCCGTGCACACACCTACAGATAGTCTCCCATTGGTTCTCCTTATTCCTGTTCATCTTGCGCAGAAATTGCAAACAGTGCCAAACAGGAGGTTAAAGGCACTGACTCTCCAAATGGGGAGAGTGTAAGAAAAGGGTCTGGAATGGTGAACCTGAGTACCAGGGGACGAAAACAGACATGCATGTAAAAAGGTTTCCCAGTCACACGGTGGAGCATACTCTGGGTTTCCCATGCAAATTTTAGCAGAAGGAAGAATCCCTTGAACCTGGAGAGTTGGGAACCATGGAATGGGTACCAGGCAGTATGACATCAAAGGGTCTGCATTTGCTCACTGAACCTCACCAATGCTATCAGCCCAAAGGGTCAAGCCTTATCTCTCACCCAGCTCTGGGTGTAGATGTGGTAAACCAGGTTGCATCACATGCCCTGTGTGAGTTATTTAAGAATTGCTCTCTATTTCACTGTCATTGTGTTTTGTTTTTGAAATTTTTTTTGACACTGGGATTTATCAGATTTTCACTGCTGCGTTAATGCCGCTGTACACACTCTTGATTCTCTTACGGAGACATAAATATCCACGGGTTTTAAGATTCTTCCTAGTCAGGTATATTCCTAGGCGTTGAATATGTGGTGTTGAGTCCATTTCGTTGAGCAAGGAGTAGGTCTTGTCTATTACATATTTGGCTTATGGAACGGTATCTGTGCTAATTTCAGTCTCTGGTTTTATGCAGCACTCCAACGCACCTTTCTCCATAAGAAAGCACAAGTTGGTTTTCTAAATTTGAGACTGTTCTGTTTTGTAATTCAGTTCATGTGTAGTCAAGTTTACATACTGTGTATTAGTGATATTTTATGATGTTTCTTTTTATGTGTGACTTATTTCACGTAGAATCACCATACCTGTATCCACTCACTATGCCACTACGGGCCTGATGACACAGATTTCATTGCTGAGTGATATTCCATTGTACGTACGTACCACAACTTCTTTATCCATTGTTTGCTCTCTGAGATATTTACCTGGTACTGTAAACGAGGTTCTTGTGAACAGAGAGGTCCCAAACTTTGAGGTGGCTGGGTGTTTTTGATTTTAATTTCCCTAAGCTGTAGGACCATAAGTGGAAGTGCCATAGGCTGTGTTGCTTTGTTTCTTACGTGTTTCAGGAAACACATAACACTTCTCCAGAATGGCTGTCGGCAATTTACATCATATGCATCAGCATAATAAGGATCCCTGTTTTCCATTCCCTGTCCTCCGTTTCTGGATTTTACAATTTTTTTAAATGGCCCTTTTGCCATGGGGGGCACTGAGATTTCATTGTAGTGCAGGTTTATTTACAAGCTTCTTGGTTGGCCAAAAAGTGCGTATGCGTTTTTTCCTGAATATATTTAGGGAAAAAAGCATCCGCACTTTTTGGACCAGTGCATCATTATCGACGTTCTGCCTCTTTTCCTATTCTTTAAGTGTAATTCCAGTTTAACCCTTCAATCGTTTTCCTGAATTTCTGCCCCGCTTTCAAGTCCCCTTTGCAGGCTTACTTCAATATATTTTTGGAGGATAGCTGTCATTTATAACTCTGCTGGTTTGTGAATTACAGTGCCCCTGAGCTCCTTTCTTCAACTCGCTTTCTTGTGAGCTGGGCACAAAACCGCAGGAATGCTTCAGGCCCTAATCTGTTTCCAGCAGGGCACACTGAGCCTTTGTTTAATTCCTCTTCCTGGAGGGCAATGAGCGTTACATTTGCCCGTGCAGACACCTACAGCTAGTCTCTCATTGGTTCTCCCTATTCCTGTTCATCTTGCACAGAAATTGCAAGCTGTGCGAAACAGGAGGTTAAAGGCATTGACTCTCCAAGCGGGGAGAGTGATAGTAAAGCATCTGGAATGGTGAACCCGAGGACCAGGATACGAAAACTGAGATGCATTTTAAATCATTTCCCAATCACACGGTGGACGATACTCTGGGTTTCCCATGCATGTTTTAGCTGGAAGAAGAATCCCTTGAACCTGGAGAGTTGGGACCCATGGAATGGGTACCATGCAGTATGACTTCAAAGGGTCTGCATTTGCTCACCGAAACTCACCAATGCTATCAGCCTGAAGTGTCCAGCCTTATGTCTCAACCAGCTCTGGGTGTAGATGTGGTCAATCCTGGTTGCATCACATGCCCTGAGTGAATTATTTAAGAATTGCTCTCTATTTCACTGTCTTTGTGTTTTGTTTTCGAAATTTATTTTGATAATGGGATTTATCGGATTTTCACTGCTGCGTTTCGGCCGCTGTACACACGCTTGATTCTCTTACAGAGACATATATATCCATGGGTTTTAAGATTCTTCCTAGTCAGGTATATTCCTAGGCGTTGAATATGTGGTGTTGGGTCCATTTCGTTGAGCAAGGAGTAGGTCTTGTCTATTACATATTTGGCTTATGGAAAGTTATCTGTGCTAATTTCAGTCTCTGGTTTTATGCAGCACCCCAACGCACCTTTCCCCATAAGCAAGCACTAGTTGGTTTTCTAAATTTGAGACCCTGTTCTGTTTTGTAATTCAGTTCATGTGTAGTCAAGTTTACATTCCGTGTATTAGTGATATCTTATGATGTTTCTTTTTCTGTGAGACGTAGTTCACGTAGAATCACCGTACCTGCATCCACTCACTATGCCACTACGGGCCTGATGACACAGATTTCATTGCTGAGTGATATTGCATTGTACGTACGTGCCACAAATTCTTTATCCATTTTTTGCTTTCTGGGATATTTACCTGATACTGTAGACGAGCTTCTTGTGAACACAGCCGTCCCAAATATTGGGGTGGCTGTCTGTTTTTGATTTTAATTTCCGTAAGCTATAGGACCATAAGTGGAAGTGCCATAGGCTGTGTTGCTTTGTTTCTTACGTGTTTCAGGAAACACCATACACTTCTCCAGGGTGGCTGCTGGCAATTTACATCCTGCCAATTAGCATAACAAGGCTCCCTGTTCTCCATATCCTGTCCTACCTTTCTGGACTTTACACTTTTTTCAGATGGCCCTTTTGCCCGGGGGGGCAGTCAGATTTCATTGTAGTGCAGATTTCCTTTACAGGCTTGCTTGGTTGGCCAAAAAGGGCGTATGCGTTTTTTCCTGAATATATTCAGGAAAAAACGCATACGCCCTTTTTGTCCAAGCGCATGATTGTGGACGTTCTGCCTCTTTTCCTATGCTTTCAGGGCAATTCCAGTCTACCCCCTGCAATCGTTTTCCTGAAATTCAGCCCCGCTATCAAGTCCCCTTCGCAGGCTTACTTCAATATATTTTTGGAGGATAGCTGTCATTTATAACTCTGCAGGTTTGTGAAGTACAGTGCCCCTGAGCTCCTTTCTTCAACTCGCTTTCTTGTGAGCTGGGCACAAAACCGCAGGATTGCTTCAGGCCCTAATCTGTTTCCAGCAGGGCACACTGAGCCTTTGTTTAATTCCTCTTCCTGGTGGGCAATGAGCGTTACATTTGCCCGTGCAGACACCTACAGCTAGTCTCTCATTGGTTCTCCCTATTCCTGTTCATCTTGCACAGAAATGGCAAGCTGTGCCAAACAGGAGGTTAAAGGCACTGACTCTCCAAGCGGGGAGAGTGTTAGTAAAGCATCTGGAATGGTGAACCCGAGGACCAGGATACCAAAACTGAGATGCATTTTAAATCGTTTCCCAATCACACGGTGGACGATACTCTGGGTTTCCCATGCATGTTTTAGCTGGAGGAAGAATGCCTTGAACCTGGAGAGTTGGGACCCATGGAATGGGTACCATGCAGTATGACTTCAAAGGGTCTGCATTTGCTCACCGAAACTCACCAGTGCTATCAGCCAAAAGTGTCCAGCCTTATGTCTCAACCAGCTCTGGGTGTAGATGTGGTCAATCCCGGTTGCATCACATGCCCTGAGTGAATTATTTAAGAATTGCTCTCTATTCACTGTCTTTGTGTTTTGTTTTCGAAATTTATTTTGATAATGGGATTTATCGGATTTTCACTGCTGCATTTCCGCCGCTGTACACACGCTTGATTCTCTTACGGAGACATATATATCCATGGGTTTTAAGATTCTTCCTAGTCAGGTATATTCCTAGGCGTTGAATATGTGGTGTTGAGTCCATTTCGTCGAGCAAGGAGTAGGTCTTGTCTATTACATATTTGGCTTATGGAATGTTATCTGTGCTAATTTCAGTCTCTGCTTTTATGCAGCACCCCAACGCACCTTTCCCCATAAGCAAGCACAGGTTGGTTTTCTAAATTTGAGACCCTGTTCTGTTTTGTAATTCAGTTCATGTGTAGTCAAGTTTACATTCCGTGTATTAGTGATATCTTATGATGTTTCTTTTTCTGTGTGACGTAGTTCACGTAGAATCACCGTACCTGCATCCACTTACTATGCCGCTACGGGCCTGATGACACAGATTTCATTGCTGAGTGATATTGCATTGCACGTACGTGCCACAACTTCTTTATCCATTTTTTGCTTTCTGGGATATTTACCTGATACTGTAGACGAGCTTCTTCTGAACACAGCCGTCCCAAATATTGGGGTGGCTGTCTGTTTTTGATTTTAATTTCCGTAAGCTATAGGACCATAAGTGGAAGTGCCATAGGCTGTGTTGCTTTGTTTCTTACGTGTTTCAGGAAACACCATACACTTCTCGAGGGTGGCTGCTGGCAATTTACATCCTGCCAATCAGCATAACAAGGCTCCCTGTTCTCCATATCCTGTCCTACCTTTCTGGATTTTACACTTTTTTCAGATGGCCCTTTTGCCCGGGGGGGCAGTGAGATTTCATTGTAGTGCAGATTTCCTTTACAGGCTTGCTTGGTTGGCCAAAACGGGCGTATGCGTTTTTTCCTGAATATATTCAGGAAAAAACGCATACACACTTTTTGGCCAAGTGCATCATTGTCGACGTTGTGCCTCTTTTCCTATGCTTTCAGGGCAATTCCAGTCTACCCCCTGCAATAGTTTTCCTGAAATTCAGCCCCGCTTTCAAGTCCCCTTCGCAGGCTTACTTCAATATATTTTTGGAGGATAGCTGTCATTTATAACTCTGCAGGTTTGTGCAGTACAGTGCCCCTGAGCTCCTTTCTTCAACTCGCTTTCTTGTGAGCTGGGAACAAATCCGCAGGATTGCTTCAGGCCCTAATCTGTTTCCAGCAGGGCACACTGTGCCTTTGTTTAATTCCTCTTCCTGGTGGGCAATGAGCGTTACATTTGCCCGTGCAGACACCTACAGCTAGTCTCTCATTGGTTCTCCCTATTCCTGTTCACCTTGCACAGAAATTGCAAGCTGTGCGAAACAGGAGGTTAAAGGCACTGACTCTCCAAGCGGGGAGAGTGTTAGTAAAGCATCTGGAATGGTGAACCCGAGGACCAGGATACGAAAACTGAGATGCATTTTAAATCGTTTCCCAATCACACGGTGGACGATACTCAGGGTATCCCATGCATGTTTTAGCAAGAGGAAGAATGCCTTGAACCTGGACAGTTGGGACCCATGGATTGGGTACCATGCAGTATGACTTCAAAGGGTCTGCATTTGCTCACCGAAACTCACCAATGCTATCAGCCTGAAGTGTCCAGCCTTATGTCTCAACCAGCTCTGGGTGTAGATGTGGTCAATCCCGGTTGCATCACATGCCCTGAGTGAATTATTTAAGAATTGCTCTCTATTTCACTGTCTTTGTGTTTTGTTTTCGAAATTTATTTTGATAATGGGATTTATCGGATTTTCACTGCTGCATTTCCGCCGCTGTACACACGCTTGATTCTCTTACCGAGACATATATATCCATGGGTTTTAAGATTCTTCCTAGTCAGGTATATTCCTAGGCGTTGAATATGTGGTGTTGAGTCCATTTCGTTGAGCAAGGAGTAGGTCTTGTCTATTACATATTTGGCTTATGGAATGTTATCTGTGCTAATTTCAGTCTCTGGTTTTATGCAGCACCCCAACGCACCTTTCCCCATAAGCAAGCACTAGTTGGTTTTCTAAATTTGAGACCCTGTTCTGTTTTGTAATTCAGTTCATGTGTAGTCAAGTTTACATTCCGTGTATTAGTGATATCTTATGATGTTTCTTTTTCTGTGTGACGTAGTTCACGTAGAATCACCGTACCTGCATCCACTCACAATGCCGCTACGGGCCTGATGACACAGATTTCATTGCTGAGTGATATTGCATTGCACGTACGTGCCACAACTTCTTTATCCATTTTTTGCTTTCTGGGATATTTACCTGATACTGTAGACGAGCTTCTTGTCAACACAGCCGTCCCAAATATTGGGGTGGCTGTCTGTTTTTGATTTTAATTTCCGTAAGCTATAGGACCATAAGTGGAAGTGCCATAGGCTGTGTTGCTTGGTTTCTTACGTGTCTCAGGAAACACCATACACTTCTCCAGGGTGGCTGCTGGCAATTTACATCCTGCCAATCAGCATAACAAGGCTCCCTGTTCTCCATATCCTGTCCTACCTTTCTGGATTTTACACTTTTTTCAGATGGCCCTTTTGCCCGGGGGGGGAGTGAGATTTCATTGTAGTGCAGATTTCCTTTACAGGCTTGCTTGGTTGGCCAAAAAGTGCGTATGCGTTTTTTCCTGAATATATTCAGGAAAAAACGCATACGCCATTTTTGGCCAAGTGCCTCATTGTCGACGTTGTGCCTCTTTTCCTATGCTTTCAGGGCAATTCCAGTCTACCCCCTGCAATCGTTTTCCTGAAATTCAGCCCCGCTTTCAAGTCCCCTTCGCAGGCTTTCTTCAATATATTTTTGGAGGATAGCTGTCATTTATAACTCTGCAGGTTTGTGAAGTACAGTGCCCCTGAGCTCCTTTCTTCAACTCGATTTCTTGTGAGCTGGGCACAAAACCGCAGGATTGCTTCAGGCCCTAATCTGTTTCCAGCAGGGCACACTGTGCCTTTGTTTAATTCCTCTTCCTGGTGGGCAATGAGCGTTACATTTGCCCGTGCAGACACCTACAGCTAGTCTCTCATTGGTTCTCCCTATTCCTGTTCATCTTGCACAGAAATTGCAAGCTGTGCGAAACAGGAGGTTAAAGGTACTGACTCTCCAAGCGGGGAGAGTGTTAGTGAAGCATCTGGAATGGTGAACCCGAGGACCAGGATACCAAAACTGAGATGCATTTTAAATCGTTTCCCAATCACACGGTGGACGATACTCTGGGTTTCCCATGCATGTTTTAGCTGGAGGAAGAATGCCTTGAACCTGGAGAGTTGGGACCCATGGAATGGGTACCATGCAGTATGACTTCAAAGGGTCTGCATTTGCTCACCGAAACTCACCAGTGCTATCAGCCAAAAGTGTCCAGCCTTATGTCTCAACCAGCTCTGGGTGTAGATGTGGTCAATCCCGGTTGCATCACATGCCCTGAGTGAATTATTTAAGAATTGCTCTCTATTCACTGTCTTTGTGTTTTGTTTTCGAAATTTATTTTGATAATGGGATTTATCGGATTTTCACTGCTGCATTTCCGCCGCTGTACACACGCTTGATTCTCTTACGGAGACATATATATCCATGGGTTTTAAGATTCTTCCTAGTCAGGTATATTCCTAGGCGTTGAATATGTGGTGTTGAGTCCATTTCGTTGAGCAAGGAGTAGGTCTTGTCTATTACATATTTGGCTTATGGAATGTTATCTGTGCTAATTTCAGTCTCTGCTTTTATGCAGCACCGCAACGCACCTTTCCCCATAAGCAAGCACAGGTTGGTTTTCTAAATTTGAGACCCTGTTCTGTTTTGTAATTCAGTTCATGTGTAGTCAAGTTTACATTCCGTGTATTAGTGATATCTTATGATGTTTCTTTTTCTGTGTGACGTAGTTCACGTAGAATCACCGTACCTGCATCCACTTACTATGCCGCTACGGGCCTGATGACACAGATTTCATTGCTGAGTGATATTGCATTGCACGTACGTGCCACAACTTCTTTATCCATTTTTTGCTTTCTGGGATATTTACCTGATACTGTAGACGAGCTTCTTCTGAACACAGCCGTCCCAAATATTGGGGTGGCTGTCTGTTTTTGATTTTAATTTCCGTAAGCTATAGGACCATAAGTGGAAGTGCCATAGGCTGTGTTGCTTTGTTTCTTACGTGTTTCAGGAAACACCATACACTTCTCGAGGGTGGCTGCTGGCAATTTACATCCTGCCAATCAGCATAACAAGGCTCCCTGTTCTCCATATCCTGTCCTACCTTTCTGGATTTTACACTTTTTTCAGATGGCCCTTTTGCCCGGGGGGGCAGTGAGATTTCATTGTAGTGCAGATTTCCTTTACAGGCTTGCTTGGTTGGCCAAAACGGGCGTATGCGTTTTTTCCTGAATATATTCAGGAAAAAACGCATACGCCCTTTTTGGCCAAGTGCCTCATTGTCGACGTTGTGCCTCTTTTCCTATGCTTTCAGGGCAATTCCAGTCTACCCCCTGCAATCGTTTTCCTGAAATTCAGCCCCGCTTTCAAGTCCCCTTCGCAGGCTTTCTTCAATATATTTTTGGAGGATAGCTGTCATTTATAACTCTGCAGGTTTGTGAAGTACAGTGCCCCTGAGCTCCTTTCTTCAACTCGATTTCTTGTGAGCTGGGCACAAAACCGCAGGATTGCTTCAGGCCCTAATCTGTTTCCAGCAGGGCACACTGTGCCTTTGTTTAATTCCTCTTCCTGGTGGGCAATGAGCGTTACATTTGCCCGTGCAGACACCTACAGCTAGTCTCTCATTGGTTCTCCCTATTCCTGTTCATCTTGCACAGAAATTGCAAGCTGTGCGAAACAGGAGGTTAAAGGTACTGACTCTCCAAGCGGGGAGAGTGTTAGTAAAGCATCTGGAATGGTGAACCCGAGGACCAGGATACGAAAACTGAGATGCATTTTAAATCGTTTCCCAATCACACGGTGGACGATACTCAGGGTATCCCATGCATGTTTTAGCAAGAGGAAGAATGCCTTGAACCTTGACAGTTGGGACCCATGGATTGGGTACCATGCAGTATGACTTCAAAGGGTCTGCATTTGCTCACCGAAACTCACCAATGCTATCAGCCTGAAGTGTCCAGCCTTATGTCTCAACCAGCTCTGGGTGTAGATGTGGTCAATCCCGGTTGCATCACATGCCCTGAGTGAATTATTTAAGAATTGCTCTCTATTTCACTGTCTTTGTGTTTTGTTTTCGAAATTTATTTTGATAATGGGATTTATCGGATTTTCACTGCTGCATTTCCGCTGCTGTACACACGCTTGATTCTCTTACCGAGACATATATATCCATGGGTTTTAAGATTCTTCCTAGTCAGGTATATTCCTAGGCGTTGAATATGTGGTGTTGAGTCCATTTCGTTGAGCAAGGAGTAGGTCTTGTCTATTACATATTTGGCTTATGGAATGTTATCTGTGCTAATTTCAGTCTCTGGTTTTATGCAGCACCCCAACGCACCTTTCCCCATAAGCAAGCACTAGTTGGTTTTCTAAATTTGAGACCCTGTTCTGTTTTGTAATTCAGTTCATGTGTAGTCAAGTTTACATTCCGTGTATTAGTGATATCTTATGATGTTTCTTTTTCTGTGTGACGTAGTTCACGTAGAATCACCGTACCTGCATCCACTCACAATGCCGCTACGGGCCTGATGACACAGATTTCATTGCTGAGTGATATTGCATTGCACGTACGTGCCACAACTTCTTTATCCATTTTTTGCTTTCTGGGATATTTACCTGATACTGTAGACGAGCTTCTTGTCAACACAGCCGTCCCAAATATTGGGGTGGCTGTCTGTTTTTGATTTTAATTTCCGTAAGCTATAGGACCATAAGTGGAAGTGCCATAGGCTGTGTTGCTTGGTTTCTTACGTGTTTCAGGAAACACCATACACTTCTCCAGGGTGGCTGCTGGCAATTTACATCCTGCCAATCAGCATAACAAGGCTCCCTGTTCTCCATATCCTGTCCTACCTTTCTGGATTTTACACTTTTTTCAGATGGCCCTTTTGCCCGGGGGGGGAGTGAGATTTCATTGTAGTGCAGATTTCCTTTACAGGCTTGCTTGGTTGGCCAAAAAGGGCGTATGCGTTTTTTCCTGAATATATTCAGGAAAAAACGCATACGCCATTTTTGGCCAAGTGCCTCATTGTCGACGTTGTGCCTCTTTTCCTATGCTTTCAGGGCAATTCCAGTCTACCCCCTGCAATCGTTTTCCTGAAATTCAGCCCCGCTTTCAAGTCCCCTTCGCAGGCTTTCTTCAATATATTTTTGGAGGATAGCTGTCATTTATAACTCTGCAGGTTTGTGAAGTACAGTGCCCCTGAGCTCCTTTCTTCAACTCGCTTTCTTGTGAGCTGGGCACAAAACCGCAGGATTGCTTCAGGCCCTAATCTGTTTCCAGCAGGGCACACTGTGCCTTTGTTTAATTCCTCTTCCTGGTGGGCAATGAGCGTTACATTTGCCCGTGCAGACACCTACAGCTAGTCTCTCATTGGTTCTCCCTATTCCTGTTCATCTTGCACAGAAATTGCAAGCTGTGCGAAACAGGAGGTTAAAGGTACTGACTCTCCAAGCGGGGAGAGTGTTAGTGAAGCATCTGGAATGGTGAACCCGAGGACCAGGATACGAAAACTGAGATGCATTTTAAATCATTTCCCAATCACACGGTGGACGATACTCTGGGTTTCCCATGCATGATTTAGCTGGAGGAAGAATGCCTTGAACCTGGAGAGTTGGGACCCATGGAATGGGTACCATGCAGTATGACTTCAAAGGGTCTGCATTTGCTCACCGAAACTCACCAATGCTATCAGCCTGAAGTGTCCAGCCTTATGTCTCAACCAGCTCTGGGTGTAGATGTGGTCAATCCCGGTTGCATCACATGCCCTGAGAGAATTATTTAAGAATTGCTCTCTATTTCACTGTCTTTGTGTTTTGTTTTCGAAATTTATTTTGATAATGGGATTTATCGGATTTTCACTGCTGCATTTCCGTCGCTGTACACACGCTTGATTCTCTTACGGAGACATATATATCTATGGGTTTTAAGATTTTTCCTAGTCAGGTATATTCCTAGGCGTTGAATATGTGGTGTTGAGTCCATTTCGTTGAGCAAGGAGTAGGTCTTGTCTATTACATATTTGGCTTATGGAATGTTATCTGTGCTAATTTCAGTCTCTGTTTTTATGCAGCACCCCAACGCACCTTTCCCCATAAGCAAGCACTAGTTGGTTTTCTAAATTTGAGACCCTGTTCTGTTTTGTAATTCAGTTCATGTGTAGTCAAGTTTACATTCCGTGTATTAGTGCTATCTTATGATGTTTCTTTTTCTGTATGATGTAGTTCACGGAGAATCACCGTACCTGCATCCACTTACTATGCCGCTATGGGCCTGATGACACAGATTTCATTGCTGAGTGATATTGCATTGCACGTACGTGCCACAACTTCTTTATCCATTTTTTGCTTTCTGGGATATTTACCTGATACTGTAGACGAGCTTCTTGTCAACACAGCCGTCCCAAATATTGGGGTGGCTGTCTGTATTTGATTTTAATTTCCGTAAGCTATAGGACTATAAGTGGAAGTGCCATAGGCTGTGTTGCTTTGTTTCTTACGTGTTTCAGGAAACACCATACACTTCTCCAGGGTGGCTGCTGGCAATTTACATCCTGCCAATCAGCATAACAAGGCTCCCTGTTCTCCATATCCTGTCCTACCTTTCTGGATTTTACACTTTTTTCAGATCGCCCTTTTGCCCGGGTGGGCAGTGAGATTTCAATGTAGTGCAGATTTCCTTTACAGGCTTGCTTGGTTGGCCAAAAAGGGCGTATGCGTTTTTTCCTGAATATATTCAGGAAAAAACGCATACGCCCTTTTTGGCCAAGTGCATCATTGTCGACGTTCTGCCTCTTTTCCTATGCTTTCAGGGCAATTCCAGTCTACCCCCTGCAATCGTTTTCCTGAAATTCTGCCCCGCTTTCAAGTCCCCTTCGCAGGCTTACTTCAATATATTTTTGGAGGATAGCTGTCATTTATAACTCTGCAGGTTTGTGAATTACAGTGTCCCTGAGCTCCTTTCTTCAACTCGCTTTCTTGTGAGCTGGGCACAAAACTGCAGGATTGCTTCAGGCCCTAATCTGTTTCCGGCAGTGCACGCTGAGCCTTTGTTTAATTCCTCTTCCTGGTGGGCAATGAGCGTTACATTTGCCCGTGCAGACACCTACAGCTAGTCTCTCATTGGTTCTCCCTATTCCTGTTCATCTTGCACAGAAATTGCAAGCTGTGCCAAAGAGGAGGTTAAAGGCACTGACTCTCCAAGCGGGGAGAGTGTTAGTAAAGCATCTGGAATGGTGAACCCGAGGACCAGGATACGAAAACTGAGATGCATTTTAAATCGTTTCCCAATCACACGGTGGACGATACTCTGGGTTTCCCATGCATGTTTTAGCAAGAGGAAGAATGCCTTGAACCTGGAGAGTTGGGACCCATTGATTGGGTACCATGCAGTATGACTTCAAAGGGTCTGCATTTGCTCACCGAAACTCACCAATGCTATCAGCCTGAAGTGTCCAGCCTTATGTCTCAACCAGCTCTGGGTGTAGATGTGGTCAATCCCGGTTGCATCACATGCCCTGAGTGAATTATTTAAGAATTGCTCTCTATTTCACTGTCTTTGTGTTTTGTTTTCGAAATTTATTTTGATAATGGGATTTATCAGATTTTCACTGCTGCATTTCCGCCGCTGTACACACGCTTGATTCTCTTACCGAGACATATATATCCATGGGTTTTAAGATTCTTCCTAGTCAGGTATATTCCTAGGCGTTGTATATGTGGTGTTGAGTCCATTTCGTTGACCAAGGAGTAGGTCTTGTCTATTACATATTTGGCTTATGGAATGTTATCTGTGCTAATTTCAGTCTCTGGTTTTATGCAGCACCCCAACGCACCTTTCCCCATAAGCAAGCACTAGTTGGTTTTCTAAATTTGAGACCCTGTTCTGTTTTGTAATTCAGTTCATGTGTAGTCAAGTTTACATTCCGTGTATTAGTGATATCTTATGATGTTTCTTTTTCTGTGTGACGTAGTTCACGTAGAATCACCGTACCTGCATCCACTCACTATGCCGCTACGGGCCTGATGACACAGATTTCATTGCTGAGTGATATTGCATTGCACGTACGTGCCACAACTTCTTTATCCATTTTTTGCTTTCTGGGATATTTACCTGATACTGTAGACGAGCTTCTTGTGAACACAGGCGTCCCAAATATTGGGGTGGCTGTCTGTTTTTGATTTTAATTTCCGTAAGCTATAGGACCATAAGTGGAAGTGCCATAGGCTGTGTTGCTTTGTTTCTTACGTGTTTCAGGAAACACCATACACTTCTCCATGGTGGCTGCTGGCAATTTACATCCTGCCAATCAGCATAACAAGGCTCCCTGTTCTCCATATCCTGTCCTACCTTTCTGGATTTTACACTTTTTTCAGATTGCCCTTTTGCCCGGGGGGGCAGTGAGATTTCATTGTAGTGCAGATTTCCTTTACAGGCTTGCTTGGTTGGCCAAAAAGGGCGTATGCGTTTTTTCCTGAATATATTCAGGAAAAAACGCATACGCACTTTTTGGCCAAGTGCATCATTGTCGACGTTGTGCCTCTTTTCCTATGCTTTCAGGGCAATTCCAGTCTACCCCCTGCAATCGTTTTCCTGAAATTCTGCCCCGCTTTCAAGTCCCCTTCGCAGGCTTACTTCAATATATTTTTGGAGGATAGCTGTCATTTATAACTCTGCAGGTTTGTGAAGTACAGTGCCCCTGAGCTCCTTTCTTCAACTCGCTTTCTTGTGAGCTGGGCACAAAACCGCAGGATTGCTTCAGGCCCTAATCTGTTTCCAGCAGGGCACACTGAGCCTTTGTTTAATTCCTCTTCCTGGTGGGCAATGAGCCTTACATTTGCCCGTGCAGACACCTACAGCTAGTCTCTCATTGGTTCTCCCTATTCCTGTTCATCTTGCACAGAAATTGCAAGCTGTGCCAAAGAGGAGGTTAAAGGCACTGACTCTCCAAGCGGGGAGAGTGTTAGTAAAGCATCTGGAATGGTGAACCCGAGGACCAGGATACGAAAACTGAGATGCATTTTAAATCGTTTCCCAATCACACGGTGGATGATACTCTGGGTTTCCCATGCAAGTTTTAGCTGGAGGAAGAATCCCTTGAACCTGGAGAGTTGGGACCCATGGAATGGGTACCATGCAGTATGACTTCAAAGGGTCTGCATTTGCTCACTGAAACTCACCAGTGCTATCAGCCTGAAGTGTCCAGTCTTATGTCTCAACCAGCTCTGGGTGTAGATGTGTTAAATCCCGGTTGCATCACATGCCCTGAGTGAATTATTTAAGAATTGCACTCGATTTCACTGTCTTTGTGTTTTGTTTTCGAAATTTATTTTGATAATGGGATTTTTCGGATTTTCACTGCTGCGTTTATGCCGCTGTACACACGCTTGTTTCTCTTACGGAGACATATATATCCATGGGTTTTAAGATTCTTCCTAGTCAGGTATATTCCTAGGCGTTGAATATGTGGTGTTGGGTCCATTTCGTTGAACAAGGAGTAGGTCTTGTCTATTACATATTTGGCTTATGGAAAGTTATCTGTGCTAATTTCAGTCTCTGGTTTTATGCAGCACCCCAAGGCACCTTTCCCCATAAGCAAGCACTAGTTGGTTTCCTAAATTTGAAACCCTGTTCTTTTTTGTAATTCACTTCATGTGTAGTCAAGTTTACATTCCGTGTATTAGTGATATCTTATGATGTTTCTTTCTCTGTGTGACGTAGTTCAAGTAGAATCACCGTACCTGCATACACTCACTATGCCGCTACGGGCCTGATGACACAGATTTCATTGCTGAGTGATATTGCATTGCACGTACGTGCCACATCTTCTTTATCCATTTTTTGCTTTCTGGGATATTTACCTGGTACTGTAGACGAGCTTCTTGGGAACACAGCCGTCCCAAACTTTGGGGTGGCTCTCTGTTTTTGATTTTAATTTCTCTAAGGAATAGGACCATAAGTGCAATTGCCATAGGCTGTGTTGCTTTATTTCTTACGTGTTTCAGGAAACACCATACACTTGTCCAGGGTGGCTGTTGGCAATTTACATCCTGCCAATCAGCATAACAAGGCTCCCTCTTCTCCATATCCTGTCCTACCTTTCTGGATTTTACACTTTTTTCAGATGGCCCTCTTGCCCGGGGGGCAGTGAGACTTCATTGTAGTGCAGATTTCCTTTACAGGCTTGCTTGGTTGGCCAAAAAGCGCGTATGCGTTTTTTCCTGAATATATTCAGGAAAAAACGCATACGCCCTTTTTGGCCAAGTGCATCATTGTTGACGTTGTGCCTCTTTTCCTATGCTTTCAGGGCAATTCCAGTCTACCCCCTGCAATTGTTTTCCTGAAATTCTGCCCCGCTTTCAAGACCCTTACGCAGGCTTACTTCAGTATACTTTTGGAAGATAGCTGTCATTTATAACTCTGCAGGTTTGTGAATTACAGTGCCCCTGAGCTCCTTTCTTCAACTCGCTTTCTTGTGAACTGGGCACAAAACCGCAGGATTGCTTCAGGCCCTAATATGTTTCCAGCAGGGCACACTGAGCCTTTGTTTAATTCCTCTTCCTGGTGGGCAATGAGCGTTACATTTGCGCGTGCAGACACCTACAGCTAGTCTCTCATTGGTTCTCCCTATTCCTGTTCATCTTGCACAGAAATTGCAAGCTGTGCCAAAGAGGAGGTTAAAGGCACTGACTCTCCAAGCAGGGAGAGTGTTAGTAAAGCATCTGGAATGGTGAACCCGAGGACCAGGATATGAAAACTGAGATGCATTTTAAATCGTTTCCCAATCACACGGTGGACGATACTCTGGGTTTCCCATGCATGTTTTAGCTGGAGGAAGAATCCCTTGAACCTGAAGAGTTGGGACCCATGGAATAGGTACCATGCAGTATGACTTCAAAGGGTCTGCATTTGCTCACCGAAACTCACCAATGCTATCAGCCTGAAGTGTCCAGCCTTATGTCTCAATCAGCTCTGGGTGTAGATGTGGTCAATCCCGGTTGCATCACATGCCCTGAGAGAATTATTTAAGAATTGCTCTCTATTTCACTGTCTTTGTGTTTTGTTTTCGAAATTTATTTTGATAATGGGGTTTATCGGATTTTCACTGCTGCGTATCGGCCGCTGTACACACGCTTGATTCTCTTACGGAGACATATATATCCATGGGTTTTAAGATTCTTCCTAGTCAGGTATATTCCTAGGCGTTGAATATGTGGTGTTGAGTCCATTTCGTTGAGCAAGGAGTAGGTCTTGTCTATTACATATTTGGCTTATGGAATGTTATCTGTGCTAATTTCAGTCTCTGGTTTTATGCAGCACCCCAAGGCACCTTTCCCCATAAGCAAGCACTAGTTGGTTTTCTAAATTTGAGACCCTGTTCTGTTTTGTAATTCAGTTCATGTGTAGTCAAGTTTACATTCCGTGTATTAGTGATGTCTTATGATGTTTCTATTTCTGTGTGACGTAGTTCACCTAGAATCACCGTACCTGCATCCACTCACTATGCCGCTACGGGCCTGATGACACAGATTTCATTGCTGAGTGATATTGCATTGCACGTACGTGCCACAACTTCTTTATCCATTTTTTGCCTTCTCGGATATTTACCTGGTACTGTAGACGAGCTTCTTGGGAACACAGCCGTCCCAAACTTTGGGGTGGCTCTCTGTTTTTGATTTTAATTTCCCTAAGGAATAGGACCATAAGTGCAATTGCCATAGGCTGTGTTGCTTTATTTCTTACGTGTTTCAGGAAACACCATAAACTTCTCCAGGGTGGCTGTTGGCAATTTACATCCTGCCAATCAGCATAACAAGGCTCCCTGTTCTCCATATCCTGTCCTAACTTTCTGGATTTTACACTTTTTTCAGATGGCCCTCTTGCCCGGGGGGCAGTGAGACTTCATTGTAGTGCAGATTTCCTTTACAGGCTTGCTTGGTTGGCCAAAAAGGGCGTATGCGTTTTTTCCTGAATATATTCAGGAAAAAACGCATACGCCCTTTTTGGCCAAGTGCATCATTGTCGACGTTGTGCCTCGTTTCCTATGCTTTCAGGGCAATTCCTGTCTACCCCCTGCAATCGTTTTCCTGAAATTCTGCCCCGCTTTCAAGTCCCCTACGCAGGCTTACTTCAGTATACTTTTGGAAGATAGCTGTCATTTATAACTCTGCAGGTTTGTGAATTACAGTGCCCCTGAGCTCCTTTCTTCAACTCGCTTTCTTGTGAGCTGGGCACAAATCCGCAGGATTGCTTCAGGCCCTAATCTGTTTCCAGCAGGGCACACTGAGCCTTTGTTTAATTCCTCTTCCTGGTTGGCAATGAGCGTTACATTTGCCCGTGCAGACACCTACAGCTAGTCTCTCATTGGTTCTCCCTATTCCTGTTCATCTTGCACAGAAATTACAAGCTGTGCCAAAGAGGAGGTTAAAGGCACTGACTCTCCAAGCGGGGAGAGTGTTAGTAAAGCATCTGGAATGGTGAACCCGAGGACCAGGATACGAAAACTGAGATGCATTTTAAATCGTTTCCCAATCACACGGTGGACGATACTCTGGGTTTCCGATGCATGTTTTAGCTGGAGGAAGAATCCCTTGAACCTGAAGAGTTGGGACCCATGGAATAGGTACCATGCAGTATGACTTCAACGGGTCTGCATTTGCTCACCGAAACTCACCAATGCTATTAGCCTGAAGTGTCCAGCCTTATGTCTCAATCAGCTCTGGGTGTAGATGTGGTCAATCCCGGTTGCATCACATGCCCTGAGTGAATTATTTAAGAATTGCTCTCTATTTCACTGTCTTTGTGTTTTGTTTTCGAAATTTATTTTGATAATGGGATTTATCGGATTTTCACTGCTGCATATCGGCCGCTGTACACACGCTTGATTCTCTTACGGAGACATATATATCCATGGGTTTTAAGATTCTTCCTAGTCAGGTATATTCCTAGGCGTTGAATATGTGGTGTTGAGTCCATTTCGTCGAGCAAGGAGTAGGTCTTGTCTATTAAATATTTGGCTTATGGAATGTTATCTGTGCTAATTTCAGTCTCTGGTTTTATGCAGCACCCCAAGGCACATTTCCCCATAAGCAAGCACTAGTTGGTTTTCTAAATTTGAGACCCTGTTCTGTTTTGTAATTCAGTTCATGTGTAGTCAAGTTTACATTCCGTGTATAAGTGATATCTTATGATGTTTCTATTTCTGTGTGACGTAGTTCACGTAGAATCACCGTACCTGCATCCACTCACTATGCCGCTACGGGCCTGATGACACAGATTTCATTGCTGAGTGATATTGCATTGCACATACGTGCCACAACTTCTTTATCCATTTTTTGCTTTCTGGGATATTTACCTGGTACTGTAGAGGAGCTTCTTGGGAACACAGCCGTCCCAAACTTTGGGGTGGCTCTCTGTTTTTGATTTTAATTTCCCTAAGGAATAGGACCATAAGTGCAATTGCCATAGGCTGTGTTGCTTTATTTCTTACGTGTTTCAGGAAACACCATACACTTCTCCAGGGTGGCTGTTGGCAATTTACATCCTGCCAATCAGCATAACAAGGCTCCCTCTTCTCCATATCCTGTCCTACCTCTCTGGATTTTACACTTTTTTCAGATGGCCCTCTTGACCGGGGGGCAGTGAGACTTCATTGTAGTGCAGATTTCCTTTACAGGCTTGCTTGGTTGGCCAAAAAGTGCGTATGCGTTTTTTCCTGAATATATTCAGGAAAAAACGCATACGCCCTTTTTGGCCAAGTGCATCATTGTCGACGTTGTGCCTCGTTTCCTATGCTTTCAGGGCAATTCCTGTCTACCCCCTGCAATCGTTTTCCTGAAATTCTGCCCCGCTTTCAAGTCCCCTACACAGGCTTACTTCAGTATACTTTTGGAAGATAGCTGTCATTTATAACTCTGCAGGTTTCTGAATTACAGTGCCCCTGAGCTCCTTTCTTCAACTCGCTTTCTTGTGAGCTGGGCACAAAACCGCAGGATTGCTTCAGGCCCTAATCTGTTTCCAGCAGGGCACACTGAGCCTTTGTTTAATTCCTCTTCCTGGTGGGCAATGAGCCTTACATTTGCCCGTGCAGACACCTACAGCTAGTCTCTCATTGGTTCTCCCTATTCCTGTTCATCTGGCACAGAAATTGCAAGCTGTGCCAAAGAGGAGGTTAAAGGCACTGACTCTCCAAGCGGGGAGAGTGTTAGTAAAGCATCTGGAATTGTGAACCCGAGGACCAGGATACGAAAACTGAGATGCATTTTAAATCGTTTCCCAATCACACGGTGGACGATACTCTGGGTTTCCCATGCATGTTTTAGCTGGAGGAAGAATCCCTTGAACCTGGAGAGTTGGGACCCATGGAATGGGTACCATGCAGTATGACTTCAAAGGGTCTGCATTTGCTCACCGAAACTCACCAATGCTATCAGCCTGAAGTGTCCAGCCTTATGTCTCAACCAGCTCTGGGTGTAGATGTGGTCAATCCCGGTTGCATCACATGCCCTGAGTGAATTATTTAAGAATTGCCCTCTATTTCACTGTCTTTGTGTTTTGTTTTCGAAATTTATTTTGATAATGGGATTTATCGGATTTTCACTACTGCGTTTCGGCCGCTGTACACACGCTTGATTCTCTTACAGAGACATATATATCCATGGGTTTTAAGATTATTCCTAGTCAGGTATATTCCTAGGCGTTGAATATGTGGTGTTGAGTCCATTTCGTTGAGCAAGGAGTAGGTCTTGTCTATTACATATTTGGCTTATGGAATGTTATCTGTGCTAATTTCAGTCTCTGGTTTTATGCAGCACCCCAAGGCACCTTTCCCCATAAGCAAGCACTAGTTGGTTTTCTAAATTTGAGACCCTGTTCTGTTTTGTAATTCAGTTCATGTGTAGTCAAGTTTACATTCCGTGTATTAGTGATATCTTATGATGTTTCTATTTCTGTGTGACGTAGTTCACGTAGAATCACCGTACCTGCATCCACTCACTATGCCGCTACGTGCCTGATGACACAGATTTCATTGCTGAGTGATATTGCATTGCACATACGTGCCACAACTTCTTTATCCATTTTTTGCTTTCTGGGATATTTACCTGGTACTGTAGACGAGCTTCTTGGGAACACAGCCGTCCCAAACTTTGGGGTGGCTCTCTGTTTTTGATTTCAATTTCCCTAAGGAATAAGACCATAAGTGCAATTGCCATAGGCTGTGTTGCTTTATTACTTAAGTGTTTCAGGAAACACCATACACTTCTCCAGGGTGGCTGTTGGCAATTAACATCCTGCCAATCAGCATAACAAGGCTCCCTCTTCTCTATATCCTGTCCTACCTTTCTGGATTTTACACTTTTTTCAGATGCCCCTCTTGCCCGGGGGGCAGTGAGACTTCATTGTAGTGCAGATTTCCTTTACAGGCTTGCTTGGTTGGCCAAAAAGGGCGTATGCGTTTTTTCCTGAATATATTCAGGAAAAAACGCATACGCCCTTTTTGGCCAAGTGCATCATTGTCGACGTTGTGCCTCGTTTCCTATGCTTTCAGGGCAATTCCTGTCTACCCCATGCAATCGTTTTCCTGAAATTCTGCCCCGCTTTCAAGTCCCCTACGCAGGCTTACTTCAGTATACTTTTGGAAGATAGCTGTCATTTATAACTCTGCAGGTTTGTGAATTACAGTGCCCCTGAGCTCCTTTCTTCAACTCGCTTTCTTGTGAGCTGGGCACAAAACCGCAGGATTGCTTCAGGCCCTAATCTGTTTCCAGCAGGGCACACTGAGCCTTTGTTTAATTCCTCTTCCTGGTGGGCAATGAGCGTTTCATTTGCCCGTGCAGGCACCTACAGCTAGTCTCTCATTGTTTCTCCCTATTCCTGTTCATCTGGCACAGAAATTGCAAGCTGTGCCAAAGAGGAGGTTAAAGGCACTGACTCTCCAAGCGGGGAGAGTGTTAGTAAAGCATCTGGAATGGTGAACCCGAGGACCAGGATACGAAAACTGAGATGCATTTTAAATCGTTTCCCAATCACACGGTGGACGATACTCTGGGTTTCCCATGCATGTTTTAGCTGGAGGAAGAATCCCTTGAACCTGGAGAGTTGGGAACCATGGAAAGGGTACCATGCAGTATGACTTCAAAGGGTCTGCATTTGCTCACCGAAACTCACCAATGCTATCAGCCTGAAGTGTCCAGCCTTATGTCTCAACCAGATCTGGGTATAGATGTGGTCAATCCCGGTTGCATCACATGCCCTGAGTGAATTATTTAAGAATTGCTCTCTATTTCACTGTCTTTGTGTTTGTTTTCGAAATTTATTTTGATAATGGTATTTATCGGATTTTCACTGCTGCGTTTCGGCCGCTGTACACACGCTTGGTTCTCTTATGGAGACATATATATCCATGGGTTTTAAGATTCTTCCTAGTCAGGTATATTCCTAGGCGTTGATTATGTGGTGTTGGGTCCATTTCGTTGAGCAAGGAGTAGGTCTTGTCTATTACATATTTGGCTTATGGAAAGTTTTCTGTGCTAATTTCATTCTCTGGTTTTATGCAGCACCCAAAGGCACCTTTCCCCATAAGCAGGCACTAGTTGGTTTTCTAAATTTGAGACCCTGTTCTGTTTTGTAATTCAGTTCATGTGTAGTCAAGTTTACATTCCGTGTATTAGTGATAACTTATGATGTTTTTTTTTCTGTGTGACGTAGTTCACGTAGAATCACCGTACCTGCATCCACTCACTATGCCGCTACGGGCCTGATGACACAGATTTCATTGCTGAGTGATATTGCATTGTACGTACGTGCCACAACTTCTTTATCCATTTTTTGCTTTCTGGGATATTTACCTGATACTGTAGACGAGCTTCTTGTGAACACAGCCGTCCCAAATATTGGGGTGGCTGTCTGTTTTTGATTTTAATTTCCGTAAGCTATAGGACCATAAGTGGAAGTGCCATAGGCTGTGTTGCTTTGTTTCTTACGTGCTTCAGGAAACACCATACACTTCTCCAGGGTGGCTGCTGGCAATTTACATCCTGCCAATCAGCATAACAAGGCTCCCTGTTCTCCATATCCTGTCCTACCTTTCTGGATTTTACACTTTTTTCAGATGGCCCTTTTGCCCGGGGGGGCAGTGAGACTTCATTGTAGTGCAGATTTCCTTTACAGGCTTGCTTGGTTGGCCAAAAAGGGCTTATGCGTTTTTTCCTGAATATATTCAGGAAAAAACGCATACGCCCTTTTTGGCCAAGTGCATCATTGTCGACGTTCTGCCTCTTTTCCTATGCTTTCAGGGAAATTCCAGTCTACCCCCTGCAATCGTTTTCCTGAAATTCTGCCTCGCTTTCAAGTCCCCTTCGCAGGCTTACTTCAATATATTTTTGGAGGATAGCTGTCATTTATAACTCTGCGGGTTTGTGAAGTACAGTGCCCCTGAGCTCCTTTCTTCAACTCGCTTTCTTGTGAGCTGGGCACAAAACCGCAGGATTGCTTCAGGCCCTAATCTGTTTCCAGCAGGGCACACTGAGCCTTTGTTTAATTCCTCTTCCTGGTGGGCAATGAGCGTTACATTTGCCCGTGCAGACACCTACAGCTAGTCTCTCATTGGTTCTCCCTATTCCTGTTCATCTTGCACAAAAATGGCAAGCTGTGCCAAAGAGGAGGTTAAAGGCACTGACTCTCCAAGCGGGGAGAGTGTTAGTAAAGCATCTGGAATGGTGAACCCGAGGACCAGGATACGAAAACTGAGATGCATTTTAAATCGTTTCCCAATCACACGGTGGACGATACTGTGGGTTTCCCATGCATGTTTTAGCTGGAGGAAGAATCCCTTGAACCTGGAGAGTTGGGACCCATGGAATGGGTACCATGCAGTATGACTTCAAAGGGTCTGCATTTGCTCACCGAAACTCACCAATGCTATCAGCCTGAAGTGTCCAGCCTTATGTCTCAACCAGCTCTGGGTGTAGATGTGGTCAATCCCGGTTGCATCACATGCCCTGAGTGAATTATTTAAGAATTGCTCTCTATTTCACTGTCTTTGTGTTTTGTTTTTGAAATTTATTTTGATAATGGGATTTATCGGATTTTCACTGCTGCGTATCGGCCGCTGTACACACGCTTGATTCTCTTACGGAAACATATATATCCATGGGTTTTAAGATTCTTCCTAGTCAGGTATATTCCTAGGCGTTGAATATGTGGTGTTGGGTCCATTTCGTTGAACAAGGAGTAGGTCTTGTCTATTACATATTTGGCTTATGGAAAATTATCTGTGCTAATTTCAGTCTCTGGTTTTATGCAGCACCCCAAGGCACCTTTCCCCATAAGCAAGCACTAGTTGGTTTCCTAAATTTGAGACCCTGTTCTGTTTTGTAATTCAGTTCATGTGTAGTCAAGTTTACATTCCGTGTATTAGTGATATCTTATGATGTTTCTTTTTCTGTGTGACGTAGTTCACGTAGAATCACCGTACCTGCATCCACTCACTATGCCGCTACGGGCCTGATGACACAGATTTCATTGCTGAGTGATATTGCATTGTACGTACGTGCCACAACTTCTTTATCCATTTTTTGCTTTCTGGGATATTTACCTGATACTGTAGACGAGCTTCTTGTGAACACAGCCGTCCCAAATATTGGGGTGGCTGTCTGTTTTTGATTTTAATTTCCGTAAGCTATAGGACCATAAGTGGAAGTGCCATAGGCTGTGTTGCTTTGTTTCTTACGTGTTTCAGGAAACACCATACACTTCTCCAGGGTGGCTGCTGGCAATTTACATCCTGCCAATCAGCATAACAAGGCTCCCTGTTCTCCATATCCTGTCCTACCTTTCTGGATTTTACACTTTTTTCAGATGGCCCTTTTGCCCGGGGGGCAGTGAGACTTCATTGTAGTGCAGATTTCCTTTACAGGCTTGCTTGGTTGGCCAAAAAGGGCGTATGCGTTATTTCCTGAATATATTCAGGAAAAAACGCATACGCCCTTTTTGGCCAAGTGCATCATTGTCGACGTTGTGCCTCTTTTCCTATGCTTTCAGGGCAATTCCAGTCTACCCCCTGCAATCGTTTTCCTGAAATTCTGCCCCGCTTTCAAATCCCCATCGCAGGCTTACTTCAATATATTTTTGGAGGATAGCTGTCATTTATAACTCTGCAGGTTTGTGAATTACAGTGCCCCTGAGCTCTTTTCTTCAACTCGCTTTCTTGTGAACTGGCCACAAAACCGCAGGATTGCTTCAGGCCCTAATCTGTTTCCAGCAGGGCACATTGAGCCTTTGTTTAATTCCTCTTCCTGGTGGGAAATGAGCGTTACATTTGCCCGTGAAGACACCTATAGCTAGTCTCTCATTGGTTCTCCCTATTCCTGTTCATCTTGCACAGAAATTGCTAGCTGTGCCAAACAGGAGGTTAAAGGCACTGACTCTCCAAGCAGGGAGAGTGTTAGTAAAGCATCTGGAATGGTGAACCCGAGGACCAGGATACGAAAACTGAGGTGCATTTTAAATCGTTTCCCAATCACACGGTGGTCCATACTGTGGGTTTCCCATGCATGTTTTAGCTGGAGGAAGAATCCCTTGAACCTGAAGAGTTGGGACCCATGGAATAGGTACCATGCAGTATGATTTCAAAGGGTCTGCATTTGCTCACCGAAACTCACCAATGCTATCCGTCTGAAGTGTCCAGCCTTATGTCTCAACCAGCTCTGGGTGTAGATGTGGTCAATCCCGGTTGCATCACATGCCCTGAGTGAACTATTTAAGAATTGCTCTCTATTTCACTGTCTTTGTGTTTTGTTTTCGAAATTTATTTTGATAATGGGATTTATCGGATTTTCACTGCTGCGTTTATGCCGCTTTACACACGCTTGATTCTCTTACGGAGACATATAAATCCATGGATTTTAAGATTCTTCCTAGTCAGGTATATTCCTAGGCGTTGAATATGTGGTGTTGAGTCCATTTCGTTGAGCAAGGTGTAGGTCTTGTCTATTACATATTTGGCTTATGGAAAGTTATCTCTGCTAATTTCAGTCTCTGGTTTTATGCAGCATCCCAACGCACCTTTCCCCATGAGCAAGCACTAGTTGGTTTTCTAAATTTGAGACCCTGTTCTGTTTTGTAATTCAGTTCATGTGTAGTCAAGTTTACATTCCGTGTATTAGTGATATCTTATGATGTTTCTTTTTCTGTGTGACGTAGTTCACGTAGAATCACCGTACCTGCATCCACTCACTATGCCGCTACGGGCCTGATGACACAGATTTCATTGCTGAGTGATATTGCATTGTACGTACGTGCCACAACTTCTTTATCCATTTTTTGCTTTCTGGGATATTTACCTGATACTGTAGACGAGCTTCTTGTGAACCCAGCCGTCCCAAATATTGGGGTGGCTGTCTGTTTTTGATTTTAATTTCCGTAAGCTATAGGACCATAAGTGGAAGTGCCATAGGCTGTGTTGCTTTGTTTCTTACGTGTTTCAGGAAACACCATACACTTCTCCAGGGTGGCTGCCGGCAATTTACATCCTGCCAATCAGCATAACAAGGCTCCGTGTTCTCCATATCCTGTCCTACCTTTCTGGATTTTACACTTTTTTCAGATGGCCCTTTTGCCGGGGGGGCGGGCAGTGAGACTTCATTGTAGTGCAGATTTCCTTTACAGGCTTGCTTGGTTGGCCAAAAACGGCATATGCGTTTTTTCATGAATATATTCAGGAAAAAACGCATACGCACTTTTTGGCCAAGTGCGTCATTGTCGACGTTCTGTCTCTTTTCCTATGACTTCAGGGCAATTCCAGTCTACCCCCTGCAATGGTTCTCCTGAAACTCTGCCCCGCTTTCAAGTCCCCTTCGCAGGCTTACTTCAATATATTTTTGGAGGATAGCTGTCATTTATAACTCTGCAGGTTTGTGAATTACAGTGCCCCTGAGCTCCTTTCTTCAACACGCTTTCTTGTGAGCTGGGCACAAAACCGCAGGATTGCTTCAGGCCCTAATCTGTTTCCGGCAGGGCACACTGAGCCTTTGGTTAATTCCTCTTCCTGGTGGGAAATGAGCATTACATTTGCCCGTGCAGACACCTATAGCTAGTCTCTCATTGGTTCTCCCTATTCCTGTTCATCTTGCACAGAAATTGCAAGCTGTGCGAAACAGGAGGTTAAAGGCACTGACTCTCCAAGCGGGGAGAGTGTTAGTAAAGCATCTGGAATGGTGAACCCGAGGACAAGGATACGAAAACTGAGATGCATTTTAAATCGTTTCCCAATCACACGGTGGACCATACTGTGGGTTTCCCATGCATGTTTTAGCTGGAGGAAGAATCCCTTGAACCTGAAGAGTTGGGACCCATGGAATAGGTACCATGCAGTATGACTTCAAAGTGTCTGCATTTGCTCACCGAAACTCACCAATGCTATCAGTCTGTAGTGTCCAGCCTTATGTCTCAACCAGCTCTGGGTGTAGATGTGGTCAATCCCAGTTGCATCACATGCCCTGAGTGAATTATTTAAGAATTGCTCTCTATTTCACTGTCTTTGTGTTTTGTTTTCGAAATTTATTTTGATAATGGGATTTATCGGATTTTCACTGCTGCGTATCGGCCGCTGTACACACGCTTGATTCTCTTACGGAGACATATATATCCATGGGTTTTAAGATTCTTCCTAGTCAGGTATATTCCTAGGCGTTGAATATGTGGTGTTGAGTCCATTTCGTTGAGCAAGGAGTAGGTCTTGTCTATTACATATTTGTCTTATGGAATGTTATCTGTACTAATTTCAGTCTCTGGTTTTATGCAGCACCCCACGGCACCTTTCCCCATAAGCAAGCACTAGTTGGTTTTCTAAATTTGAGACCCTGTTCTGTTTTGTAATTCAGTTCATGTGTAGTCAAGTTTACATTCCGTGTATTAGTGATATCTTATGATGTTTCTTTTTCTGTGTGACGTAGTTCACGTAGAATCACCGTACGTGCATCCACTCACTATGCCGCTACGGGCCTGATGACACAGATTTCATTGCTGAGTGATATTGCATTGTACGTACGTGCCACAACTTCTTTATCCATTTTTTGCTTTCTGGGATATTTACCTGATACTGTAGACGAGCTTCTTGTGAACACAGCCATCCCAAATATTGGGTTGGCTGTCTGTTTTTGATTTTAATTTCCGTAAGCTATAGGACCATAAGTGGAAGTGCCATAGGCTGTGTTGCTTTGTTTCTTACGTGTTTCAGGAAACACCATACACTTCTCCAGGGTGGCTGCTGGCAATTTACATCCTGCCAATCAGCATAACAAGGCTCCCTGTTCTCCATATCCTGTCCTACCTTTCTGGATTTTACACTTTTCTCAGATGGCCCTTTTGCCCGGGGGGCAGTGAGACTTCGTTGCGGTGCAGATTTCTTTTACAGGCTTGCTTGGTTGGCCAAAAAGGGCGTATGCATTTTTTCCTGAATATATTCAGGAAAAAACGCATACGCCCTTTTTGGCCAAGTGCATCATTGTCGACGTTCTGCCTCTTTTCCTATGCTTTCAGGGCAATTCCAGTCTACCCCTGCAATCATTTTCCTGAAATTCTGCCCCGCTTTCAAGTCCCCTTCGCAGGCTTACTTCAATATATTTTTGGAGGATAGCTGTCATTTATAACTCTGCAGGTTTGTGAATTACAGTGCCCCTGAGCTCCTTTCTTCAACTCGCTTTCTTGTGATCTGGGCACAAAACCGCAGGATTGCTTCAGGCCCTAATCTGTTTTCAGCAGGGCACGCTCAGCCTTTGTTTAATTCCTCTTCCTGGTGGGCAATGAGCGTTACATTTGCCCGTGCAGACACCTACAGCTAGTCTCTCATTGGTTCTCCCTATTCCTGTTCATCTTGCACAGAAATTGCAAGCAGTGCCAAACAGGAGGTTAAAGGCCGTGACTCTCCAAGCGGGGAGAGTGTTAGTAAAGCATCTGGAATGGTGATCCCGAGGACCAGGATACGAAAACTGAGATGCATTTTAAATCGTTTCCCAATCACACGGTGGACCATACTGTGGGGTTCCCATGCATGTTTTAGCTGGAGGAAGAATCCCTTGAACCTGAAGAGTTGGGACCCATGGAATAGGTACCATGCAGTATGACTTCAAAGGGTCTGCATTTGCTCACCGAAACTCACCAATGCTATCAGCCTGAAGTGTCCAGCCTTATGTCTCAACCAGCTCTGGGTGTAGATGTGGTCAATCCCGGTTGCATCACATGCCCTGAGTGAATTAGTTAAGAATTGCTCTCTATTTCACTGTCTTTGTGTTTTGTTTTCGAAATTTATTTTGATAATGGGATTTATCGGATTTTCACTGCTGCGTTTCGGCCGCTGTACACATGCTTGATTCTCTTACGGAGACATATATATCCATGGGTTTTAAGATTCTTCCTAGTCAGGTATATTCCTAGGCGTTGAATATGTGGTGTTGAGTCCATTTCGTTGAGCAAGGAGTAGGTCTTGTCTATTACATATTTGTCTTATGGAATGTTATCTGTACTAATTTCAGTCTCTGGTTTTATGCAGCACCCCACGGCACCTTTCCCCATAAGCAAGCACTAGTTGGTTTTCTAAATTTGAGACCCTGTTCTGTTTTGTAATTCAGTTCATGTGTAGTCAAGTTTACATTCCGTGTATTAGTGATATCTTATGATGTTTCTTTTTCTGTGTGACGTAGTTCACGTAGAATCACCGTACGTGCATCCACTCACTATGCCGCTACGGGCCTGATGACACAGATTTCATTGCTGAGTGATATTGCATTGTACGTACGTGCCACAACTTCTTTATCCATTTTTTGCTTTCTGGGATATTTACCTGATACTGTAGACGAGCTTCTTGTGAACACAGCCATCCCAAATATTGGGTTGGCTGTCTGTTTTTGATTTTAATTTCCGTAAGCTATAGGACCATAAGTGGAAGTGCCATAGGCTGTGTTGCTTTGTTTCTTACGTGTTTCAGGAAACACCATACACTTCTCCAGGGTGGCTGCTGGCAATTTACATCCTGCCAATCAGCATAACAAGGCTCCCTGTTCTCCATATCCTGTCCTACCTTTCTGGATTTTACACTTTTCTCAGATGGCCCTTTTGCCCGGGGGGCAGTGAGACTTCGTTGCGGTGCAGATTTCTTTTACAGGCTTGCTTGGTTGGCCAAAAAGGGCGTATGCATTTTTTCCTGAATATATTCAGGAAAAAACGCATACGCCCTTTTTGGCCAAGTGCATCATTGTCGACGTTCTGCCTCTTTTCCTATGCTTTCAGGGCAATTCCAGTCTACCCCTGCAATCATTTTCCTGAAATTCTGCCCCGCTTTCAAGTCCCCTTCGCAGGCTTACTTCAATATATTTTTGGAGGATAGCTGTCATTTATAACTCTGCAGGTTTGTGAATTACAGTGCCCCTGAGCTCCTTTCTTCAACTCGCTTTCTTGTGATCTGGGCACAAAACCGCAGGATTGCTTCAGGCCCTAATCTGTTTTCAGCAGGGCACGCTCAGCCTTTGTTTAATTCCTCTTCCTGGTGGGCAATGAGCGTTACATTTGCCCGTGCAGACACCTACAGCTAGTCTCTCATTGGTTCTCCCTATTCCTGTTCATCTTGCACAGAAATTGCAAGCTGTGCCAAACAGGAGGTTAAAGGCCGTGACTCTCCAAGCGGGGAGAGTGTTAGTAAAGCATCTGGAATGGTGATCCCGAGGACCAGGATACGAAAACTGAGATGCATTTTAAATCGTTTCCCAATCACACGGTGGACCATACTGTGGGGTTCCCATGCATGTTTTAGCTGGAGGAAGAATCCCTTGAACCTGAAGAGTTGGGACCCATGGAATAGGTACCATGCAGTATGACTTCAAAGGGTCTGCATTTGCTCACCGAAACTCACCAATGCTATCAGCCTGAAGTGTCCAGCCTTATGTCTCAACCAGCTCTGGGTGTAGATGTGGTCAATCCCGGTTGCATCACATGCCCTGAGTGAATTAGTTAAGAATTGCTCTCTATTTCACTGTCTTTGTGTTTTGTTTTCGAAATTTATTTTGATAATGGGATTTATCGGATTTTCACTGCTGCGTTTCGGCCGCTGTACACATGCTTGATTCTCTTACGGAGACATATATATCCATGGGTTTTAAGATTCTTCCTAGTCAGGTATATTCCTAGGCGTTGAATATGTGGTGTTGAGTCCATTTCGTTGAGCAAGGAGTAGGTCTTGTCTATTACATATTTGGCTTATGGAAAGTTATCTGTGCTAATTTCAGTCTCTGGTTTTATGCAGCACCCCAAGGCACCTTTCCCCATAAGCAAGCACTAGTTGGTTTTCTAAATTTGAGACCCTGTTCTGTTTTGTAATTCAGTTCATGTGTAGTCAAGTTTACATTCCTTGTATTAGTGATATCTTATGATGTTTCTTTTTCTGTGTGACATAGTTCACGTAGAATCACCGTACCTGCATCCACTCACTATGCCGCTACGGGCCTGATGACACAGATTTCATTGCTGAGTGATATTGCATTGCACGTACGTGCCACAACTTCTTTATCCATTTTATGCTTTCTGGGATATTTACCTGGTACTGTAGACGAGCTTCTTGGAAACACAGCCGTCCCAAACTTTGGAGTCGCTCTCTGTTTTTGATTTTAATTTCCCTAAGGAATAGGACCATAAGTGCAATTGCCATAGGCTGTGTTGCTTTATTTCTTATGTGTTTCAGGAAACACCATACACTTCTCCAGGGTGGCTGTTGGCAATTTACATCCTGCCAATCAGCATAACAAGGCTCCCTGTTCTCCATATCCTGTCCTACCTTTCTGGATTTTACACTTTTTTCAGATGGCCCTCTTGCCCAGGGGGCTGTGAGACTTCATTGTAGTGCAGATTTCCTTTACAGGCTTGCTTGGTTGGCCAAAAAGGGCGTATGCGTTTTTTCCTGAATATATTCAGGAAAAAACGCATACGCCCTTTTTGGCCAAGTGCATCATTGTCGACGTTGTGCCTCTTTTCCTATGCTTTCAGGGCAATTCCAGTCTACCCCCTGCAATCGTTTTCCTGAAATTCTGCCCCGCTTTCAAGTCCCCTTCGCAGGCTTACTTCAATATACTTTTGGAAGATAGCTGTCATTTATAACTCTGCAGGTTTGTGAATTACAGTGACCCTGAGCTCCTTTCTTCAACTCGCTTTCTTGTGAGCTGGGCACAAAACCGCAGGATTGCTTCAGGCCCTAATCTGTTTCCAGCAGGGCACACTGAACCTTTGTTTACTTCCTCTTCCTGGTGGGCAATGAGCGTTACATTTGCCCGTGCAGACACCTACAGCTAGTCTCTCATTGGTTCTCCCTATTCCTGTTCATCTTGCACAGAAATTGCAAGCTGTGCCAAAGAGGAGGTTAAAGGCACTGACTCTCTAAGCGGGGAGAGTGTTAGTAAAGCATCGGGAATGGTGAACCCGAGGACCAGGATACGAAAACTGAGATGCATTTTAAATCGTTTCCCAATCACACGGTGGATGATACTCTGGGTTTCCCATGCATGTTTTAGCTGGAGGAAGAATCCCTTGAACCTGGAGAGTTGGGACCCATGGAATGGGTACCATGCAGTATGACTTCAAAGGGTCTGCATTTGCTCACCGAAACTCACCAATGCTATCAGCCTGAAGTGTCCAGCCTTATGTCTCAACCAGCTCTGGGTGTAGATGTGGTAAATCCCGGTTTCCTCTCATGCCCTGAGTGAATTATTTAAGAATTGCTCTCTATTTCACTGTCTTTGTGTTTTGTTTTTGAAATTTATTTTGATAATGGGATTTATCGGATTTTCACTGCTGCGTTTCGGCCGCTGTACACACGCTTGATTCTCTTACGGAGACATATATATCCATGGGTTTTAAGATTCTTCCTAGTCAGGTATATTCCTAGGCGTTGAATATGTGGTGTTGGGTCCATTTCGTTGAGCAAGGAGTAGGTCTTGTCTATTACATATTTGGCTTATGGAAAGTTATCTGTGCTAATTTCAGTCTCTGGTTTTATGCAGCCCCCCAAGGCACCTTTCCCCATAAGCAAGCACTAGTTGGTTTTCTAAATTTGAGACCCTGTTCTGTTTTGTAATTCAGTTCATGTGTAGTCAAGTTTACATTCCGTGTATTAGTGATATCTTATGATGTTTCTTTTTCTGTGTGACGTAGTTCACGTAGAATCACCGTACCTGCATCCACTCACTATGCCGCTACGGGCCTGATGACACAGATTTCATTGCTGAGTGATATTGCATTGTACGTACGTGCCACAACTTCTTTATCCAATTTTTGCTTTCTGGGATATTTACCTGATACTTTAGACGAGCTTCTTGTGAACACAGCCGTCCCAAATATTGGGGTGGCTGTCTGTTTTTGATTTTAATTTCCGTAAGCTATAGGACCATAAGTGGAAGTGCCATAGGCTGTGTTGCTTTGTTTGTTACGTGTTTCAGGAAACACCATACACTTCTCCAGGGTGGCTGCTGGCAATTTACATCCTGCCAATCAGCATAACAAGGCTCCCTGTTCTCCATATCCTGTCCTACCTTTCTGGATTTTACACTTTTTTTCAGATGGCCCTTTTGCCCAGGGGACAGTGAGACTTCATTGTAGTGCAGATTTCCTTTACAGGCTTGCTTGGTTGGCCACAAAGGGCGTATGCGTTTTTTCCTGAATATATTCAGGAAAAAACGCATACGCCCTTTTTGGCCAAGTGCATCATTGTCGACGTTGTGCCTCTTTTCCTATGCTTTCAGGGCAATTCCAGTCTACCCCCTGCAATCTTTTTCCTGAAATTCTGCCCTGCTTTCAAGTCCCCTTCGCAGGCTTACTTCAATATATTTTTGGAGGATAGCTGTCATTTATAACTCTGCAGGTTTGTGAATTACAGTGCCCCTGAGCTCCTTTCTTCAACTCGCTTTCTTGTGAGCTGGGCACAAAACCGCAGGATTGCTTCAGGCCCTAACCTGTTTCCAGCAGGGCATGCTGAGCCTTTGGTTAATTCCTCTTCCTGGTGGGAAATGAGCGTTACATTTGCCCGTGCAGACACCTACAGCTAGTCTCTCATTGGTTCTCCCTATTCCTGTTCATCTTGCACAGAAATTGCAAGCTGTGCCAAACAGGAGGTTAAAGGCACTGACTCTCCAAGCAGGGAGAGTGTTAGTAAAGCATCTGGAATGGTGAACCCGAGGACCAGGATACGAAAACTGAGATGCATTTTAAATCGTTTCCCAATCACACGGTGGATGATACTCTGGGTTTCCCATGCATGTTTTAGCTGGAGGAAGAATCCCTTGAACCTGGAGAGTTGGGACCCCTGGATTGGGTACCATGCAGTATGACTTCAAAGGGTCTGCATTTGCTCACCGAAACTCACCAATTCTATCAGCCTGAAGTGTCCAGCCTTATGTCTCAACCAGCTCTGGGTGTAGATGTGGTA
Source organism: Phocoena phocoena (assembly GCF_963924675.1). Lineage (NCBI taxonomy): Eukaryota > Metazoa > Chordata > Mammalia > Artiodactyla > Phocoenidae > Phocoena > Phocoena phocoena. The sequence continues at coordinate 275,063 of NW_027077438.1, forward strand.
AATCCCGGTTTCCTCACATGCCCTGAGTGAATTATTTAAGAATTGCTCTCTATTTCACTGTCTTTGTGTTTTGTTTTCGAAATTTATTTTGATAATGGGATTTATCGGATTTTCACTGCTGCGTTTCGGCCGCTGTACACACGCTTGATTCTCTTACGGAGACATATATATCCATGGGTTTTAAGATTCTTACTAGTCAGGTGTATTCCTAGGCGTTGAATATGTGGTGTTGAGTCCATTTCGTTGAGTAAGGAGTAGGTCTTGTCTATTACATATTTGGCTTATGGAATGTTATCTGTGCTAATTTCAGTCTCTGGTTTTATGCAGCTCCCCAAGGCACCTTTCCCCATAAGCAAGCACTAGTTGGTTTTCTAAATTTGAGACCCTGTTCTGTTTTGTAATTCAGTTCATGTGTAGTCAAGTTTACATTCCGTGCATTAGTGATATCTTATGATGTTTCTTTTTCTGTGTGACGTAGTTCACGTAGAATCACCGTACCTGCATCCACTCACTATGCCGCTACGGGCCTGATGACACAGATTTCATTGCTGAGTGATACTGCATTGCACGTACGTGCCACAACTTCTTTATCCATTTTTTGCTTTCTGAGATATTTACCTGGTACTGTAGACGAGCTTCTTGGGAACACAGCCGTCCCAAACTTTGGGGTGGCTCTCTGTTTTTGATTTTAATTTCCCTAAGGAATAGGACCATAAGTGCAATTGCCATAGGCTGTGTTGCTTTATTTCTTACGTGTTTCAGGAAACACCATACACTTCTCCAGGGTGGCTGTTGGCAATTTACATCCTGCCAATCAGCATAACAAGGCTCCCTGTTCTACATATCCTGTCCTACCTTTCTGGATTTTACACTTTTTTCAGATGGCCCTTTTGCCCGTGGGGCAGTGAGACTTCATTGTAGTGCAGATTTCCTTTACAGGCTTGCTTGGTTGGCCAAAAAGGGCGTATGCGTTTTTTCCTGAATATATTCAGGAAAAAACGCATACGCCCTTTTTGGCCAAGTGCATCATTGTCGACGTTGTGCCTCTTTTCCTATGCTTTCAGGGCAATTCCAGTCTACCCCCTGCAATCTTTTTCCTGAAATTCTGCCCTGCTTTCAAGTCCCCTTCGCAGGCTTACTTCAATATATTTTTGGAGGATAGCTGTCATTTATAACTCTGCAGGTTTGTGAATTACAGTGCCCCTGAGCTCCTTTCTTCAACTCGCTTTCTTGTGAGCTGGGCACAAAACCGCAGGATTGCTTCAGGCCCTAACCTGTTTCCGGCAGGGCATGCTGAGCCTTTGGTTAATTCCTCTTCCTGGTGGGAAATGAGCGTTACATTTGCCCGTGCAGACACCTACAGCTAGTCTCTCATTGGTTCTCCCTATTCCTGTTCATCTTGCACAGAAATTGCAAGCTGTGCCAAACAGGAGGTTAAAGGCACTGACTCTCCAAGCAGGGAGAGTGTTAGTAAAGCATCTGGAATGGTGAACCCGAGGACCAGGATACGAAAACTGAGATGCATTTTAAATCGTTTCCCAATCACACGGTGGATGATACTCTGGGTTTCCCATGCATGTTTTAGCTGGAGGAAGAATCCCTTGAACCTGGAGAGTTGGGACCCATGGATTGGGTACCATGCAGTATGACTTCAAAGGGTCTGCATTTGCTCACCGAAACTCACCAATGCTATCAGCCTGAAGTGTCCAGCCTTATGTCTCAACCAGCTCTGGGTGTAGATGTGGTAAATCCCGGTTTCCTCACATGCCCTGAGTGAATTATTTAAGAATTGCTCTCTATTTCACTGTCTTTGTGTTTTGTTTTCGAAATTTATTTTGATAATGGGATTTATCGGATTTTCACTGCTGCGTTTCGGCCGCTGTACACACGCTTGATTCTCTTACGGAGACATATATATCCATGGGTTTTAAGATTCTTACTAGTCAGGTGTATTCCTAGGCGTTGAATATGTGGTGTTGGGTCCATTTCGTTGAGTAAGGAGTAGGTCTTGTCTATTACATATTTGGCTTATGGAATGTTATCTGTGCTAATTTCAGTCTCTGGTTTTATGCAGCTCCCCAAGGCACCTTTCCCCATAAGCAAGCACTAGTTGGTTTTCAAAATTTGAGACCCTGTTCTGTTTTGTAATTCAGTTCATGTGTAGTCAAGTTTACATTCCGTGCATTAGTGATATCTTATGATGTTTCTTTTTCTGTGTGACGTAGTTCACGTAGAATCACCGTACCTGCATCCACTCACTATGCCGCTACGGGCCTGATGACACAGATTTCATTGCTGAGTGATACTGCATTGCACGTACGTGCCACAACTTCTTTATCCATTTTTTGCTTTCTGAGATATTTACCTGGTACTGTAGACGAGCTTCTTGGGAACACAGCCGTCCCAAACTTTGGGGTGGCTCTCTGTTTTTGATTTTAATTTCCCTAAGGAATAGGACCATAAGTGCAATTGCCATAGGCTGTGTTGCTTTATTTCTTACGTGTTTCAGGAAACACCATACACTTCTCCAGGGTGGCTGTTGGCAATTTACATCCTGCCAATCAGCATAACAAGGCTCCCTGTTCTCCATATCCTGTCCTACCTTTCTGGATTTTACACTTTTTTCAGATGGCCCTTTTGCCCGTGGGGCAGTGAGACTTCATTGTAGTGCAGATTTCCTTTACAGGCTTGCTTGGTTGGCCAAAAAGGGCGTATGCGTTTTTTCCTGAATATATTCAGGAAAAAACGCATACGCCCTTTTTGGCCAAGTGCATCATTGTCGACGTTGTGCCTCTTTTCCTATGCTTTCAGGGCAATTCCAGTCTACCCCCTGCAATCGTTTTCCTGAAATTCTGCCCCGCTTTCAAGTCCCCTTCGCAGGCTTACTTGAATATATTTTTGGAGGACAGCTGTCATTTATAACTCTGCAGGTTTGTGAATTACACTGCCCCTGAGCTCCTTTCTTCAACTCGCTTTCTTGTGAGCTGGGCACAAAACCGCAGGATTGCTTCAGGCCCTAATCTGTTTCCGGCAGGGCATGCTGAGCCTTTGGTTAATTCCTCTTCCTGGTGGGCAATGAGCGTTACATTTGCCCGTGCAGACACCTACAGCTAGTCTCTCATTGGTTCTCCCTATTCCTGTTCATCTTGCACAGAAATTGCAAGATGTGCCAAACAGGAGGTTAAAGGCACTGACTCTCCAAGCAGGGAGAGTGTTAGTAAAGCATCTGGAATGGTGAACCCGAGGACCAGGATACGAAAACTGAGATGCATTTTAAATCGTTTCCCAATCACACGGTGGATGATACTCTGGGTTTCCCATGCATGTTTTAGCTGGAGGAAGAATCCCTTGAACCTGGAGAGTTGGTACCCATGGAATGGGTACCATGCAGTATGACTTCAAAGGGTCTGCATTTGCTCACCGAAACTCACCAATGCTATCAGCCTGAAGTGTCCAGCCTTATGTCTCAACCAGCTCTGGGTGTAGATGTGGTAAATCCCGGTTGCCTCACATGCCCTGAGTGAATTATTTAAGAATTGCTCTCTATTTCACTGTCTTTGTGTTTTGTTTTCGAAATTTATTTTGATAATGGGATTTATCGGATTTTCACTGCTGCGTATCGGCCGCTGTACACACGCTTGATTCTCTTACGGAGACATATATATCCATGGGTTTTAAGATTCTTCCTAGTCAGGTATATTCCTAGGCGTTGAATATGTGGTGTTGAGTCCATTTCGTTGAGCAAGGAGTAGGTCTTGTCTATTACATATTTGTCTTATGGAATGTTATCTGTACTAATTTCAGTCTCTGGTTTTATGCAGCACCCCAACGCACCTTTCCCCATAAGCAAGCACTAGTTGGTTTTCTAAATTTGAGACCCTGTTCTGTTTTGTAATTCAGTTCATGTGTAGTCAAGTTTATATTCCGTGTATTAGTGATATCTTATGATGTTTCTTTTTCTGTGTGACGTAGTTCACGTAGAATCACCGTACCTGCATCCACTCACTATGCCGCTACGGGCCTGATGACACAGATTTCATTCCTGAGTGATATTGCATTGTACGTACGTGCCACAACTTCTTTATCCATTTTTTGCTTTCTGGGATATTTACCTGATACTGTAGACGAGCTTCTTGTGAACACAGCCGTCCCAAATATTGGGTTGGCTGTCTGTTTTTGATTTTAATTTCCGTAAGCTATAGGACCATAAGTGGAAGTGCCATAGGCTGTGTTGCTTTGTTTCTTACGTGTTTCAGGAAACACCATACACTTCTCCAGGGTGGCTGCTGGCAATTTACATCCTGCCAATCAGCATAACAAGGCTCCCTGTTCTCCATATCCTGTCCTACCTTTCTGGATTTTACACTTTTCTCAGATGGCCCTTTTGCCCGGGGCGCAGTGAGACTTCGTTGCGGTGCAGATTTCCTTTACAGGCTTGCTTGGTTGGCCAAAAAGGGCGTATGCATTTTTTCCTGAATATATTCAGGAAAAAACGCATACGCCCTTTTTGGCCAAGTGCATCATTGTCGACGTTGTGCCTCTTTTCCTATGCTTTCAGGGCAATTCCAGTCTACCCCTGCAATCGTTTTCCTGAAATTCTGCCCCACTTTCAAGTCCCCTTCGCAGGCTTACTTCAATATATTTTTGGAGGATAGCTGTCATTTATAACTCTGCAGGTTTGTGAATTACAGTGCCCCTGAGATCCTTTCTTCAACTCGCTTTCTTGTGAGCTGGGCACAAAACCGCAGGATTGCTTCAGGCCCTAATCTGTTTCCGGCAGGACACACTGAGCCTTTGGTTAATTCCACTTCCTGGTCGGCAATGAGCGTTACATTTGCCCGTGCAGACACCTACAGCTAGTCTCTCATTGGTTCTCCCTATTCCTGTTCATCTTGCACAGAAATTGCAAGCTGTGCCAAACAGGAGGTTAAAGGCACTGACTCTCCAAGCAGGGAGAGTGTTAGTAAAGCATCTGGAATGGTGAACCCGAGGACCAGGATACGAAAACTGAGATGCATTTTAAATCATTTCCCAATCACACGGTGGACGATACTCTGGGTTTCCCATGCATGTTTTAGCTGGAGGAAGAATCCCTTGAACCTGGAGAGTTGGGACACATGGAATGGGTACCATGCAGTATGACTTCAAAATGTCTGCATTTGCTCACCGAAACTCACCAGTGCTATCAGCCTGAAGTGTCCAGCCTTATGTCTCAACCAGCTCTGGGTGTAGATGTGGTCAATCCCGGTTGCATCACATGCCCTGAGTGAATTATTTAAGAATTGCTCTCTATTTCACTGTCTTTGTGTTTGTTTTCGAAATTTATTTTGATAATGGGATTTATCGGATTTGCACTGCTGCATTTCCGCCGCTGTACACACGCTTGATTGTCTTACGGAGACATATATATCCATGGGTTTTAAGATTCTTGTTAGTTAGGTATATTCCTAGGCGTTGAATATGTGGTGTTGGGTCCATTTCGTTGAGCAAGGTGTAGGTCTTGTCTATTACATATTTGGCTTATGGAAAGTTATCTGTGCTAATTTCAGTCTCTGGTTTTATGCAGCACCCCAACGAACCTTTCCCCATAAGCAAGCACTAGTTGGTTTTCTAAATTTGAGACCGTGTTCTGTTTTGTAATTCAGTACATGTGTAGTCAAGTTTTCATTCCGTGTATTAGTGATATCTTATGATGTTTCTTTATCTGTGTGACGTAGTTCACGTAGAATCACCGTATCTGCATCCACTGACTATGCCGCTACGGGCCTGATGACACAGATTTCATTGCTGAGTGATATTGCATTGCACGTACGTGCCACAATTTCTTTATCCATTTTTTGCTTTCTGGGATATTTCCCTGGTACTGTAGACGAGCTTCCTGGGAACACAGCCGTCCCAAATATTGGGGTGGCTGTCTGTTTTTGATTTTAACTTACGTAAGCTATAGGACCATAAGTGGAAGTGCCATAGGCTATGTTGCTTTGTTTCTTACGTGTTTCAGGAAACACCATACATTTCTCCAGGGTGGCTGCTGGCAATTTACATCCTGCCAATCAGCATAACAAGGCTCCCTGTTCTCCATATCCTGTCCTAACTTTCTGGATTTTACACTTTTTTCAGATGGCCCTTTTGCCCGGGGGGCAGTGAGACTTCATTGTAGTGCAGATTTCTTTTACAGGCTTGCTTGGTTGGCCAAAAAGGGCGTATGCGTTTTTTCCTGAATATATTCTGGAAAAATCGCATACGCCCTTTTTGGCCAAGTGCATCATTGTCGACGTTCTGCCTCTTTTCCTATGCTTTCAGGGCAATTCCAGTCTACCCCCTGCAATCGTTTTCCTGAAATTCTGCCCCGCTTTCAAGTCCCCTTCGCAGGCTTACTTCAATATATTTTTGGAGGATAGCTGTCATTTATAACTCTGCAGGTTTGTGAAGTACAGTGCCCCTGAGCTCCTTTCTTCAACTCGCTTTCTTGTGAGCTGGGCACAAAACCGCAGGATTGCTTAAGGCCGTAATCTGTTTCCAGCAGGGCACACTGAGCCTTTGTTTAATTCCTCTTCCTGGTGGGCAATGAGCGTTACATTTGCCCGTGCAGACACCTACAGCTAGTCTCTAATTGGTTCTCCCTATTCCTGTTCATCTTGCACAGAAATTGCAAGCTGTGCCAAAGAGGAGGTTAAAGGCACTGACTCTCCAAGCGGGGAGAGTGTTAGTAATGCATCTGGAATGGTGAACCCGAGGGCAAGGATACGAAAACTGAGATCCATTTTAATTCGTTTCCCAATCTCACGGTGTACCATACTCTGTGTTTCCCATGCATGTTTTAGCTGAAGGAAGAATCCCTTGAACCTGGAGAGTTGGGACCCATGGAATGGGTACGATGCAGTTTGACTTCAAAGGGTCTGCATTTGCTCACCGAAACTCACCAATGCTATCAGCCTGAAGTGTCCAGCCTTATGTCTCAACCAGCTCTGGGTGTAGATGTGGTCAATCCCGGTTGCATCACATGCCCTGAGTGAATTATTTAAGAATTGCTCTCTATTTCACTGTCTTTGTGTTTTGTTTTCGAAATTTATTTTGATAATGGGATTTATTGGATTTTCACTGTTGCGTTTAGGCCGCTGTACACACGCTTGATTCTCTTACGGAGACATATATATCCATGGGTTTTAAGATTCTTCCTAGTCAGGTATATTCCTAGGCGTTGAATATGTGGTGTTGGGTCCATTTCGTTGAGCAAGGAGTAGGTCTTCTCTATTACATATTTCGCTTATGGAAAGTTATCTGTGCTAATTTCAGTCTCTGGTTTTATGCAGCACCCCAACGCACCTTTTCCCATAAGCAAGCACTAGTTGGTTTTCTAAATTTGAGACCCTGTTCTGTTTTGTAATTCAGTTCATGTGTAGTCAAGTTTACATTCCGTGTATTAGTGATATCTTATGATGTTTCTTTTTCTGTGTGACGTAGTTCACGTAGAATCACCGTACCTGCATCCTCTCACTATGCCGCTACGGGCCTGATGACACAGATTTCATTGCTGAGTGATATTGCATTGCACGTACGTGCCACAATTTCTTTATCCATTTTTTGCTTTCCGGGATATTTACCTGGTACTGTAGACGTGCTTCCTGGGAACACAGCCGTCCCAAATATTGGGGTGGCTCTCTGTTTTTGATTTTAATTTCCGTAAGCTATAGGACCATAAGTGGAAGTGCCATAGGCTATGTTGCTTTGTTTCTTACGTGTTTCAGGAAACACCATACACTTCTCCAGGGTGGCTGCTGGCAATTTACATCCTGCCAATCAGCATAACAAGGCTCCCTGTTCTCCATATCCTGTCCTACCTTTCCGGATTTTACACTTTTTTCAGGTGGCCCTTTTGCCCGGGGGGCAGTGAGACTTCATTGTAGTGCAGATTTCCTTTACAGGCTTGCTTGGTTGGCCAAAAAGGGCGTATGCGTTTTTTCCTGAATATATTCAGGAAAAAAGGCATACGCCCTTTTTGGCCAAGTGCATCATTGTCGACGTTCTGCCTCTTTTCCTATGCTTTCAGGGCAATTCCAGTCTACCCCCTGCAATCGTTTTCCTGAAATTCTGCCCCGCTTTCAAGTCCCCTTCGCAGGCTTACTTCAATATATTTTTGGAGGATAGCTGTCATTTATAACTCTGCAGGTTTGTGAAGTACAGTGCCCCTGAGCTCCTTTCTTCAACTCGCTTTCTTGTGAGCTGGGCACAAAACCGCAGGATTGCTTAAGGCCCTAATCTGTTTCCAGCAGGGCACACTGAGCCTTTGTTTAATTCCTCTTCCTGGTGGGCAATGAGCGTTACATTTGCCCGTGCAGACACCTACAGCTAGTCTATCATTGGTTCTCCCTATTCCTGTTCATCTTGCACAGAAATTGCAAGCTGTGCCAAAGAGGAGGTTAAAGGCACTGACTCTCGAAGCAGGGAGAGTGTTAGTAAAGCATCTGGAATGGTGAACCCGAGGACCAGGATACGAAAACTGAGATGCATTTTAAATCGTTTCCCAATCACATGGTGGACGATACTCTGGGTTTCCCATGCATGTTTTAGCTGGAGGAAGAATCCCTTGAACCTGGAGAGTTGGGACCCATGGAATAGGTACCATGCAGTATGACTTCAAAGGGTCTGCATTTGCTCACCGAAACTCACCAATGCTATCAGCCTGAAGTGTCAAGCCTTATGTCTCAACCAGCTCTGGGTGTAGATGTGTTAAATCCCGGTTGCATCACATGCCCTGAGTGAATTATTTAAGAATTGCTCTCTATTTCACTGTCTTTGTGTTTTGTTTTTGAAATTTATTTTGATAATGGGATTTATCGGATTTTCACTGCTGCGTTTATGCCGCTGTACACACCCTTGATTCTCTTACGGAGACATATAAATCCATGGGTTTTAAGATTTTTCCTAGTCAGGTATATTCCTAGGCGTTGAATATGTGGTGTTGAGTCCATTTCGTTGAGCAAGGAGTAGGTCTTGTCTTTTACATATTTGGCTTATGGAATGTTATCTGTGCTAATTTCAGTCTCTTGTTTTATGCAGCACCCCAAGGCACCTTTCCCCATAAGCAAGCACTAGTTGGTTTTCTAAATTTGAGACCCTGTTCTGTTTTGTAATTCAGTTCATGTGTAGTCAAGTTTACATTCCGTGTATTAGTGATATCTTATGATGTTTGTTTTTCTGTGTGACGTAGTTCACGTAGAATCACCGTACCTGCATCTACTCACTATGCCGCTACGGGCCTGATGACACAGATTTCATTGCTGAGTGATATTGCATTGCACGTACGTGCCACAACTTCTTTATCCATTTTTTGCTTTCTGGGATATTTACCTGGTCCTGTAGACGAGCTTCTTGGGAACACAGCCGTCCCAAACTTTGGGGTGGCTCTCTGTTTTTGATTTTAATTTCCCTAAGCAATAGGAACATAAGTGCAATTGCCATAGGCTGTGTTGCTTTATTTCTTACGTGTTTCAGGAAACACCATACACTTCTCCAGGGTGGCTGGTCACAATTTACATCCTGCCAATTAGCATAACAAGGCTCCCTGTTCTCCATATCCTGTCCTACCTTTCTGGATTTTACACGTTTTTTCAGATGGCCCTTTTGCACGGGGGGGCAGTGAGATTTCATTGTAGTGCAGATTTCCTTTACAGGCTTGCTCGGTTGGCCAAAAAGGGCGTATGCGTTTTTTCCTGAATATATTCAGGAAAAAACGCATACGCCCTTTTTGGCCAAGTGCATCATTGACGACGTGGTTCCTCTTTTCCTATGCTTTCAGGGCAATTCCAGTCTACCCCCTGCAATCGTTTTCCTGAAATTCTGCCCCGCTTTCAAGTCCCCTTCGCCGGCTTACTTCAATATATATTTGGAGGATAGCTGTCATTTATAACTCTGCAGGTTTGTGAATTACAGTGCCCCTGAGCTCCTTTCTTCAACTCACTTTCTTGTGAGCTGGGCACAAAACCGCAGGATTGCTTCAGGCACTAATCTGTTTTCAGCAGAGCACACTGAGCCTTTGTTTAATTCCTCTTCCTGGTCGGCAATGAGCGTTACATTTGCCCGTGCAGACACCTACAGCTAGTCTCTCATTGGTTCTCCCTATTCCTGTTCATCTTGCACAGAAATTGCAAGCTGTGCAAAAGGTGTGAAACAGGAGGTTAAAGGCACTGACTCTCCAAGCGGGGAGAGTGTTAGTAAAGCATCTGGAATGGTGAACCCGAGGACCAGAATACAAAAAGTGAGATGCATTTTAAATCGTTTCCCAATCACACGATGGACGATACTCTGGGTTTCCCATGCATGTTTTAGCTGGAGGAAGAATCCCTTGAACCTGGAGAGTTGGGACCCATGGAATGGGTACCATGCAGTATGACTTCAAAGGGTCTACATTTGCTCACCGAAACTCACCAATGCTATCAGCCTGCAGTGTCCAGCCTTGTGTCTCAACCAGCTCTGGGTGTAGATGTGGTCAATCCCGGTTGCATCACATGACCTGAGTGATTTATTTAAGAATTGCTCTCTATTTCACTGTGTTTGTGTTTTGTTTTCGAAATTTATTTTGATAATGGGATTCATCCGATTTTCACTGCTGCGTTTCGGCCGCTGTACACACGCTTGATTCTCTTACGGAGACATATATATCCATGGGTTTTAAGATTCTTCCTAGTCAGGTATATTCCTAGGCGTTGAATAAGTGGTGTTGGGTCCATTTCATTGAGCAAGGAGTAGGTCTTGTCTATTACATATTTGCCTTATGGAAAGTTATCTGTGCTAATTTCAGTCTCTGGTTTTATGCAACACCCAGCGCACCTTTCCCCATAAGCAAGCACAAGTTGGTTTTCTAAATTTGAGTCCCTGTTCTGTTTTGTAATTCACTTCATGTGTAGTCAAGTTTACATTCCGTGTATTAGTGATATCTTATGATGTTTCTTTTTCTGTGTGACGTAGTTCACGTAGAATCACCGTACCTGCATCCTCTCACTATGCCGCTACGGGCCTGATGACACAGATTTCATTGCTGAGTGATATTGCATTGCACGTACGTGCCACAATTTCTTTATCCATTTTTTGCTTTCTGGGATATTTACCTGATACTGTAGACGAGCTTCTGGTGAACACAGTCTTCCCAAATATTGGGGTGGCTGTCTGTTTTTGATTTTAATTTCCGTAAGCTATAGGACCATATGTGGAAGTGCCATAGGCTGTGTTGCTTTGTTTCTTACGTGTTTCAGGAAACACCATACACTTCTCCAGGGTGGCTGTTCACAATTTACATCCTGCCAATCAGCATAACAAGGCTCCCTGTTCTCCATATCCTGTTCTACCTTACTGGATTTTACACTTTTTTCAGATGGCCCTTTTGCCGGGGGGCAGTGAGATTTCATTGTAGTGCAGATTTCCTTTACAGGCTTGCTCAGTTGGCCAAAAAGGGCGTATGCGTTTTTTCCTGAATATATTCAGGAAAAAACGCATACGCCCTTTTTGGCCAAGTGCATCATTGTCGACGTTGTGCCTCTTTTCCTATGCTTTCAGGGCAATTCCAGTCTACCCCCTGCAATTGTTTTCCTGAAATTCTGCCTTGCTTTCAAGTCCCCTTCGCAGGCTTACTTCAATATATTTTTAGAGGATAGCTGTCATTTATAACTCTGCAGGTTTGTGAATTACAGTGCCCCTGAGCTCCTTTCTTCAACTCGCTTTTTTGTGAGCTGGGCACAAAACCGCAAGATTGCTTCAGGCCCTAATCTGTTTCCAGCAGGGCATGCTGAGCCTTTGTTTAATTCCTCTTCCTGGTGGGCAATGAGTGTTACATTTGCCCGTGCAGACACGTACAGCTAGACTTTCATTGGTTCTCCCTATTCCTGTTCATGTTGCACAGAAATTGCAAGCTGTGCCAAAGAGGAGGTTAAAGGCACTGACTCTCCAAGCGGGGAGAGTGTTAGTAAAGCATCTGGAACGGTGAAACCGAGGAACAGGATACGAAAACTGAGATGCATTTTAAATCGTTTCCCAATCACACGGTGGACGATAGTCTGTGTTTCCCATGCATGTTTTAGCTGGAGGAAGAATCCCTTGAACCTGGAGAGTTGGGACCCATGGAATGGGTACCATGCAGTATGACTTGAAAGGGTCTGCATTTGCTCACCGAAACTCACCAATGCTTTCAGCCTGAAGTGTCCAGCCTTATGTCTCAACCAGCTCTGGGTGTAGATGTGGTCAATCCCGGTTGCATCACATGCCCTGAGTGAATTATTTAAGAATTGCTCTCTATTTCTCTGTCTTTGTGTTTTGTTTTCGAAATTTATTTTGATAATGGGATTTATCGGATTTTCACTGCTGCGTTTCGGCCGCTGTACACACGCTTGATTGTCTTACGGAGACATATATATCCATGGGGTTTAAGATTCTTCTTAGTTAGGTATATTCCTAGGCGTTGAATATGTGGTGTTGGGTCCATTTCGTTGAGCAAGGTGTAGGTCTTGTCTATTACATATTTGGCTTATGGAAAGTTATCTGTGCTAATTTCAGTCTCTGGTTTTATGCAGCACCCCAACGCACCTTTCCCCATAAGCAAGCACTAGTTGGTTTTCTAAATTTGAGACCGTGTTCTGTTTTGTAATTCAGTACATGTGTAGTCAAGTTTTCATTCCGTGTATTAGTGATATCTTATGATGTTTCTTTATCTGTGTGACGTAGTTCACGTAGAATCACCGTATCTGCATCCAGTGACTATGCCGCTACGGGCCTGATGACACAGATTTCATTGCTGAGTGATATTGCATTGCACGTACGTGCCACAATTTCTTTATCCATTTTTTGCTTTCTGGGATATTTCCCTGGTACTGTAGACGAGCTTCCTGGGAACACAGCCGTCCCAAATATTGGGGTGGCTGTCTGTTTTTGATTTTAACTTACGTAAGCTATAGGACCATAAGTGGAAGTGCCATAGGCTATGTTGCTTTGTTTCTTACGTGTTTCAGGAAACACCATACACTTCTCCAGGGTGGCTGCTGGCAATTTACATCCTGCCAATCAGCATAACAAGGCTCCCTGTTCTCCATATCCTGTCCTAACTTTCTGGATTTTACACTTTTTTCAGATGGCCCTTTTGCCCGGGGGGCAGTGAGACTTCATTGTAGTGCAGATTTCCTTTACAGGCTTGCTTGGTTGGCCAAAAAGGGCGTATGCGTTTTTTCCTGAATATATTCAGGAAAAAACACATACGCCCTTTTTGGCCAAGTGCATCATTGTCGACGTTCTGCCTCTTTTCCTATGCTTTCAGGGCAATTCCAGTCTACCCCCTGCAATCGTTTTCCTGAAATTCTGCCCCGCTTTCAAGTCCCCTTCGCAGGCTTACTTCAATATATTTTTGGAGGATAGCTGTCATTTATAACTCTGCAGGTTTGTGAAGTACAGTGCCCCTGAGCTCCTTTCTTCAACTCGCTTTCTTGTGAGCTGGGCACAAAACCGCAGGATTGCTTAAGGCCCTAATCTGTTTCCAGCAGGGCACACTGAGCCTTTGTTTAATTCCTCTTCCTGGTGGGCAATGAGCGTTACATTTGCCCGTGCAGACACCTACAGCTAGTCTCTCATTGGTTCTCCCTATTCCTGTTCATCTTGCACAGAAATTGCAAGCTGTGCCAAAGAGGAGGTTAAAGGCACTGACTCTCCAAGCGGGGAGAGTGTTAGTAATGCATCTGGAATGGTGAACACGAGGGCAAGGATACGAAAACTGAGATCCATTTTAATTCGTTTCCCAATCTCACGGTGTACCATACTCTGTGTTTCCCATGCATGTTTTAGCTGAAGGAAGAATCCCTTGAACCTGGAGAGTTGGGACCCATGGAATGGGTACGATGCAGTTTGACTTCAAAGGGTCTGCATTTGCTCACCGAAACTCACCAATGCTATCAGCCTGAAGTGTCCAGCCTTATGTCTCAACCAGCTCTGGGTGTAGATGTGGTCAATCCCGGTTGCATCACATGCCCTGAGTGAATTATTTAAGAATTGCTCTCTATTTCACTGTCTTTGTGTTTTGTTTTCGAAATTTATTTTGATAATGGGATTTATCGGATTTTCACTGTTGCGTTTAGGCCGCTGTACACACGCTTGATTCTCTTACGGAGACATATATATCCATGGGTTTTAAGATTCTTCCTAGTCAGGTATATTCCTAGGCGTTGAATATGTGGTGTTGGGTCCATTTCGTTGAGCAAGGAGTAGGTCTTGTCTATTACATATTTGGCTTATGGAAAGTTATCTGTGCTAATTTCAGTCTCTGGTTTTATGCAGCACCCCAACGCACCTTTTCCCATAAGCAAGCACTAGTTGGTTTTCTAAATTTGAGACCCTGTTCTGTTTTGTAATTCAGTTCATGTGTAGTCAAGTTTACATTCCGTGTATTAGTGATATCTTATGATGTTTCTTTTTCTGTGTGACGTAGTTCACGTAGAATCACCGTACCTGCATCCTCTCACTATGCCGCTACGGGCCTGATGACACAGATTTCATTGCTGAGTGATATTGCATTGCACGTACGTGCCACAATTTCTTTATCCATTTTTTGCTTTCCAGGATATTTACCTGGTACTGTAGACGAGCTTCCTGGGAACACAGCCGTCCCAAATATTGGGGTGGCTGTCTGTTTTTGATTTTAATTTCCGTAAGCTATAGGACCATAAGTGGAAGTGCCATAGGCTATGTTGCTTTGTTTCTTACGTGTTTCAGGAAACACCATACACTTCTCCAGGGTGGCTGCTGGCAATTTACATCCTGCCAATCAGCATAACAAGGCTCCCTGTTCTCCATATCCTGTCCTACCTTTCTGGATTTTACACTTTTTTCAGATGGCCCTTTTGCCCGGGGGGCAGTGAGACTTCATTGTAGTGCAGATTTCATTTACAGGCTTGCTTGGTTGGCCAAAAAGGGCGTATGCGTTTTTTCCTGAATATATTCAGGAAAAAAGGCATACGCCCTTTTTGGCCAAGTGCATCATTGTTGACGTTCTGCCTCTTTTCCTATGCTTTCAGGGCAATTCCAGTCTAACCCCTGCAATTGTTTTCCAGAAATTCTGCCCCACGTTCAAGTCCCCTTCGCAGGCTGACTTCAATATACTGTTGGAAGATAGCTGTCATTTATAACTCTGCAGGTTTGTGAATTACAGTGCCGCTGAGCTCCTTTCTTCAACTCGCTTTCTTGTGAGCTGGGCACAAAACCGCAGGATTGCTTAAGGCCCTAATCTGTTTCCAGCAGGGCACACTGAGCCTTTGTTTAATTCCTCTTCCTGGTGGGCAATGAGCGTTACATTTGCCCGTGCAGACACCTACAGCTAGTCTATCATTGGTTCTCCCAATTCCTGTTCATCTTGCACAGAAATTGCAAGCTGTGCCAAAGAGGAGGTTAAAGGCAGTGACTCTCCAAGTGCGGAGAGTGTTAGTAAAGCATCTGGAATGGTGAACCCGAGGACCAGGATACGAAAACTGAGATGCATTTTAAATCGTTTCCCAATCACACGGTGGACGATACTCTGGGTTTCCCATGCATGTTTTAGCTGGAGGAAGAATCCCTTGAACCTGGAGAGTTGGGACCCATGGAATAGGTACCATGCAGTATGACTTCAAAGGGTCTGCATTTGCTCACCGAAACTCACCAATGCTATCAGCCTGAAGTGTCAAGCCTTATGTCTCAACCAGCTCTGGGTGTAGATGTGTTAAATCCCGGTTGCATCACATGCCCTGAGTGAATTATTTAAGAATTGCTCTCTATTTCACTGTCTTTGTGTTTTGTTTTTGAAATTTATTTTGATAATGGGATTTATCGGATTTTCACTGCTGCGTTTATGCCGCTGTACACACGCTTGATTCTCTTACGGAGACATATAAATCCATAGGTTTTAAGATTCTTCCTAGTCAGGTATATTCCTAGGCGTTGAATATGTGGTGTTGAGTCCATTTCGTTGAGCAAGGAGTAGGTCTTGTCTTTTACATATTTGGCTTATGGAATGTTATCTGTGCTAATTTCAGTCTCTTGTTTTATGCAGCACCCCAAGGCACCTTTCCCCATAAGCAAGCACTAGTTGGTTTTCTAAATTTGAGACCCTGTTCTGTTTTGTAATTCAGTTCATGTGTAGTCAAGTTTACATTCCGTGTATTAGTGATATCTTATGATGTTTGTTTTTCTGTGTGACGTAGTTCACGTAGAATCACCGTACCTGCATCCACTCACTATGCCGCTACGGGCCTGATGACACAGATTTCATTGCTGAGTGATATTGCATTGCACGTACGTGCCACAACTTCTTTATCCATTTTTTGCTTTCTGGGATATTTACCTGGTCCTGTAGACGAGCTTCTTGGGAACACAGCCGTCCCAAATATTGGGGTGGCTCTCTGTTTTTTATTTTAATTTCCCTAAGCAATAGGAACATAAGTGCAATTGCCATAGGCTGTGTTGCTTTATTTCTTACGTGTTTCAGGAAACACCATACACTTCTCCAGGGTGGCTGGTCACAATTTACATCCTGCCAATTAGCATAACAAGGCTCCCTGTTCTCCATATCCTGTCCTACCTTTCTGGATTTTACACGTTTTTTCAGATGGCCCTTTTGCACGGGGGGGCAGTGAGATTTCATTGTAGTGCAGATTTCCTTTACAGGCTTGCTCGGTTGGCCAAAAAGGGCGTATGCGTTTTTTCCTGAATATATTCAGGAAAAAACGCATACGCCCTTTTTGGCCAAGGGCATCATTGACGACGTTGTTCCTCTTTTCCTATACTTTCAGGGCAATTCCAGTCTACCCCCTGCAATAGTTTTCCTGAAATTCTGCCCCGCTTTCAAGTCCCCTTCGCCGGCTTACTTCAATATATATTTGGAGGATAGCTGTCATTTATAACTCTGCAGGTTTGTGAATTACAGTGCCCCTGAGCTCCTTTCTTCAACTCACTTTCTTGTGAGCTGGGCACAAAACCGCAGGATTGCTTCAGGCACTAATCTGTTTTCAGCAGAGCACGCTGAGCCTTTGTTTAATTCCTCTTCCTGGTCGGCAATGAGCGTTACATTTGCCCGTGCAGACACCTACAGCTAGTCTCTCATTGGTTCTCCCTATTCCTGTTCATCTTGCACAGAAATTGCAAGCTGTGCGAAAGAGGAGGTTAAAGGCACTGACTCTCCAAGCGGGGAGAGTGTTAGTAAAGCATCTGGAATGGTGAACCCGAGGTCCAGGATACAAAAAGTGAGATGCATTTTAAATCGTTTCCCAATCACACGGTGGACGATACTCTGGGTTTCCCATGCATGTTTTAGCTGGAGGAAGAATCCCTTGAACCTGGAGAGTTGGGACCCATGGAATGGGTACCATGCAGTATGACTTCAAAGGGTCTACATTTGCTCACCGAAACTCACCAATGCTATCAGCCTGAAGTGTCCAGCCTTGTGTCTCAACCAGCTCTGGGTGTAGATGTGGTCAATCCCGGTTGCATCACATGACCTGAGTGAATTATTTAAGAATTGCTCTCTATTTCACTGTGTTTGTGTTTTGTTTTCGAAATTTATTTTGATAATGGGATTTATCCGATTTTCACTGCTGCGTTTCGGCCGCTGTACACACGCTTGATTCTCTTACGGAGACATATATATCCATGGGTTTTAAGATTCTTCCTAGTCAGGTATATTCCTAGGCGTTGAATATGTGGTGTTGGGTCCATTTCGTTGAGCAAGTAGTAGGTCTTGTCTATTACATATTTGCCTTATGGAAAGTTATCTGTGCTAATTTCAGTCTCTAGTTTTATGCAACACCCAGCGCACCTTTCCCCATAAGCAAGCACAAGTTGGTTTTCTAAATTTGAGACTCTGTTCTGTTTTGTAATTCAGTTCATGTGTAGTCAAGTTTACATTCCGTGTATTAGAGATATCTTATGATGTTTCTTTTTCTGTGTGACGTAGTTCACGTAGAATCACCGTACCTGCATCCACTCACTATGCCGCTACGGGCCTGATGACACAGATTTCATTGCTGAGTGATATTGCATTGCACGTACGTGCCACAACTTCTTTATCCATTTTTTGCTTTCTGGGATATTTACCTGATACTGTAGACGAGCTTCTGGTGAACACAGTCGTCCCAAATATTGGGGTGGCTGTCTGTTTTTGATTTTAATTTCCGTAAGCTATAGGACCATATGTGGAAGTGCCATAGGCTGTGTTGCTTTGTTTCTTACGTGTTTCAGGAAATACCATACACTTCTCCAGGGTGGCTGCTGCCAATTTACATCCTGCCAATCAGCATAACAAGGCTCCCTGTTCTCCATATCCTGTCCTACCTTTCTGGATTTTACACTTTTTTCAGATGGCCCTTTTGCCCGGGGGGCAGTGAGACTTCATTGTAGTGCAGATTTCCTTTACAGGCTTGCTTGGGTGGCCAAAAAGGGCGTATGCGTTTTTTCCTAAATATATTCAGGAAAAAACGCATACGCCCTTTTTGGCCAAGTGCATCATTGTCGACGTTGTGCCTCTTTTCCTATGCTTTCACGGCAATTCCAGTCTACCCACTGCAATGGTTTTCCTGAAACTCTGCCCCGCTTTCAAGTCCCCTTCGCAGGCTTACTTCAATATATTTTTGGAGGATAGCTGTCATTTATAACTCTGCAGGTTTGTGAATTACAGTGCCCCTGAGCTCCTTTCTTCAACTAGCTTTCTTGTGAGCTGGGCACAAAACCGCAGGATTGCTTCAGGCCGTAATCTGTTTCCGGCAGGGCACACTGAGCCTTTGGTTAATTCCTCTTCCTGGTGGGAAATGAGCATTACATTTGCCCGTGCAGACACCTATAGCTAGTCTCTCATTGGTTCTCCCTATTCCTGTTCATCTTGCACAGAAATTGCAAGCTGTGCGAAAGAGGAGGTTAAAGGCACTGACTCTCCAAGCGGGGAGAGTGTTAGTAAAGCATCTGGAATGGTGAACCCGAGGACCAGGATACGAAAACTGAGATGCATTTTAAATCATTTCCCAATCACACGGTGGATGATACTCTGGGATTCCCATGCATGTTTTAGCTGGAGGAAGAATCCCTTGAACCTGGAGAGTTGGGACCCATGGAATGGGTACCATGCAGTATGACTTCAAAGGGTCTGCATTTGCTCACCGAAACTCACCAATGCTATCAGCCTGAAGTGTCCAGCCTTATGTCTCAACCAGCTCTGGGTGTAGATGTGGTCAATCCCGGTTGCATCACATGCCCTGAGTGAATTATTTAAGAATTGCTCTCTATTTCACTGTCTTTGTGTTTTGTTTTTGAAATTTATTTTGATAATGGGATTTATCGGATTTTCTCTGCTGCGTTTCGGCCGCTGTACACACGCTTGATTCTCTTACGGAGACATATATATCCATGGGTTTTAAAGTTCTTCCTAGTCAGGTATATTCCTAGGCGTTGAATATGTGGTGTTGGGTCCATTTCGTTGAGCAAGGAGTAGGTTTTGTCTATTACATATTTGGCTTATGGAAAGTTATCTGTGCTAATTTCAGTCTCTGGTTTTATGCAGCACCCCAAGGCACCTTTCCCCATAAGCAAGCACTAGTTGGTTTTCTAAATTTGAGACCCTGTTCTGTTTTGTAATTCAGTTCATGTGTAGTCAAGTTTACATTCCGTGTATTAGTGATATCTTATGATGTTTCTTTTTCTGTGTGACGTAGTTCACGTAGATTCACCGTATCTGCATCCACTCACTATGCCGCTACGGGCCTGATGACACAGATTTCATTGCTGAGTGATATTGCATTGTACGTACGTGCCACAACTTCTATATCCATTTTTTGATTTCTGGGATATTTACCTGATACTGTAGACGAGCTTCTTTTGAACACAGCCGTCCCAAATATTGGGGTGGCTGTCTGTTTTTGATTTTAATTTCCGTAAGCTATAGGACCATAAGTGGAAGTGCCATAGGCTATGTTGCTTTGTTTCTTACGTGTTTCAGGAAACACCATACACTTCTCCAGGGTGGCTGCTGGCAATTTACATCCTGCCAATCAGCATAACAAGGCTCCCTGTTCTCCATATCCTGTCCTAACTTTCTGGATTTTACACTTTTTTCAGATGGCCCTTTTGCCCGGGGGGCAGTGAGAGTTCATTGTAGTGCAGATTTCCTTTACAGGCTTGCTTGGTTGGCCAAAAAGGGCCTATGCGTTTTTTCCTGAATATATTCAGGAAAAAACGCATACGCCCTTTTTGGTCAAGTGCATCATTGTCGACGTTCTGCCTCTTTTCCAATGCTTTCAGGGCAATTCCAGTCTAACCCCTGCAATCGTTTTCCAGAAATTCTGCCCTGCTTTCAACTCCCCTTCGCAATCTTACTTCAATATACTTTTGGAGGATAGCTGTAATTTATAACTCTGCAGGTTTGTGAATTACAGTGCCCCTGAGCTCCTTTCTTCAATTCGCTTTCTTGTGAGCTGGGCACAAAACCGCAGGATTGCTTAAGGCTCTAATCTGTTTCCAGGAGGGCACACTGAGCCTTTGTTTAATTCCTCTTCCTGGTGGGCAATGAGCGTTACATTTGCCCGTGCAGACACCTACAGCTAGTCTCTCATTGGTTCTCCCTATTCCTGTTCATCTTGCACAGAAATTGCAAGCTGTGCCAAACAGGAGGTTAAAGGCACTGACTCTCCAAGCGGGGAGAGTGTTAGTAAAGCATCTGGAATGGTGAACCCGAGGACCAGGATACGAAAACTGAGATGCATTTTAAATCGTTTCCCAATCACATGGTGGACGATACTCTGGGTTTCCAATGCATGTTTTAGATGGAGGAAGAATCCCTTGAACCTGGAGAGTTGGGACCCATGGAATGGGTACCATGCAGTATGACTTCAAAGGGTCTGCATTTGCTCACCGAAATTCACCAATGCTATCAGCCTGAAGTGTCCAGCCTTATGTCTCAACCAGCTCTGGGTGTAGATGTGTTAAATCCCGGTTGCATCACATGCCCTGAGTGAATTATTTAAGAATTGCTCTCTATTTCACTGTCTTTGTGTTTTGTTTTTGAAATTTATTTTGATAATGGGATTTATCGGATTTTCACTGCTGCATTTATGCCGCTGTACACACGCTTGATTCTCTAATGGAGACATATAAATCCATGGGTTTTAAGATTCTTCCTAGTCAGGTATATTCCTAGGCGTTGAATATGTGGTGTTGAGTCCATTTCGTTGAGCAAGGAGTAGGTCTTGTCTATTACATATTAGGCTTATGGAATGTTATCTGTGCTAATTTCAGTCTCTTGTTTTATGCAGCACCCCAAGGCACCTTTCCCCATAAGCAAGCACTAGATGGTGTTCTAAATTTTAGACACTGTTCTGTTTTGTAATTCAGTTCATGTGTAGTCAAGTTTACATTCCGTGTATTAGTGATATCTTATGATGTTTCTTTTTCTGTGTGACGTAGTTCACGTACAATCACCGTACCTGCATCCACTCACTATGCCGCTACGGGCCTGATGACACAGATTTCATTGCTGAGTGATATTGCATTGCACGTACGTGCCACAACTTCTTTATCCATTTGTTGCTTTCTGGGATATTTACCTGGTCCTGTAGACGA
The DNA here is from genome assembly GCF_963924675.1 of Phocoena phocoena. Lineage (NCBI taxonomy): Eukaryota > Metazoa > Chordata > Mammalia > Artiodactyla > Phocoenidae > Phocoena > Phocoena phocoena. The sequence goes on from NW_027077438.1 coordinate 296,669, forward strand.
GCTTCTTGGGAACACAGCCGTCCCAAACTTTGGGGTGGCTCTCTGTTTTTGATTTTAATTTCCCTAAGCAATAGGAACATAAGTGCAATTGCCATAGGCTGTGTTGCTTTATTTCTTACGTGTTTCAGGAAACACCATACACTTCTCCAGGGTGGCTGTTCACAATTTACATCCTGCCAATTAGCATAACAAGGCTCACTGTTCTTCATATCCTGTCCTACCTTTCTGGATTTTACACCTTTTTTCAGATGGCCCTTTTGCCCGGGGGGGCAGTGAGATTTCATTGTAGTGCAGATTTCCTTTACAGGCTTGCTTGGTTGGCCAAAAAGGGCGTATGCGTCTTTTCCTGAATATATTCAGGAAAACACGCATACGCCCTTTTTGGCCAAGTGCATCATTGACGACGTTGTGCCTCTTTTCCTATGCTTTCAGGGCAATTCCAGTCTACCCCCTGCAATCGTTTTCCTGAAATTCTGCCCCGCTTTCAAGTCCCCTTCGCAGGCTTACTTCAATATATTTTTGGAGGATAGCTGTCATTTATAACTCTGCAGGTTTGTGAATTACAGTGCCCCTGAGCTCCTTTCTTCAACTCACTTTCTTGTGAGCTGGGCACAAAACCGCAGGATTGCTTCAGGCCCTAATCTGTTTTCAGGAGGGCACGCTGAGCCTTTGTTTAATTCCTCTTCCTGGTCGGCAATGAGCGTTACATTTGCCCGTGCAGACACCTACAGCTAGTCTCTCATTGGTTCTCCCTATTCCTGTTCATCTTGCACAGAAATTGCAAGCTGTGCGAAACAGGAGGTTAAAGGCACTGACTCTCCAAGCGGGGAGAGTGTTATTAAAGCATCTGGAATGGTGAAACCGAGGACCAGGATACGAAAACTGAGATGCATTTTAAATCGTTTCCCAATCACACGGTGGACGATACTCTGGATTTCCCATGCATGTTTTAGCTGGAGGAAGAATGCCTTGAACCTGGAGAGTTGGGACCCATGGAATGGGTACCATGCAGTATGACTTCAAAGGGTCTGCATTTGCTCACCGAAACTCACCAATGCTATCAGCCTGAAGTGTCCAGCCTTATGTCTCAACCAGCTCTGGGTGTAGATGTGGTCAATCCCGGTTGCATCACATGCCCTGAGTGAATTATTTAAGAATTGCTCTCTATTTCACTGTCTTTGTGTTTGGTTTTCGAAAGTTATTTTGATAATGGGATTTATCGGATTTTCACTGCTGCGTTTCGGCCGCTGTACACATGCTTGATTCTCTGACGGAGACATATATATCCATGGGTTTTAAGATTCATCCTAGTCAGGTATATTCCTAGGCGTTGAATATGTGATGTTGGGTCCATTTCGTTGAGCAAGGAGTAGGTTTTGTCTATTACATATTTGGCTTATGGAAAGTTTTCTGTGCTAATTTCAGTCTCTGGTTTTATGCAACAGCCCAAGGCACCTTTCCCCATAAGCAAACACTAGTTGGTTTTCTAAATTTGAGACCCTGTTCTGTTTCATAATTCAGTACATATGTAGTCAAGTTTACATTCCGTGTATTAGTGATAACTTATGATGTTTCTTTTTCTGTGTGACGTAGTTCACGTAGAATCACCGTACCTGCATCCACTCACTATGCCGCTACCGGCCTGATGACACAGATTTCATTGCTGAGTGATACTGCATTGCACGTACCTGCCACAACTTCTTTATCCATTTTTTGCTTTCTGGGATATTTACCTGGTACTGTAGACGAGCTTCTTGGGAACACAGCCGTCCCAAACTTTGGGGTGGCTCTCTGTTTTTGATTTTAATTTCCCTAAGGAATAGGACCATAAGTGCAATTGCCATAGGCTGTGTTGCTTTATTTCTTACGTGTTTCAGGAAACACCATACACTTCTCCAGGGTGGCTGTTCACAATTTACATCCTGCCAATCAGCATAACAAGGCTCCCTGTTCTCCATATCCTGTCCTACCTTTCTGGATTTTACACTTTTTTCAGATGGCCCTTTTGCCGGGGGGCAGTGAGATTTCATTGTAGTGCAGATTTCCTTTACAGGCTTGCTTGGTTGGCCAAAACGGGCGTATGCGTTTTTTCCTGAATATATTCAGGAAAAAACGCATACGCCCTTTTTGGCCAAGTGCATCATTGTCGACGTTGTGCCTCTTTTCCTATGCTTTCAGGGCAATTCCAGTCTACCCCCTGCAATCGTTTTCCTGAAATTCTGCCCCGCTTTCAAATCCCCTTCGCAGGCTTACTTCAATATATTTTTAGAGGATAGCTGTCATTTATAACTCTGCAGGTTTGTGAATTACAGTGCCCCTGAGCTCCTTTCTTCAACTCGCTTTCTTGTGAGCTGGGCACAAAACCGCAGGATTGCTTCAGGCCCTAATCTGTTTCCAGCAGGGCACGCTGAGCCTTTGTTTAATTCCTCTTCCTGGTGGACAATGAGTGTTACATTTGCCCGTGCAGACACCTACAGCTAGTCTTTCATTTGTTCTCCCTATTCCTGTTCATCTTGCACAGAAATTGCACGCTGTGCCAAAGAGGAGGTTAAAGGCACTGACTCTCCAAGCGGGGAGAGTGTTAGTAAAGCATCTGGAATGGTGAACCCGAGGACCAGGATACGAAAACTGAGTTGCATTTTAAATCGTTTCCCAATCACACGGTGGACGATACTCTGGATTTCCCATGCATGTTTTAGCTGGAGGAAGAATGCCTTGAACATGGAGAGTTGGGACCCATGGAATGGGTACCATGCAGTATGACTTCAAAGGGTCTGCATTTGCTCACCGAAACTCACCAATGCTATCAGCCTGAAGTGTCCAGCCTTATGTCTCATCCAGCTCTGGGTGCAGATGTGTTAAATCCCGGTTGCATCACATGCCCTGAGTGAATTATTTAAGAATTGCTCTCTATTTCACTGTCTTTGTGTTTTGTTTTTGAAATTTATTTTGATAATGGGATTTATCGGATTTTCACTGCTGCGTTTATGCCGTTGTACACACGCTTGATTCTGTTACGGAGACATATAAATCCATGGGTTTTAAGATTCTTCCTAGTCAGGTATATTCCTAGGCATTGAATATGTGGTGTTGAGTCCATTTCGTTGAGCAAGGTTTAGGTCTTGTCTATTACATATTTGGCTTATGGAATGTTATCTGTGCTAATTTCAGTCTCTGGTTTTATGCAGCACACCAAGGCACCTTTCCCCATAAGCAAGCACTAGTTGGTTTTCTAAATTTGAGATCGTGTTCTGTTTTGTAATTCAGTTCATGTGTAGTCAAGTTTACATTCCGTGTATTAGTGATATCTTATGATGTTTCTTTTTCTGTGTGAGGTAGTTCACGTAGAATCACCGTACCTGCATCCACTCACTATGCCGCTACGGGCCTGATGACACAGATTTCATTGCTGAGTGATATTGCTTTGCACGTACGTGCCACAAATTATTTATCCATTTTTTGCTTTCTGGGATATTTACCTGGTACTGTAGACGAGCCTCTTGTGAACACAGCCGTCCCAAACTTTGGGGTGGCTCTCTGTTTTTGATTTTAATTTCCGTAAGCTATAGGACCATAAGTGGAAGTGCCATAGGCTGTGTTGCTTTGTTTCTTATGTGTTTCAGGAAACACCATACACTTCTCCAGGGTGGCTGCTGGCAATTTACATCCTGCCAATCAGCATAACAAGGCTCCCTGTTCTCCATATCCTGTCCTACCTTTCTGATTTTACACTTTTTTCAGATGGCCCTTTTGCCCGGGGGGCAGTGAGACTTCATTGTAGTGCAGATTTCCTTTACAGGCTTGCTTGGGTGGCCAAAAAGGGCGTATGCGTTTTTTCCTGAATATATTCAGGAAAAAACGCATACGCCCTTTTTGGCCAAGTGCATCATTGTCGACGTTCTGCCTCTTTTCCTATGCTTTCAGGGCAATTCCAGTCTACCCCCTGCAATGGTTTTCCTGAAACTCTGCCCCGCTTTCAAGTCCCCTTCGCAGGCTTACTTCAATATATTTTTGGAAGATAGCTGTCATTTATAACTCTGCAGGTTTGTCAATTACAGTGCCCCTGAGCTCCTCTCTTCAACTCGCTTTCGTGTGAGCTGGGCACAAAACCGCAGGATTGCTTCAGGCCCTAATCTGTTTCCGGCAGGGCTCGCTGAGCCTTTGGTTAATTCCTATTCCTGGTGGGAAATGAGCGTTACATTTGCCCGTGCAGACACCTACAGCTAGTCTCTCATTGGTTCTCCCTATTCCTGTTCATCTTGCACAGAAATTGCAAGCTGTGCCAAAGAGGAGGTTAAAGGCACTGACTCTCCAAGCGGGGAGAGTGTTAGTAAAGCATCTGGAATGGTGAACCCGAGGACCAGGATACGAAAACTGAGATGCATTTTAAATCATTTCCCAATCACACGGTGGATGATACTCTGGGATTCCCATGCATGTTTTAGCTGGAGGAAGAATCCCTTGAACCTGGAGAGTTGGGAACCATGGAATGGGTACCATGCAGTATGACTTCAAAGGGTCTGCATTTGCTCACCGAAACTCACCAATGCTATCAGCCTGAAGTGTCCAGCCTTATGTCTCAACCAGCTCTGGGTGTAGATGTGGTCAATCCCGGTTGCATCACATGCCCTGAGTGAATTATTTAAGAATTGCTCTCTATTTCACTGTCTTTGTGTTTTGTTTTCGAAATTTATTTTGATAATGGGATTTATCGGATTTTCACTGCTGCGTTTCGGCCGCTGTACACACGCTTGATTCTCTTACGGAGACATATATATCCATGGGTTTTAAAGTTCTTCCTAGTCAGGTATATTCCTAGGCGTTGAATATGTGGTGTTGGGTCCATTTCGTTGAGCAAGGAGTAGGTCTTGTCTATTACATATTTGGCTTATGGAAAGTTATCTGTGCTAATTTCAGTCTCTGGTTTTATGCAGCACCCCAAGGCACCTTTCCCCATAAGCAAGCACTAGTTGGTTTTCTAAATTTGAGACCCTGTTCTGTTTTGTAATTCAGTTCATGTGTAGTCAAGTTTACATTCCGTGTATTAGTGATATCTTATGATGTTTCTTTTTCTGTGTGACGTAGTTCACGTAGATTCACCGTATCTGCATCCACTCACTATGCCGCTACGGGCCTGATGACACAGATTTCATGGCTGAGTGATATTGCATTGTACGTACGTGCCACAACTTCTATATCCATTTTTTGATATCTGGGATATTTACCTGATACTGTAGACGAGCTTCTTTTGAACACAGCCGTCCCAAATATTGGGGTGGCTGTCTGTTTTTGATTTTAATTTCCGTAAGCTATAGGACCATAAGTGGAAGTGCCATAGGCTATGTTGCTTTGTTTCTTACGTGTTTCAGGAAACACCATACACTTCTCCAGGGTGGCTGCTGGCAATTTACATCCTGCCAATCAGCATAACAAGGCTCCCTGTTCTCCATATCCTGTCCTAACTTTCTGGATTTTACACTTTTTTCAGATGGCCCTTTTGCCCGGGGGGCAGTGAGACTTCATTGTAGTGCAGATTTCATTTTTAGGCTTACTTGGTTGGCCAAAAAGGGCGTATGCGTTTTTTCCTGAATATATTCAGGAAAAAACGCATACGCCCTTTTTGGTCAAGTGCATCATTGTCGACGTTCTGCCTCTTTTCCAATGCTTTCAGGGCAATTCCTGTCTAACCCCTGCAATCGTTTTCCAGAATTTCTGCCCCGCTTTCAAGTCCCCTTCGCAATCTTACTTCAATATACTTTTGGAGGATAGCTGTCATTTATAACTCTGCAGGTTTGTGAATTACAGTGCCCCTGAGCTCCTTTCTTCAATTCGCTTTCTTGTGAGCTGGGCACAAAAACGCAGGATTGCTTAAGGCTCTAATCTGTTTCCAGCAGGGCACACTGAGCCTTTGTTTAATTCCTCTTCCTGGTGGGCAATGAGCGTTACATTTGCCCGTGCAGACACCTACAGCTAGTCTCTCATTGGTTCTCCCTATTCCTGTTCATCTTGCACAGAAATTGCAAGCTGTGCCAAACAGGAGGTTAAAGGCACTGACTCTCCAAGCGGGGAGAGTGTTAGTAAAGCATCTGGAATGGTGAACCCGAGGACCAGGATACGAAAACTGAGATGCATTTTAAATCGTTTCCCAATCACATGGTGGACGATACTCTGGGTTTCCAATGCATGTTTTAGATGGAGGAAGAATCCCTTGAACCTGGAGAGTTGGGACCCATGGAATGGGTACCATGCAGTATGACTTCAAAGGGTCTGCATTTGCTCACCGAAATTCACCAATGCTATCAGCCTGAAGTGTCCAGCCTTATGTCTCAACCAGCTCTGGGTGTAGATGTGTTAAATCCCGGTTGCATCACATGCCCTGAGTGAATTATTTAAGAATTGCTCTCTATTTCACTGTCTTTGTGTTTTGTTTTTGAAATTTATTTTGATAATGGGATTTATCGGATTTTCACTGCTGCATTTATGCCGCTGTACACACGCTTGATTCTCTTATGGAGACATATAAATCCATGGGTTTTAAGATTCTTCCTAGTCAGGTATATTCCTAGGCGTTGAATATGTGGTGTTGAGTCCATTTCGTTGAGCAAGGAGTAGGTCTTGTCTATTACATATTAGGCTTATGGAATGTTATCTGTACTAATTTCAGTCTCTGGTTTTATGCAGCAACCCAAGGCACCTTTCCCCATAAGCAAGCACTAGATGGTGTTCTAAATTTTAGACACTGTTCTGTTTTGTAATTCAGTTCATGTGTAGTCAAGTTTACATTCCGTGTTTTAGTGATATCTTATGATGTTTCTTTTTCTGTGTGACGTAGTTCACGTAGAATCACCGTACCTGCATCCACTCACTATGCCGCTACGGGCCTGATGACACAGATTTCATTGCTGAGTGATATTGCATTGCACGTACGTGCCACAACTTCTTTATCCATTTGTTGCTTTCTGGGATATTTACCTGGTCCTGTAGACGAGCTTCTTGGGAACACAGCCGTCCCAAACTTTGGGGTGGCTCTCTGTTTTTGATTTTAATTTCCCTAAGCAATAGGAACATAAGTGCAATTGCCATAGGCTGTGTTGCTTTATTTCTTACGTGTTTCAGGAAACACCATACACTTCTCCAGGGTGGCTGTTCACAATTTACATCCTGCCAATTAGCATAACAAGGCTCCCTGTTCTTCATATCCTGTCCTACCTTTCTGGATTTTACACGTTTTTTCAGATGGCCCTTTTGCCCGGTGGGGCAGTGAGATTTCATTGTAGTGCAGATTTCCTTTACAGGCTTGCTTGGTTGGCCAAAAAGGGCGTATGCATTTTTTCCTGAATATATTCAGGAAAACACGCATACGCCCTTTTTGTCCAAGTGCATCATTGACGACGTTGTGCCTCTTTTCCTATGCTTTCAGGGCAATTCCAGTCTACCCCCTGCAATCGTTTTCCTGAAATTCTGCCCCGCTTTCAAGTCCCCTTCGCAGGCTTACTTCAATATATTTTTGGAGGATAGCTGTCATTTATAACTCTGCAGGTTTGTGAATTACAGTGCCCCTGAGCTCCTTTCTTCAACTCACTTTCTTGTGAGCTGGGCACAAAACCGCAGGATTGCTTCAGGCCCTAATCTGTTTTCAGCAGGGCACGCTGAGCCTTTGTTTAATTCCTCTTCCTGGTCGGCAATGAGCGTTACATTTGCCCGTGCAGACACCTACAGCTAGTCTCTCATTGGTTCTCCCTATTCCTGTTCATCTTGCACAGAAATTGCAAGCTGTGCGAAACAGGAGGTTAAAGGCACTGACTCTCCAAGCGGGGAGAGTGTTAGTAAAGCATCTGGAATGGTGAACCCGAGGACAAGGATACGAAAACTGAGATGCATTTTAAATCGTTTCCCAATCACACGGTGGACGATACTCTGGATTTCCCATGCATGTTTTAGCTGGAGGAAGAATGCCTTGAACCTGGAGAGTTGGGACCCATGGAATGGGTACCATGCAGTATGACTTCAAAGGGTCTGCATTTGCTCACCGAAACTCACCAATGCTATCAGCCTGAAGTGTCCAGCCTTATGTCTCAACCAGCTCTGGGTGTAGATGTGGTCAATCCCGGTTGCATCACATGCCCTGAGTGAATTATTTAAGAATTGCTCTCTATTTCACTGTCTTTGTGTTTTGTTTTCGAAAGTTATTTTGATAATGGGAATTATCGGATTTTCACTGCTGCGTTTCGGCCGCTGTACACATGCTTGATTCTCTTACGGAGACATATATATCCATGGGTTTTAAGATTCTTCCTAGTCAGGTATATTCCTAGGCGTTGAATATGTGATGTTGGGTCCATTTCGTTGAGCAAGGAGTAGGTTTTGTCTATTACATATTTGGCTTATGGAAAGTTTTCTGTGCTAATTTCAGTCTCTGGTTTTATGCAACAGCCCAAGGCACCTTTCCCCATAAGCAAACACTAGTTGGTTTTCTAAATTTGAGACCCTGTTCTGTTTCGTAATTCAGTTCATATGTAGTCAAGTTTACATTCCGTGTATTAGTGATATCTTATGATGTTTCTTTTTCTGTGTGACGTAGTTCACGTAGAATCACCGTACCTGCATCCACTCACTATGCCGCTACGGGCCTGATGACACAGATTTCATTGCTGAGTGATACTGCATTGCACGTACCTGCCACAACTTCTTTATCCATTTTTTGCTTTCTGGGATATTTACCTGGTACTGTAGACGAGCTTCTTGGGAACACAGCCGTCCCAAACTTTGGGGTGGCTCTCTGTTTTTGATTTTAATTTCCCTAAGGAATAGGACCATAAGTGCAATTGCCATAGGCTGTGTTGCTTTATTTCTTACGTGTTTCAGGAAACACCATACACTTCTCCAGGGTGGCTGTTCACAATTTACATCCTGCCAATCAGCATAACAAGGCTCCCTGTTCTCCATATCCTGTCCTACCTTTCTGGATTTTACACTTTTTTCAGATGGCCATTTTGCCGGGGGGCAGTGAGATTTCATTGTAGTGCAGATTTCCTTTACAGGCTTGCTTGGTTGGCCAAAAAGGGCGTATGCGTTTTTTCCTGAATATATTCAGGAAAAAACGCATACGCCCTTTTTGGCCAAGTGCATCATTGTCGACGTTGTGCCTCTTTTCCTATGCTTTCAGGGCAATTCCAGTCTACCCCCTGCAATCGTTTTCCTGAAATTCTGCCCCGCTTTCAAGTCCCCTTCGCAGGCTTACTTCAATATATTTTTAGAGGATAGCTGTCATTTATAACTCTGCAGGTTTGTGAATTACAGTGCCCCTGAGCTCCTTTCTTCAACTCGATTTCTTGTGAGCTGGGCACAAAACCGCAGGATTGCTTCAGGCCCTAATCTGTTTCCAGCAGGCCACGCTGAGCCTTTGTTTAATTCCTCTTCCTGGTGGGCAATGAGCGTTACATTTGCCCGTGCAGACACCTACAGCTAGTCTCTCATTGGTTCTCCCTATTCCTGTTCATCTTGCACAGAAATTGCAAGCTGTGCCAAACAGGAGGTTAAAGGCACTGACTCTCCAAGTGGGGAGAGTGTTAGTAAAGCAACTGGAAAGGTGAACCCGAGGACCAGGATACGAAAACTGAGATGCATTTTAAATCGTTTCCCAATCACACGGTGGACGATACTCTGGGTTTCCCATGCATGTTTTAGCTGGGGGAAGAATCCCTTGAACCTGGAGAGTTGGGACCCATGGAATGGGTACCATGCAGTATGACTTCAAAGGGTCTGCATTTGCTCACTGAAACTCACCAATGCTATCAGCCTGAAGTGTCCAGCCTTATGTCTCAACCAGCTCTGGGTGTAGATGTGGTCAATCCCGGTTGCATCACATGCCCTGAGTGAATTATTTAAGAATTGCTCTCTATTTCAATGTCTTTGTGTTTTGTTTTCGAAATTTATTTTGATAATGGGATTTATCGGATTTTCACTGCTGCGTTTCGGCCGCTGTACACACGCTTGATTCTCTTACGGAGACATATATATCCATGGGTTTTAAGATTCTTCCTAGTCAGGTATATTCCTAGGCGTTGAATATGTGGTGTTGGGTCCATTTCGTTGAGCATCGAGTAGGTCTTGTCTATTACATATTTGGCTTATGGAATGTTATCTGTGCTAATTTCAGTCTCTGGTTTTATGCAGCACCCCAAGGCACCTTTCCCCATAAGCAAGCACTAGTTGGTTTTCTAAATTTGAGAGCCTGTTCTGTTTTCTAATTCAGTTCATGTGTAGTCAAGTTTACATTCCGTGTATTAGTGATATCTTATGATGTTTCTTTTTCTTTGTGACGTAGTTCACGTAGAATCACCGTACCTGCCTCCACTCACTATGCCGCTACGGGTCTGATGACACAGATTTCATTGCTAAGTGATATTGCATTTCACGTACGTGCCACAAATTATTTATCCATTTTCTGCTTTCTGGGATATTTACCTGGTACTGTAGACGAGCTTCTTGTGAACACAGCCGTCCCAAACTTTGGGTTGGCTGTCTGTTTTTGATTTTAATTTCCGTAAGCTATAGGACCATAAGTGGAAGTGCCATAGGCTGTGTTGCTTTGTTTCTTATGTGTTTCAGGAAACACCATACACTTCTCCAGGGTGGCTGCTGGCAATTTACATCCTGCCAATCAGCATAACAAGGCTCCCTGTTCTCCATATCCTGTCCTACCTTTCTGGATTTTACACTTTTTTCAGATGGCCCCTTTGCCCGGGGGGCAGTGAGACTTCATTGTAGTGCAGATTTCCTTTACAGGCTTGCTTGGGTGGCCAAAAAGGGCGTATGCGTTTTTTCCTGAATATATTCAGGAAAAAACGCATACGCCCTTTTTGGCCAAGTGCATCATTGTCGACGTTCTGCCTCTTTTCCTATGCTTTCAGGGCAATTCCAGTCTACCCCCTGCAATGGTTTTCCTGAAACTCTGCCCCGCTTTCAAGTCCCCTTCGCAGGCTTACTTCAATATATTTTTGGAGGATAGCTGTCATTTATAACTCTGCAGGTTTGTGAATTACAGTGCCCCTGAGCTCCTCTCTTCAACTCGCTTTCTTGTGAGCTGGGCACAAAACCGCAGGATTGCTTCAGGCCCTAATCTGTTTCCGGCAGGGCACACTCAGCCTTTGGTTAATTCCTATTCCTGGTGGGAAATGAGCGTTACATTTGCCCGTGCAGACACCTACAGCTAGTCTCTCATTGGTTCTCCCTATTCCTGTTCATCTTGCACAGAAATTGCAAGCTGTGCCAAACAGGAGGTTAAAGGCACTGACTCTCCAAGCGGGGAGAGTGTTAGTAAAGCATCTGGAATGTTGAAACCGAGGACTAGGATACGAAAACTGAGATGCATTTTAAATCGTTTCCCAATCACACGGTGGACGATACTCTGGGTTCCCCATGCATGTTTTAGCTGGAGGAAGAATCCCTTGAACCTGGAGAGTTGGGACCCATGGAATGGGTACCATGCAGTATGACTTCAAAGGGTCTGCATTTGCTCACCGAAACTCACCAATGCTATCAGCCTGAAGTGTCCAGCCTTATGTCTCAACCAGCTCTGGGTGTAGATGTGGTCAATCCCGGTTGCATCACATGCCCTGAGTGAATTATTTAAGAATTGCTCTCTATTTCACTGTCTTTGTGTTTTGTTTTCGAAATTTATTTTGATAATGGGATTTATCGGATTTTCACTGCTGCGTTTTGGCCGCTTTACACACGCTTGATTCTCTTACGGAGACATATATATCCATGGGTTTTAAGATTCTTCCTAGTCAGGTATATTCCTAGGCGTTGAACATGTGGTGTTGGGTCTATTTCTTTGAGCGAGGGGTAGGTCTTGTCTATTATATATTTGGCTTATGGAAAGTTATCTGTGCTAATTTCAGTCTCTGGTTTTATGCAGCACCCCAACTCACCTTTCCCCATAAGCAAGCACTAGTTGGTTTTCTAAATTTGAGACCCTGTTCTGTTTTGTAATTCAGTTCATGTCTAGTCAAGTTTACATTCCGTGTATTAGTGATATCTTATGATGTTTCTATTTCTGTGTGACGTAGTTCACGTAGAATCACCGTACCTGCATCCACTCACTAACCGCTACGGGCCTGATGACACAGATTTCATTGCTGAGTGATATTCCATTGTACGTACATGCCACAACTTCTTTATCCATTTTTTGCTTTCTGGGATATTTACCTGGTACTGTAGACGAGCTTCTTGTGAACACAGCCGTCCCAAACATTGGGGTGGCTGTCTGTTTTTGATTTTAATTTCCCTAAGCTATAGGACCATAGGTGCAAGTGCCATAGGCTGTGTTGCTTTGTTTCTTATGTGTTTCAGGAAACACCATACACTTCTCCAGGGTGGCTGCTGGCAATTTACATCCTGCCAATCAGCATAACAAGTCTCCCTGTTCTCCATATCCTGTCCTACCTTTCTGGATTTTACACTTTTTTCAGATGGCCCTTTTGCCCGGGGGGCAGTGAGATTTCATTGTAGTGCAGATTTCCTTTACAGGCTTGCTTGGTTGGCCAAAAAGTGCGTATGCGTTTTTTCCTGAATATATTCAGGAAAAAACGCATACGCACTTTTTGGCCAAGTGCTTCATTGTCGACGTTTTGCCTCTTTTCCTATGCTTTCAAGGCAATTCCAGTCTACCCCCTGCAATCGATTTCCTGAAATTCTGCCCCGCTTTCCAGTCCCCTTTGCAGGCATACTTCAATATATTTTTGGAGGATAGCTGTCATTTATAACTCTGCAGGTTTGTGAATTACAGTGCCCCTGAGCTCCTTTCTTCAACTCGCTTTCTTGTGAGCTGGGCACAAAACCGCAGGATTGCTTCAGGCCCTAATCTGTTTCCGGCAGGGCACGCTGAGCCTTTGGTTAATTCCTCTTCCTGGTGGGAAATGAGCGTTACATTTGCCCGTGCAGACACCTACATCTAGTCTCTCATTGCTTCTCCTATTCCTGTTCATCTTGCACAGAAATTGCAAGCTGTGCCAAATACGAGGTTAAAGGCACTGACTCTCCAAGCGGGGAGAGTGTTAGTAAACCGTCTGGAATGGTGAACCCGAGGACAAGGATACAAAATCTGAGATGCATTTTAAATCGTTTCCTAATCACACGGTGGAACATACTCGCCGTTTCCTACACATGTTTTAGCTGAAGAAAGAATCCCTTGAACCTGGAGAGTTGGGACCCTTGGAATGGGTACCATGCAGTATGACTTCAAAGGATCTGCATTTGTTCACCGAAACTCACCAATGCTATCAGCCTGAAGTGTCCAGCCTTATGTCTCAACCAGCTCTGGGTGTCGATGTGGTAAATCCAGGTTGCATCACATGCCCTGAGTGAATTATTTAAGAATTGCTTCCTATTTCACTGTCATTGTGTTTTGTTTTTGAAATTTATTTTAATAATGGGATTTATCGGACTTTCACTGCTTCGTTTATGCCGCTGTACATGCGCTTGATTCTGTTACGGAGACATATAAGTCCATGGGTTTTAAGATTCTTACTAATCCGGTATATTCTTAGGCATTGAATATGGCGTGTGGAGTCCATTTCGTTGAGCAAGGAGTAGGTCTTGTCTATTACATATTTGGCTTATGGAATGTTATCTGTGCTAATTTCAATCTCTGGTTTTATGCAGCACCCCAACTCACCTTTCCCCTTAAGGAAGCATAAGTTGGTTTTCTTAATTTGAAACCCTCTTCTCTTTTGTAATTCAGTTCATGTGTAGCCATGTTAACATTCCATGTATTAGTGATATCTTATGTCTTTTTCTTTTTGAATTATGTGACTTCGAATGATCACACGTAACTCCTCTTGAGTTGTTATAACTGGCCGTATTTCATTGATTTCCAGGCTGAGTAATATTCCACTCTTCATAAGCACCACATCTCTGTCCGTTTTTTCTCTGCAGATACTTTAAGTTATATCCTAGTCGAGGATCTTTTAAACAGAGAGGTGGTAAACATTGGGGTGCCTGTGTCCTCTCGATTTTTGTTTTTCCCAAGATATACGTCCATGAGTGCAAGTGCCCTGTGCTCGGTAGCTCATTTTTTAGATGCTTTAGTAAACACAATAGACTTATCCAGAGTGACCGTTGGCAATATACATTTCCACTATAAGACTCACAGGGCTCCCTTTTCTCCTTGCCCTGTCCTGCATTTCTGGTGTTTACACTTTATGAGGACGGCTCTTCTGACTGATGCAAAGTGATATGTTTTGTAGTATTGATTTCCAGTGCCCACCTGTTTGGTTGGCTAAAAAAGTGTATGCCCTTTTCTTGAATATATACAGAAAAAGACGCATACACCCTTTTTGGCCAACTGCAATGTTGGCAATGTTCAGCCCCTTTTCTTGTGCTTAATGGCGAGTCCTTTCTACCTCTTCCAATCCCTTTCCTGCCATTCTCCGTTGCTTACAAGTCCTTTTCTCTGACTTTCCTCAAGACATTTTTCAGTGATAGATATTTTCAATTCTGCAGTTTCGTGAATTTTAGTGCCCCTGAGTTCCATTTTCCAACTTGTGTTTATGGGAACTGGCCACAAAGCATCAGGATTCCTCAAGCCCTATTCTGTTTCCATGGGCAACCCTAGCCTTTGGTCAATTCGTCTTCCTGATTGGAAATTAGAGTGGCATGTGCCTGTCCGAACACCTAGGACTTGTCTCTCATTGTTCCTCCTCCTTCTGCTTCATCCTCTGGACAAATTCCAAACTGTATGCAACAGGATGTTGACAGTGCTGACATCTCCAAGTGGGGAGACTGTTAGTAAAGACGCTGGAGTGGTGAACCCTAGCACCAAGAGATGAGGAGATGAGATGCCTTTTCCAAACTTTTCCCGATCAGACGGTATACCATCCTCTGGGTGTGACAGGCATGTTTTAGGTGTAGGAAGGGTCCCATTCATGTGAGGAGAACACCAGGGGATTTTAAATATCAGTGTCTCTCCGCAACCCAAACTGGGGAATTTTTTAAGCTACGGCTACACATATGTTCATTAAGGGCCTTGGGAAGTAGGCAGAGTCCAAACTTTAGATGATTGAAGTCTTCAGGGTCAGAAGCACTCACCACTGTCTTCCCTTAGATTCCATTTTTACTGTCATTGATGGATGATGTCAATAAAAATATCTATTCTTTTTCAGATCATTTCCCCTTATAGGTTATTGCAAAATATTGAGTGTAGGTCCCTGTGCTATACAGTAGTTCCTTGCTGATGATTTCATACATAGCAGTGTGTATGTGTTAATCCCAAACTGTTAATTTATCCCTCCTCCTACCATTTCCCTTTGGTAATAATAAATTATAAGATTTTATGCTTCTCAGAAATGGGGGAGCTGAAAGAGAGGTATCATTTTCAATGCAAAAGCATTTAAAACAAGATTGAAGCTTTAACCAAGATTATTAGATGTACATCCTTGGAAAGAAATCACTTTGTTTCTCTAATATTGACCTGACAAAGAAGACAAACCTTTTCACTGAACTTGCTTATAAGAAAGTGATGGAAATATCAAATGGAAGTGTTAGAAACATCTTATTTTACCCGAGCCTTATACACTGTTCTATGTTAATTACAGTTTGGCTCACACATCTGTTCATTGAAGTTACAATGTTCTCAATTTCTGTTACTGATCCTCCAGAGTGGACGCCAACAAGTGTCCCCCTGCCCAGTGTCATTGGAGCCAATAGATCGAGACTGAGTTTGGTTCAAAAGCAAAGGAAACTTTATATTTTGATCAGAGAATGGAGAGGTGCTACCCTGTGGGCTGTGGGCTGGGCTGCTGTGTAGAGATCCTGTCAGAGTCACTGGGAGGGAGGGGGCTGAGCTCTCGAGGACCTGGTTGGCTGCAGCTCAGGCTCTATGTCACGGAGTCTGAACTGGGCCCCAGGAGCTGAAGTGTCATCGAGCCATTCTGCTCTAGGAAATCTGGTCTGAAGTGCCGGGTGTGGAACCTCTGTATGCGGGACACTAGGAGCACCTGAAATTAGACAAAGCACAAAGGATAAAAATGGTTAGACTTTATTTTATTGCCCAGATTCTATTTTTATCTCCCAGGCATTTTTAAGGGGCTTTGCCTGGGACAAACTTCTCTTCTGCCTTTTGTCCCTTTCCTCATTCTTGGAGTGCTGCGGGTGCAGACCCTTCTTCTGTAACTGCTGAGTGCTGAGTTAGGAGGCTTCATACCCGTGGGCGAGGGTCAGAACTTCTCCCCAGCAGCCTCCAGGTGACGTTGATTGTCCCCAGGCCTCCTGCCTCCCTGCTCGTCCACCTGAGCACCAGTATTGGAAGTGTTATAGATTCTAATGACCTTTAAGGGTCCAGAAAGGAGATGTGCAGTGGCGCTGTGAGGTCCAGTTTCACTCCGCCCCACATTTGTTCGGCCACCTTAGGCTGACCGTTTCTGCCAGCCTAGATGCTCTGACTGACCGTTTCTGCCAGCCTAGATGCTCTGACCAACAGTCTGCGCTTTCTTCCATTAGGCCCCTGAATTAACGTAAAAACAGCACCAGGTGTCAGGATCCTGCCCGCTCAGCTCCCAGACAGTCCAGGGTCAGTGGTGATGAAGGATCATGATGGTCACTGAGTCAAGAGCCTTTGGAAGTAAACAGGAGTCCAGCCGGTCTTATTGGCCACCATCATCAGGGTGTCTGTAGGCTTTTCTATGGTGACAGCATGATATACGGTTCCCCCGCCAAGATTATTAGCTCCCCTCTGGGTACAGTAAGTACTGCAAGCAGTAGTCTACTCTTTTGGGACACACTCTTGTTGTTTTATGAGAGAAACTCCAGGTCAAGTGATGGTCACACGGGTCGTCATGGTGCCCCGTTGCCCCCGGTTATCTCTCTGGAGGTTGGAGTTGGAGGGCCTCCTCAATCGAGGTCAGTGTGCCCACGGAGCAAACCCTGCAACTTCAGGGCATGGTTGGGGGTTAGGATCACCACGTGGGGTCCGTTTCCCTTAGAAGGGAGGTGGCCTTTTGGGCTGCTGATTTCCAGGTTTTCAGATACCACCAGTATCTTGGCCAGATGTGGCGGTGGGCCAAGCCCCTTGGTGACCATAGCTTATCCTACCTGGATGGCATTCTTGCATTGTTCCATTTCAAGTGGTCCCAGTTTTTGCACTAATACTCCAATGGCGATTCACCTTTCACCAGGAATGTAAAGGTCAAAGGGTTTAGCTAAATTAGGGAGTTCCAGGGCAAGGGTCTGAATTGACTGCTCTTTCCATTCTTGAAAGGCCACTTCTGGATTCTATTCAAAAGGATCATCATCTTTTCCTTTCAGTGTTTCATATAGAGGCCCAGCTAGTAGACTGTAGTTAGGGATCCAGAGGCAGGAAACCCTGGCTTCCCCAGGAACCCCTAAGCTGTCTTCTAGTTTCAGAAAGGGGTAAGGCTGTAAATTGTTTCTTCCCTTTCCTGGGATGGGCTTCTCCGACCTTCTGTGAGAATGAAGCCCAGGCAGGTCACCGTAGTCTGTGATACTTGAGCTTTTTCGTGGACAACTTCTATCCTTTATTGGCTTGGTAGTTCTGAGGCCTCCTTAGTAGGGCTGGCGATCAGAATGTCGTCTGAATATTGAAGGAGTGTTTCCTTTTCCAGAGGTAGAACTTTTAGGTCTTTAGCTGAGCTTTCCCCAAAGATGGTGTGGGAATTTTTGAACCCTTGGGGCAAGACAGCCTGGAAGTATTGTTTTAGTTGTATGTTGAGTCCTGTCACTCACAAGCCAAAATTTCTTGTGACTCTGGGACTAATGGAATACAAAAGAAGGCATCAGTGAAGACTAATACAGAATACCAAGTCCTGGTGGTTGGTAGAATGACCAGCAGGGTGTAGGATTTAGGAACTACTGGAGGTATATCCTCAGTGGCTTCACTGACTGTCCTGACATCCTTTACCAGGACTCCAGCAGCCCATGGGGCTCTGGAGGTCAGGCCAATCCCAGGATATGGAGCTCACCTGGGCAGGTACCCTACCCCCACCCCAGCCCACGGGGCTCTCGTGTTCAGGCCCCTCCCAGGATATGGGATTCCCTGGGCAGGTCCTCTGCAGTCCATGGGGCTCCCGTGGTCAGGCCCCTCCCAGGATACAGAGCTACCCTTGCAGGTACCTTGGCAGGGCTGGGCACACAGGAACCGTGCACATAGCCCTCATTGCAGAGCACTCCCAGCTCACCTGTCGCTCAGATCTGACACAGAGCACCTCAGAGCAGGACTTGAACTAACAAACAGCAGCTCTGACAGGTCTGTGACCCTGGGCATCACTCTGTGCGGCCTCCTCCACCTGGTCTTCCAGAGACTTCCACTGCACCCGGGGCACCAGGCCTCTGTCTCCAACCACCACCCACCCCTCCTCTCCCTGACTCCTGGGTTCCTCTCATTAGGAGAGGGTTTTCTTGAAGTTGTCTCCCACTCATGGGCCAGATAATATAATTAGAAAACAAGCCAGAGCTGCAGCCCCTTGTCTATCCTGACTCTCAGGAGCCCACACCTGTTCCTTGGACCTGGCCAATTCAGCAAGTTCCATTTTCAGCAACTGTGAGCCCCTGAGGGGTGATTATTGGCTGGCTTGGGAAGCCTGACCGTGCCGGCCAGCCCTCCCCAGGTGTGCCTGGGTTGAGATCAATATAAACACCGCTCCAGGCAGCAAGAGCCCCTGCAGCTGTGCCTGACGCCATTTTCTCTGCCCTGTCAGCAGTCTCGGGGCTGGGCTGGTGGGAGGGAGTGAGAGGCCACGGCTTTGTGGGTGTCCCAGTGTGAGTGGGGCTCTGCTGGACTTTCTGCAGCAGTTGCCAAGATGCTACCTGCTAAAGAAGAGGATGTGTCACCCACACCTGCCGCTGGAATTTCTCCCTGGGCACAGGTGAGGAAGGAAGAAAGCAGTGGGGGCCGGGACAGCAGGGGTATCTCAGGCAGGGAAATGGAGAGCTTCCAGAAGAGCACCCAGGGCCAGGACCATCCTGGCTGGCCTGCAGGCACCAAGTCGGCTGGCATGCTGTCCCTCATGTGGCTCCATGGCCCTTCCTCTAGGTTTTCAAGTCCTTGTACATATTCAGGTGTTTAGCCTTGGAAGGGTGGGAACATTTCAGCAGCAGCTGGCCTGGGGCTCGGCCCACGTTTACTCACAGATACCTCGGCACGGTCCACCAGCTTTGCAGTGAGGACGCTTGTTGCGAGGAGCATGCTGGCTGAATGGGAGATGATTCCCCACCACTGACCAACTTCAGAATTGTTTGCAATTGGAGCAAGTGCCCTGAAACGGTTTTCCTCTGTGTAACTGGTGGGTTCTGTTCTTTTTTATCTTTTTTTCGTTTTTGGTTCAAGGTAGATTTTATTCCTCTTTTGTGTATTTACAGATATAAGCATGGAAATAATTTATTCATATAAATACATGTATGTGAAGGGAAGAATATTTTTCTGTTTTACTTTTTTTAATTTTATTTTTTTATTTTGAATTTAATTTTATATTTTTATACAGCAGGTTGTTTTTGGTTATCTACTTTATACATATAAATGTATACATACCAATCCCAATATCTCAACTCCTCCCACCACCATCCCCAACAGCTTTCCCCCCTTGTTGTCCATACGTTTGTTGTATACATGTATTGCTCTATTTCTGCCTTGCAAAACGGTTCATCTGTACAATTTTTCTAGGTTCCACATATATGCATTAATATACAAGATTTGTTTTTCTCTTTCTGACTTACTTCACTCTGTATGACAGTCTCTAGATCCATCAACGTCTCTACAAATGTCCCAATTTCATTCCTTTTTATGGCTTAGTAATATTCCATTTTATATATGTACCACATCTTTATGCATTCGTCTGTCTGTGGGCATTTAGGTTGCTTCCATTTCCTGGATAGTGTAAATAGTGATGCAATGAACATTGTGGTGAATGTCTCTTTTTGATTTATGGTTTTGTCTGGGTATATGCCCAGTAGAGGGATTGCTGTATCATATGGTAATTCTATTCTTAGTTTTATAAGAAACTCCATAATGTTCTCCACAGTGACTGTATCAATTTACGTTCCCAACAATAGTGGAAGAGGATTCCTTATCTCCACACCGTTTCCAGCATTTGTTGTTTGTAGATTTTCTGATGATGCCCATTCTAATAGGTGTGAGGTGATACACCATGGATGAGTCTATTTCGTTGAGCAAAGAGTAGGTCTTGTTTATTACGTATTTGGCTTATGGAATGGTATGTGTGCTAATTTCAATCTGTTTTTATACAGCAGCCCAACTCAACTTTCCCCTTAAGCAAGCATAAGGTTTTTATCTAAATGTGAGACTCTGTTCGGTTTTGTAATTCAGTTTATGTGTAGCCAAGTTTACACTCCCTCTATTAGTGATATCTTATGATAATTATCTTTCTTTGTGTGATATATTTCTCTTAGAATCATCATAATTAAATCCACTCAATTTGCTGCTACAGGCCTGATGACATTGATTTCACTGCTGAGTGATATTCCGTTGTACGTAAGTAGCACAACTTCTTTATCCATTTTTTTCTTTCTGGGATACTTAATTTGTACTGGACTCGAGGTTCTTGTAAACACAGCAGCCCTAAATTTTGTGTTGGCTGTGTCTTGTTGATTTTAATTTTCCTAAGCTATAGGGCCAAAAGTGGAAGTGCCCTAGGCTCTGTAGCTTTGTTTTTTAGATGTTTCAGGATACACCATGAACATCTCCAGAGTGTCTGTTGGCAATTTACATCCCGCCCATCAGCATAACACGGCTCCCTGTTCTCCATGGCCTGTCCTGTGTTTCTGGTTTTTACACTTTATTCAGATGGCCTTTTTGACGAATGGGAAATGTGACTTCATTGTAGTGTGGATTTCCATTGCTGGAGTGCTTGGTTGGCCAAAATGTTCATATGCGTTTTTTCCTGAATATATTCAGGAAAAATGTATACGCACTTTTTGTCCATGTGCATCACTGTCAAAGATCTGCCGCTTTTCATATGCTTTAAATGCAATTCCAATCTACCTCTTGAAATATGATTCCTGCAATTCTGCCTCGTTTTCAAGTCCTCTTTGCAGACTTACTTCGATATATTTTTGCCAATAGCTGTCATTTATCTCTGCAGGTTTGTGAATTACAGTGCCCCTGAGCTCCTTTCTTAACTCGCTTCCTTGTAAGCTGGCCACAAAACTGCAGGTTTGCTTCAGGCCATAATCAGGGTCCAGCACGGCACTCTGAGCCTTTGGTTAATTCCTCTTCCTGGTGGGAAATTAGAGTTAAATGTGCCCCTCCAGATACCTGCCTCACTCCCAGCCACATGGTGATGTATGTCCTCAGGTTTGAGGCCATATGTGATGGGTTCCTCATCTTTTGATGATGTGGCCCCACTGGTGTGTGGACACTCCTGCCTGGTTCCCATCCCCTTGGTGATGTGGGCCCTCTGGTGAGACTCTGATCCTGGTTGGGTTCCTCACACATCCGTGAGGTGAGCCCTCTTCTCTGAGGTCACTCCTGCCTGGCTGGCACAACCCGCCTTGTTGACTTCGGCACCCTGGTGGCAGTTGGAACCTACTGGGAGCCTCCTTCCCGCGGTGATGAGGCCCTCTGGCGTCAGACCCTAATGGCGGGGTTCCCACATTTTCTGATACGTGCTAAGTGGTACGAGGGCACTCCTGCCAGGTTCCCATCCTCATGAGCGTGTGGGCCTTCTGTTCTGAGGTCCTAACGGCTGGGTTGCTCACACTTTCATGATGTGGGCCCTCTGCTGTGAGGTCAATCCTGCCTGGCTGGCGCACGTCGCCTTGGCGACGTGGACCCTCTGGTGGCAGTTGGAGCGTGCTGGGGCCTCCTCCCCTCAGTGATGAGGGCCTTCTGGTGTCAGGCCCTAAGTGCTGGGCTCCACACATTTTCTGATGTGTGCCCAGTGGTGCGAGTCACTCCTGCCAGGTTCCCATCCCCATGGGCATGTGGGACTTCTGTTCTGTGGTCCCAACTGCTGGGTTGCTCACAGTTTCATGATGTGGGCCCTTTGCTGTGTGTTCACTCTGGCCTGTATCCCATAGTGTCAGTGCTCTGGGCCTCCAGCTTGGAGTTTCCAACTTCTCGATTCCTCACCTTTTTTATTCTATGGGCCCTCGGTTGTGCGTCTCCTCCTGCATGCCTCACTCCCAGCCCCTTCGTGATGTGTGTCCCCTTGTTTGAGGCCACATGTGCTGTGTTCCTCACCTTTCTATAATGTGGCCACACGGGTGTGAGGACACTCTTGCCTGGTTCCCATTCCCTTGGTGATGTTGGCCCCACTGCTGTTAGGACAGTCTTGCCTGGTTCCCATCACCTTGGTGATGTTGGCCCTCTGGTGAGAGTCTGATCCTGGTTAGGTTCCTCACCCTTCTGTGAGGTGAGCCCTCTGCTCTGAGCTCACTCCTGCCTGGCTGGCACACACCGCCTTGGCAACGTCGGCCATATGGTGGCAGTTGGAGCCTGCTGGGAGCCTCCTCCCCTCGGTGATGAGGGCCCTCTGGCCTCAGGCCCTAACTGCTGGGTTCCCACATTTTCTGATTCGTGCTAAGTGGTGCAAGGACACTCCTGCCAGGTTCCCATCCCCATGGGGATGTGAGCCTTCTGCTCTGAGGTCCCAACGGCTGTGTTGCTCACAGTTTCATGATGAGGGCCCTCTGGTGTGAGTTCACTCCTGCCTAGATCCCATAGCCTCGCTGTTCCTGGCTGCCTGCCGGAGGTTCCAACTGTGGGATTCCTCACCTTTTTTATTCTATGGTCCCTCTGTTTTGAGGATCCTCTGGCCTGCCTCACTCCCAGCCCCTTGGTGATGTGTGTCCTCAGGTTTGAGGCCACGTGTGCTGGGTCCCTCAAATTATGGTGATGTAGCCCCACTGGTGTGAGGACACTCCTGCCTGGTTCCCATTCCCTTGGTGATGTTGGCCCTCTGGTGACAGTCTGATCCTTGTTGGGTTCCTCACACTTCTGTGAGGTGGGCTTTCTGCTCTGAGGTCACTCCTGCCTGGTTGGCACACCCCGCCTTGGTGACATCGGCCTTATGGTGGCAGTTAGAGCCTGCTGGGAGCCTCCTCCCCTCGGTGATGAGGGTCCTCTGGCCTCAGGTCCTAACTGCTGGGTTCCCACATTTTCTGATTCGTGGAAGTGGGCCGAGGACACTCCTGTCAGGTTCCCATCCCCATAGGGATGTGGGCCTTCTGCTCTGAGGTCCCATCCGCTGGGTTGCTCACAGTTTCATGATGTGGGACCTCTGCTGTGAGTTTGCTGTGGCCTGGATCCCATAGACTCTGTGCTCTAGGCAGCCTACTGGCCGGTTCCAACTGCTGGATTCCTCACAACTTTTATTCTGTGGGCTCTGTTTTGTGAGGATACTCCTGCTTGCCTCACTCCTAGCCCCTTGGAGATGTGGGTCCCCTGTTTTAGGCCACATGTTCTGGGTTCCTCACCTTTCTATAATGTGGCCACACTGGTGTGAGGACCCTCCTGCCTGGTTCCGATCCCCTTGGTGAGGTGGGCCCTCTGGTGAGAGTCTTATCCTGGCTGGTTTCCTCACCCTTCTGTGAGGTAGGCCCTCTGCGGTGAGGTCACTCCTGCCTGGCTGGCACACATCACCTTGGTGACGTGGGCCCTCAGTTGGGAGTTGGTGTCTGCTGCGAGTCTCCGTCCCTCGGTAATGAGGGCCCTCTTGCGTCAGACCCTAACTCCTGGGCTCCCAAAATTTGCAGATGTGCGACCTGTGGTGCGAGTACACTCCTGTCAGGTTCCCAACCCCATGGGAATTTGGGCCTTCTGCTCTGAGGTCCCAACGGCTGGGGTGCTCACAGTTTCATGATGAGGGCCCTCTGATGTGCGTTCATTCCGGCCTAGATCCCATAGGCTTGCTGCTCCTGGGCGCCTGCTGGGAGGTTCCAACTGCGGGATTCCTCACCTTTTTTATTCTATGGGCCCTCTGTTTTGAGGCTCCTCCTGCCTGCCTCAATCCCAGCCCCGTTGTGATGTGTGTCCTCTGGTGTGAGGCCACGTGTGCTGGGTCCCTCACCTTTCGATGATGTGGCCCCAATGGTGTGAGGACACTCGTGCCTGTTTCCCAGCCCCTTGGTGATGTGGCCCCTCTGGTGAGAGTCTGATCCTGGCTGGGTTCCTTACCGTTCTGTGAGGTGGGCCCTGTGCTCTGAGGTAACTCCTGCCTGGCTTGCTCCCATTGCCTTGGTGACGTCGGCCCTCTGGTGGCAGTTGGATCCTTTTGGAGACTCCTGTCCTCGGTGATGAGGTCCCTCTGGCGTCAGGCTCTAACTGCTGGGCTCCCCAGGTTTTCTGATGTGAGCCCAGTGATGCCAGGACACTCGTGAAATGTTCCCATCCCCATGGCGATATGGGCCTTCTGCTCTGAGGTTCCAACGACTGGGTTGCTCACAGTTTCCTGATGTTAGCTCTCTGGTGTTAGTTCACTCATTCCTAGATCCCATAGCCTCTGTACTCTGGGCCGCCTGCTGGGAAGTTCCAACTGCTGGGTTCCTCACCTTTTTTATTCTTTGGGCCCTGTGTTGGGAGGCTCCTCCTGCCTGTGTCACTCCCAGCCCCTTGGTGATGTAGGTCCTCTGGTTTGGGGCCACATGTGCCAGTTTCCTCATCTTTTAGTGATGTGGCCCCACTGGTGTGAGGACACTCGTGCCTGGTTCCCGTCCCCTTGGTGATATGGGCCCTCTGGTGAGAGTCTGATCCTGGTTGGGTTCCTCACACTTCTTTGAGGTGGGCCGTCTGCTGTGAGGTCACACCTGCCTGGCTGGCACACCCCGCCTTGGCGACGTGGGCCCTCTTGTGGTAGTTGGAACATGCTGGGAGCCTCCTCCCCTCAGTGATGAGGGCCCTCTGGCGTCAGGCCCTAACTGCTGGGTACCCACATTTTCTGATATGTGCTAAGTGGTGCGAGGACACTCCTGCCATGCTCCCAACACCTTGGGGATGTGGACCTTCTGCTCTGAGGTCCAAATGGCTGGGTTGCTCGCAGTTTCATGATGTGGACCCTCTGCTGTGAGTTTACTGTGGCCTGAATTGCATAGACTTGGTGCTCTTGGCCGCCTGCTGGGAGGTTCCCATTGCTGGATTCCTCAGCTTTTTTATTCTATGGGCCCTGTGTTGTGAGGCTACTCCTGCCTGGCTCATTCCGAGCCCCTTGGAGATGTGGGTCTTCTGGTTTAGGCCACATGTGCTGGGTTCCTCACCTTTCTATGATGTGGCCACACTGGTGTGAAGACTCTCCTGCCTGGTTCTGATCACCTTGGTGATGTGGGCCCTCTGGTGAGAGTCTTATCCTGGCTGTGTTCCTCACCCTTCTGTGAGGTAGGCCCTCTGCGGTGAGGTCACTCCTACCTGGCTGTCACACGTCACCTTGGCGACGTGGGACCTCAGTTGGGTGTTGGTGCCTGATTGGAGTCTCCTCCCCTTGGTAATGAGGACCCTCTGGCGTCAGGCCCTAACTCCTGGGTTCCCTAAATTCTCTGATGTGTGCCCTGTGGTGCGAGTACACTTCTGACAGGTTCCCAACCCCATGGGAATGTGGGCCTTCTGCTCTGAGATCCCAACGCCTAGGTTGCTCACAGTTTCATGATGACGGCCCTCTGGTGTGAGATCACTCTGGCCTGGATCCCATAGTCTCGCTGCTCCTGGCCGCCTGCTGGGAGGTTCCAACTGCGGGATTCTTCACCTCTTTAATTCTATGGTCCCTCTGTTTTGAGGCTCCTCCTGCCTGCCTCAATCCCAGCTCCCTTGTGATGTGTGTCCTCTGGTTTGAGGCCACGTGTGCTGGGTCCCTCACTTTTTGGTGATGTGGCCCCACTAGTGTGAGGACACTCCTGCCTGGTTCCCATTCCCTTGGTGATGTGGGCCCTCTGGTGAGAATCTGATCCTCTTTGGTTCTTCACACTTCTGTGAGGTTGACCCTCTGCTCTGAGGTCACTCCTGCCTGGTTGTCGCACTCCGCATTGGCGACGTCGCCCCTCTGGTAGCAGTCGGAGCTGGCTGGGAGCCACCGCCCCTCGGTGATGAGGGCCCTCTGGCATCAGGCACTAATTGCTGGGCTCCCCACATCTTTTCATGTGTGCCCACTCTTGCGATGACACTCCTGCTTGTTTCCCTTCCCCATGGGGATGTGGGCCTTCTGCTCTGAGGTCACAACGCCTGGGTTGCTTACAGAATCACAATGAGGGCCCTCTGTTGTGAGTTCATGCCGGCCTGGATCTCATAGCCTCAGTGCTCTGGGCCGCCTGCTAGGAAGATCCAACTGCTGGTTTCCACACCTTTTGTATACAATGGGACATGTGTTGTGAGGTTAATCCTGCCTGCCTCACTCCGAAACCCATGGTGATGTGGGTCCTCTGGTTTGAGGCCACATGTGCTGGGTACCTCAACTTTTGATGATGTGGCCCCACGGGTGTGAGGACACTCCTGCCTGGTTCCCATAACCTTGGTGATGTGGGCCCTCTGGGGAGAGTCTGATCCTGGCTGGGTTCCCTACCATTCTGTGAGGTGGGCCCTCTGATGTCAGGTCACTCCTGCCTGGCTAGCTCACATCGCCTTGGCGACGTGGGCCCTCTGTTGGCCACTGGAGCATGCTGGGAGCCTCCTACTCCCGTGAATGATGGCCCTGGAAAAAATGCATATGCCCTTTTTGGCCAAGTGCTTCATTGACGAGGTTCTGCCACTTCTCTTATGCTTTCAGAGCAATTCACGTCTACCTCCTGAAATCGGATTCCAGCAATTCTGCCCCACTTTCAAGTCCTCTTCGCAGCCTTAATTCAATATATTTTTGTACGATTTCTGTCATTTATAAGTCTGCAGGTATGTGAATGACAGTGCCCCTGAGCTCCTTTCCCCAACTCGCTTTCTTGTGAGCTGGCCACAAAACCGCAGGATTGCTTCAGGCCCTAATCTTGTTCCAGCACGGCATGCTGAGCCTTTGGTTAATTCCTTTTCCTGTTGGGAAATGAGTGTTAAAATTGCCCGTGCATACTGGGCATATACCCTGAGAAAACCAAAATTCAAAAAGAGTCATGTACCAAAATGTTCATTGCAGCTCTATTTACAATAGCCCGGAGATGGAAAGAACCTAAGCGCCCATCATCGGACGAATGGATAAAGAAGATGTGGCACATATACACAATGGAATATTACTCAGCCTTAAAAAGAAATGAAACTGAGTTATTTGTAATGAGATGGATAGACCTAGAGTCTGTCATACAGAGTGAAGTAAGTCAGAAAGAAAAAGACAAATAGCGTATGCTAACACATATATATGGAATTTAAAGGAAAAAAATGTCATGAAGAACCTAGGGATAAGACAGGAATAGAGGCGCAGACCTACTGGAGAACGGAATTGAGGATATGGGGAGGGGGAATGGTGAGTTTTGACAGGGCGAGAGAGAGTCATGGACATATACACACTAACAAATGTAGTAAGGTAGATAGCAAGGGGGAAGCAGCCGCAAGGCACAGGGATATTAGCTCGGGGCGTTGGGACAGCCTGGAGGGGTGGAAGGGGGAGAGAGGGAGGGAGGGAGACACAAGAGGGAAGACACAGGGAGCATAGGTATATGTATAGCTGATTCACTTTGTTATAAAGCAAAAACTAACACACCATTGTAAAGCAATTATACCCCAATAAAGATGTTAAAAAAAATATTTGCCCGTGCACACACCTACAGATAGTCTCCCATTGGTTCTCCGTATTCCTGTTCATCTTGCGCAGAAATTGCAAACAGTGCCAAACAGGAGGTTAAAGGCACTGACTCTCCAAATGGGGAGAGTGTAAGAAAAGGGTCTGGAATGGTGAACCTGAGTACCAGGGGACGAAAACAGACATGCATGTAAAAAGGATTCCCAGTCACACGGTGGAGCATACTCTGGGTTTCCCATGCAAATTTTAGCAGAAGGAAGAATCCCTTGAACCTGGAGAGTTGGGAACCATGGAATGGGTACCAGGAAGTATGACATCAAAGGGTCTGCATTTGCTCACTGAACCTCACCAATGCTATCAGCCCAAAGGGTCAAGCCTTATCTCTCACCCAGCTCTGGGTGTAGATGTGGTAAATCAGGTTGCATTACATGCCCTGTGTGAGTTATTTAAGAATTGCTCTCTATTTCACTGTCATTGTGTTTTGTTTTTGAAATTTTTTTTGGACACAGGGATTTATCGGATTTTCACTGCTGCGTTAATGACGCTGTACACATTCTTGATTCTCTTACGGAGACATAAATATCCACGGGTTTTAAGATTCTTCCTAGTCAGGTATATTCCTAGGCGTTGAATATGTGGTGTTGAGTCCATTTCGTTGAGCAAGGAGTAGGTCTTGTCTATTACATATTTGGCTTATGGAACGGTATCTGTGCTAATTTCAGTCTCTGGTTTTATGCAGCACTCCAACGCACCTTTCTACATAAGAAAGCACAAGTTGGTTTTCTAAATTTGAGACTGTTCTGTTTTGTAATTCAGTTCATGTGTAGTCAAGTTTACATACTGTGTATTAGTGATATTTTATGATGTTTCTTTTTATGTGTGACTTATTTCACGTAGAATCACCATACCTGAATCCACTCACTATGCCGCTACGGGACTGATGACACAGATTTCATTGCTGAGTGATATTCCATTATACGTACGTACCACAACTTCTTTATCCATTGTTTGCTCTCTGAGATATTTACCTGGTACTGTAAACGAGGTTCTTGTGAACAGAGAGGTCCCAAACTTTGAGGTGGCTGGGTGTTTTTGATTTTAATTTCCCTAAGCCGTAGGACCATAAGTGGAAGTGCCATAGGCTGTGTTGCTTTGTTTCTTACGTGTTTCAGGAAACACATAACACATCTCCAGAACGGCTGTCGGCAATTTACATCATATGCATCAGCATAATAAGGATCCCTGTTTTCCATTGCCTGTCCTCCGTTTCTGGATTTTACAATTTTTTTAAATGGCCCTTTTGCCCTGGGGGGCACTGAGACTTCATTGTAGTGCAGGTTTATTTACAAGCTTGCTTGGTAGGCCAAAAAGTGCGTATGCGTTTTTTCCTGAATATATTTAGGGAAAAAAGCATCCGCACTTTTTGGACAAGCGCATCATTATCGACGTTCTGCCTCTTTTCCTATTCTTTAAGTGCAATTCCTGTTTAACACTTCAATCGTTTTCCTGAATTTCTGCCCCGATTTCAAGTCCCCTTTGCAGGCTTACTTCAATATATTTTTGGAGGATAGCTGTCATTTATAACTCTGCAGGTCTGTGAATTACAGTGCCCCTGAGCTCCTTTCTTCAACTCGCTTTCTTGTGAGCTGGGCACAAAACCGCAGGATTGCTTCAGGCACTAATCTCTTTCCAGAAGGGCACGCTGAGCCTTTGGTTAATTCCTCTTCCTGGTGGGAAATGAGCATTACATTTGCCCGTGCAGACAACTACAGCTAGTCTCTCATTGGTTCTCCCTATTCCTGTTCATCTTGCACAGAAATTGCAAGCTGTGCCAAAGAGGAGGTTAAAGGCACTGACTCTCCAAGCGGGGAGAGTGTTAGTACAGCATCTGGAATGGTGAACCCGAGGACCAGGATACGAAAACTGAGATGCATTTTAAATCGTTTCCCAATCACACGGTGGACGATACTCTGGGTTTCCCATGCATGTTTTAGCTGGAGGAAGAATGCCTTGAACCTGGAGAGTTGGGACCCATGGAATGGGTACCATGCAGTATGACTTCAAAGGGTCTGCATTTGCTCACCGAAACTCACCAATGCTATCAGCCTGAAGTGTCCAGCCTTATGTCTCAACCAGCTCTGGGTGTAGATGTGGTCAATCCCGGTTGCATCACATGCCCTGAGTGAATTATTTAAGAATTGCTCTCTATTTCACTGTCTTTGTGTTTTGTTTTCGAAATTTATTTTGATAATGGGATTTATCGGATTTTCACTGCTGCGTTTCGGCCGCTGTACACACGCTTGATTCCCTTACGGAGACATATATATCCATTGGTTATAAGATTCTTCCTAGTCAGGTATATACCTAGGCGTTGAATATGTGGTGTTGGGTCCATTTCGTTGAGCAAGGAGTAGGTCTTGTCTATTACATATTTGGCTTATGGAAAGTTATCTGTGCTAATTTCAGTCTCTTGTTTTATGCAGCACCCCAAGGCACCTTTTCCCATAAGCAAGCACTAGTTGGTTTTCTAGATTTGTGACCCTGTTCTGTATTGTAATTCAGTTCATGTGTAGTCAAGTTTACATTCCGTATATTAGTGATATCTTATGATGTTTCTTTTTCTGTGTGATGTAGTTCACGTAGAATCACCGTACCTGCATCCACTCACTATGCCGCTATGGGCCTGATGATACAGATTTCATTGCTGAGTGATATTGCATTGTACGTACGTGCCACAAATTCTTTATCCATTTTTTGCTTTCTGGGATATTTACCTGATACTGTAGACGAGCTTCTTGTGAACACAGCCGTCCCAAATATTGGGGTGGCTGTCTGTTTTTGATTTTAATTTCCATAAGCTATAGGACCATAAGTGGAAGTGCCATTGGCTGTGTTGCTTTGTTTCATACGTGTTTCAGGAAACACCATACACTTCTCCAGGGTGGCTGCTGGCAATTTACATCCTGCCAATCAGCATAACAAGGCTCCCTGTTCTCCATATCCTGTCCTACCTTTCTGGATTTTACACTTTTTTCAGATGGCCCTTTTGCCCGGGGGGCAGTGAGACTTCATTGTAGTGCAGATTTCTTTACAGGCTTGCTTGGTTGGCCAAAAAGGGCGTATGCGTTTTTTCCTGAATATATTCAGGAAAAAACGCATACGCCCTTTTTGGCCAAGTGCATCATTGTCGACGTTGTGCCTCTTTTCCTATGCTTTCATGGCAATTCCAGTCTACCCCCTGCAATCGTTTTCCTGAAATTCTGCCCCGCTTTCAAGTCCTCTTCGTAGGCTTACTTCAATATATTTTTGGAGGATAGCTGTCATTTATAACTCTGCAAGTTTGTGAATTAAAGTGCCCCTGAGCTCCTTTCTTCAACTCGCTTTCTTGTGAGCTGGGCACAAAACCGCAGGATTGCTTCAGGCCCTAATCTGTTTCCGGCAGGGCACGCTGAGCCTTTGGTTAATTCCTCTTCCTGGTGGGAAATGAGCCTTACATTTGCCCGTGCAGACACCTACAGCTAGTCTCTCATTGGTTCTCCCTATTCCTGTTCATCTTGCACAGAAATTGCAAGCTGTGCCAAAGAGGAGGTTAAAGGCACTGACTCTCCAAGCGGGGAGAGTTTTAGTAAAGCATCTGGAATGGTGAACCCGAGGATCAGGATACGAAAACTGAGATGCATTTTAAATCGTTTCCCAATCACACGGTGGACCATACTCTGGGTTTCCCATGCATGTTTTAGCTGGAGTAAGAATCCCTTGAACCTGAAGAGTTGGGACCCTTGGAATAGGTACCATGCAGTGTGACTTCAAAGGGTCTGCATTTGCTCACCGAAACTCACCAATGCTATCAGCCTGCAGTGTCCAGCCTTATGTCTCAACCAGCTCTGGGTGTAGATGTGGTCAATCCCGGTTGCATCACATGCCCTGAGTGAATTATTTAAGAATTGCTCTCTATTTCACTGTCTTTGTGTTTTGTTTTCGAAATTTATTTTGATAATGGGATTTATCGGATTTTCACTGCTGCGTTTCGGCCGCTGTACACACGCTTGATTCTCTTACGGAGACATATATATCCATGGGTTTTAAGATTCTTCCTAGTCAGGTATATTCCTAGGGGTTGAATATGTGGTGTTGAGTCCATTTCGTTGAGCAAGGAGTAGCTCTTGTCTATTACATATTTGGCTTATGGAATGTTATCTGTGCTAATTTCAGTCTCTGGTTTTATGCAGCACCACAAGGCACCTTTCCCCATAAGCAAGCACTAGTTGGTTTTCTAAATTTGAGAACCTGTTCTGTTTTGTACTTCAGTTCATGTGTAGTCAAGTTTACATTCCGTGTATTAGTGATATCTTATGATGTTTCTTTTTCTGTGTGACATAGTTCACGTAGAATCACCGTACCTGCATCCACTCACAATGCCGCTATGGGCCTGATGACACAGATTTCATTGCTGAGTGATATTGCATTGCACGTACGTGCCACAATTTCTTTATCCATTTTTTGCTTTCTGTGATATTTACCTGATACTGTAGACGAGCTCCTTGTGAACACAGCTGTCCCAAATATTGGGGTGGCTGTCTGTTTTTGATTTTAATTTCCGTAAGGTATAGGACCATAAGTGGAAGTGCCATAGGCTGTGTTGCTATGTTTCTTATGTGTTTCAGGAAACACCATACACTTCTCCAGGTTGGCTGCTGGCAATTTACATCCTGCCAATCAGCATAACAAGGCTCCCTGTTCTCCATATCCTGTCCTAACTTTCTGCATTTTACACTTTTTTCAGATGGTCCTTTTGCCCGGGGGCAGTGAAACTTCATTGTAGTGCAGATTTCCTTTACAGGCTTGCTTGGTTGGCCAAAAAGCGCGTATGCGTTTTTTCCTGAATATATTCAGGAAAAAACGCATATGCCCTTTCTGGCCAAGTGCATCATTGTCGACGTTCTGCCTCTTTTCCTATGCTTTCAGGGCAATTCCAGTCTACCCCCTGCAATCGTTTTCGTGAAATTCTGCCCCGCTTTCAAGTCCCCTTCGCAGGCTTATTTCAATATATTTTTGGAGGATAGCTGTCATTTATAACTCTGCAGGTTTGTGAATTACAGTGCCCCTGATCTCCTTTCTTCAACTCGCTTTCTTGTGAGCTGGGCACAAAACCGCATGATTGCTTCAGGACCTAATCTGTTTCCGGCAGGGCATGCTGAGCCTTTGGTTGATTCCTCTTCCTGGTGGGAAATGACCGTTACATTTGCCCGTGCAGACACCTACAGCTAGTCTCTCATTGGTTCTCCCTATTCCTGTTCATCTTGCACAGAAATTGCAAGCTGTGCCAAAGAGGAGGTTAAAGGCACTGACTCTCCAAGCGGGGAGAGTGTTAGTAAAGCATCTGGAATGGTGAATCCGAGGACCAGGATACGAAAACTGAGATGCATTTTAAATCATTTCCCAATCACACGGTGGACGATACTCTGGGTTTCCCATGCATGTTTTAGCTGGAGGAAGAATCCCTTGAACCCGGAGAGTTGGGACCCATGAAATGGGTACCATACAGTATGACTTCAAAGGGTCTGCATTTGCTCACCGAAACTCACCAATGCTATCAGCCTGAAGTGTCCAGCCTTATGTCTCAACCAGCTCTGGGTGTAGATGTGGTCAATCCCAGTTGCATCACATGCCCTGAGTGAATTATTTAAGAATTGCTCTCTATTTCACTGTCTTTGTGTTTTGTTTTCGAAATTTATTTTGATAATGGGATTTATCGGATTTTCACTGCTGCGTTTCGGCCGCTGTACACACGCTTGATTCTCTTACGGAGACATATATATCCATGGGTTTTAAGATTCTTCCTAGTCAGGTATATTCCTAGGCGATGAATATGTGGTGTTGAGTCCATTTCGTTGAGCAAGGAGTAGGTCTTGTCTATTACATATTTGGCTTATGGAATGTTATCTGTGCTAATTTCAGTCTCTGGTTTTATGCAGCACCCCAAGGCACCTTTCCCCATAAGCAAGCACTAGTTGGTTTTCTAAATTTGAGACCCTGTTCTGTTTTGTAATTCAATTCATGTGTAGTCAAGTTTACATTCCGTGTATTAATGATATCTTATTATGTTTCTTTTTCTGTGTGACGTAGTTCACGTAGAATCACCCTACCTTCATCCACTCACTATGCCGCTACGGGCCTGATGACACAGATTTCATTGCTGAGTGATACTGCATTGCACGTACGTGCCACAACTTCTTTATCCATTTTTTGCTTTCTGGGATATTTACCTGGTACTGTAGACGAGCTTCTTGGGAACACAGCCGTCCCAAACTTTGGGGTGGCTCTCTGTTTTTGATTTTTATTTCCCTAAGGAATAGGACCATAAGTGCAATTGCCATAGGCTATGTTGCATTATTTCTTACGTGTTTCAGGAAACACCATACATTTCTCCATGGTGGCTGTTGGCAATTTACATCCTGCCAATCAGCATAACAAGGCTCCCTGTTCTCCATATCCTGTCCTAACTTTCTGGATTTTACACTTTTTTCAGATGGCCCTTTTGCCCGGGGGGCAGTGTGACTTCATTGTAGTGCAGATTTCCTTTACAGGATTGCTTGGTTGGCCAAAAAGTGCGTATGCGTTTTTTCCTGAATATATTCAGGAAAAAACGCATACGTCCTTTTTGGCAAAGTGCATCATTGTCGACGTTGTGCCTCTTTTCCTATGCTTTCAGGGCAATTCCAGTCTACCCCCTGCAATCGTTTTCCTGAAATTCTGCCCCGCTTTCAAGTCCCCTTCGCAGGCTTACTTCAATATACTTTTTGAAGATAGCTGCCGTTTATAACTCTGCAGGTTTGTGAATTACAGTGCCCCTGAGCTCCTTTCTTCAACTCGCTTTCTTGTGAGCTGGGCACAAAACCGCAGGATTGCTTCAGGCCCTAATCTGTTTCCAGCAGGGCACACTGAGCCTTTGTTTAATTCCTCTTCCTGGTGGGCAATGAGCGTTACATTTGCCCGTGCAGACATCTAAAGCTAGTCTCTAATTGGTTCTCCCTATTCCTGTTCATCTTGCACAGAAATTGCAAGCTGTGCCAAACAGGAGGTTAAAGGCACTGACTCTCCAAGTGGGGAGAGTGTTAGTAATGCATCTGTAATGGTGAACCCGAGGACATGGATACGAAAATTGAGATGCATTTTAAATCGTGTCCCAATCACACGGTGGACGATACTCTGGGTTTCCCATGCATGTTTTAGCTGGAGGAAGAATCCATTCAACCTGGAGAGTTGGGACCCATGGAATGGGTACCATGCAGTATGACTTCAAAGGGTCTGCATTTGCTCACCGAAACTCACCAATGCTATCAGCCTGAAGTATCCAGCCTTATGTCTCAACCAGCTCTGGGTGTAGATGTGGTCAATCCCGGTTTCATCACATGCCCTGAGTGAATTATTTAAGAATTGCTCTCTATTTCACTGTCTTTGTGTTTTGTTTTCGAAATTTATTTTGATAATGGGATTTATCGGATTTTCACTGCTGCGTTTCGGCCGCTGTACACACGCTTGATTCTCTTACGGAGACATATATATCCATGGGTTTTAAGATTCTTCCTAGTCAGGTATATTCCTAGGCGTTGAATATGTGGTGTTGGGTCCATTTCGTTGAGCAAGGAGTAGGTCTTGTCTATTACATATTTGGCTTATGGAAAGCTATCTGCGCTAATTTCAGTCTCTGGTTTTATGCAACACCCCAAGGCACCTTTCCCCATAAGAAAGCACTAGTTGGTTTTCTAAATTTGAGACCCTGTTCTGTTTTGTAATTCAGTTCATGTGTAGTCAAGATTACATTCCGTGTATTAGTGATATCTTATGATGTTTCTTTTTCTGTGTGACGTAGTTCACGTAGAATCACCGTACCTGCATCCACTCACTATGCCGCTACGGGCCTGATGACACAGATTTCATTGCTGTGTGATATTGCATTGTACGTACGTGCCACAACTTCTTTATCCATTTTTTGCTTTCTGGGATATTTACCTGATACTGTAGACGAGTTTCTTGTGAACACAGCCGTCCCAAATATTGGGGTGGCTGTCTGTTTTTGATTTTAATTTCCGTAAGCTATAGGACCATAAGTGGAAGTGCCATAGGCTGTGTTGCTTTGTTTCTTACGTGTTTCAGGAAACACCATACACTTCTCCAGGGTGGCTGCTGGCAATTTACATCCTGCCAATCAGCATAACAAGGCTCCCTGTTCTCCATATCCTGTCCTACCTTTCTGGATTTTACACTTTTTTCAGATGGCCCTTTTGCCCAGGGGGCAGTGAGACTTCATTGTAGTACAGATTTCCTTTACAGGCTTGCTAGGTTGGCCAAAAAGGGCGTATGCAGTTTTTCCTGAATATATTCAGGAAAAAACGCATACGCCCTTTTTGGCCAAGTGCATCATTGTCGACGTTGTGCCTCTTTTCCTATGCTTTCAGGGCAATTCCAGTCTACCCCCTGCAATCGTTTTCCTGAAATTCTGCCCCGCTTTCAAGTCCCCTTCGGAGGCTTTCTTCAATATATTTTTGGAGGATAGCTGTCATTTATACCTCCGCAGGTTTGTGAATTACAGTGCCCCTGAGCTCCTTTCTTCAACTCGCTTTCTTGTGAGCTGGGCACAAAACCGCAGGATTGCTTCAGGCCCTAATCTGTTTCCGGCAGGGCATGCTGAGCCTTTGGTTAATTCCTCTTCCTGTTGGGAAATGACCGTTACATTTGCTCGTGCAGACACCTACAGCTAGTCTCTCATTGGTTCTCCCTATTCCTGTTCATCTTGCATAGAAATTGCAAGCTGTGCCAAAGAGGAGGTTAAAGACACTGACTCTCCAAGCGGGGAGAGTGTTAGTAAAGCATCTGGAATGGTGAACCCGAGGACCAGGATACGAAAACTGAGATGCATTTTAAATCGTTTCCCAATCACACGGTGGACGATACTCTGGGGTTCCCATGCATGTTTAGCTGGAGGAAGAATGCCTTGAACCTGGAGAGTTGGGACCCATGGAATGGGTACCATGCAGTATGACTTCAAATGGTCTGCATTTGCTCACCGAAACTCACCAATGCTATCAGCCTGAAGTGTCCAGCCTTATGTATCAACCAGCTCTGGCTGTAGAGGTGGTCAATCCCGGTTGCATCACATGCCCTGAGTGAATTAGTTAAGAATTGCTCTCTATTTCACTGTCTTTGTGTTTTGTTTTCGAAATTTATTTTGATAATGGGATTTATTGGATTTTCACTGCTGCGTTTCGGCCGCTGTACACACGCTTGATTTTCTTACGGAGACATATATATCCATGGGTTTTAAGATTCTTCCCAGTCAGGTATATTCCTAGGCGTTGAATATGTGGTGTTGGGTCCATTTCGTTGAACAAGGAGTAGGTCTTGTCTATTACATATTTGGCTTATGGTAAGTTATCTGTGCTAATTTCAGTCTGTGGTTTTATGCAGCACCCCAAGGCACCTTTCCCCATAAGCAAGCACTAGTTGGTTTTCTAAATTTGAGACCCTGTTCTGTTTTGTAATTCAGTTCATGTGTAGTCAAGTTTACATTCCGTGTATTAGTGATATCTTATGATGTTTCTTTTTCTGTGTGACGTAGCTCACGTAGAATCACCGTACCTGCATCCACTCACTATGCCGCTACGGGCCTGATGACACAGATTTCATTGCTGAGTGATATTGCATTGTACGTACGTGCCACAACTTCTTTATCCATTTTTGCTTTCTAGGATATTTACCTGATACTGTAGACGAGCTTCTTGTGAACACAGCCGTCCCAAATATTGGGGTGGCTGTCTGTTTTTGATTTTAATTTCCGTAAGCTATAGGACCATAACTGGAAGTGCCATAGGCTGTGTTGCTTTGTTTCTTACGTGTTTCAGGAAACACCATACACTTCTCCAGGGTGGCTGCTGGCAATTTACATCCTGCCAATCAGCATAACAAGGCTCCCTGTTCTCCATATCCTGTCCTACCTTTCTGGATTTTACACTTTTTTCAGATGGCCCTTTTGCCCGGGGGGCAGTGAGACTTCATTGTAGTGCAGATTTCCTTTACAGGCTTGCTTGTTTGGCCAAAAAGGGCGTATGCGTTTTTTCCTGAATATATTCAGGAAAAAACGCATACGCCCTTTTTGGCCAAGTGCATCATTGTCGACGTTCTGCCTCTTTTCCTATGCTTTCAGGGCAATTCCAATCTACCCCCTGCAATGGTTTTCCTGAAACTCTGCCCCGCTTTCAAGTCCCCTTCGCAGGCTTACTTCAATATATTTTTGGAGGATAGCTGTCATTTATAACTCTGCAGGTTTGTGAATTACAGTGACCCTGAGCTCCTTTCTTCAACTCGCTTTCTTGTGAGCTGGGCACAAAACCGCAGGATTGCTTCAGGCCCTAATCTGTTTCCGGCAGGGCACGCTGAGCCTTTGGTTAATTCCTCTTCCTGGTGGGAAATGAGCGTTACATTTGCCCGTGCAGACACCTATAGCTAGTCTCTCATTGGTTCTCCCTATTCCTGTTCATCTTGCACAGAAATTGCATGCTGTGCCAAAGAGGATGTTAAAGGCACTGACTCTCCAAGCGGGGAGAGTGTTAGTAAAGCATCTGGAATGGTGAACCCGAGGACCAGGATACGAAAACTGAGATGCATTTTAAATCGTTTCCCAATCACACGGTGGACGATACTCTGGGTTTCCCATGCATGTTTTAGCTGGAGGAAGAATCCCTTGAACCTGGAGAGTTGGGACCCATGGAATGGGTACCATGCAGTATGACTTCAAAGGGTCTGCATTTGCTCACCGAAACTCACCAATGCTATCAGCCTGAAGTGTCCAGCCTTATGTCTCAACCAGCTCTGGGTGTAGATGTGGTCAATCCCGGTTGCATCACATGCCCTGAGTGAATTATTTAAGAATTGCTCTCTATTTCACTGTCTTTGTGTTTTGTTTTCGAAATTTATTTTGATAATGGGATTTATCGGATTTTCACTGCTGCATTTCGGCCGCTGTACACACGCTTGATTCTCTTATGGAGACATATATATCCATGGGTTTTAAGATTCTTCCTAGTCAGGTATATTCCTAGGCCTTGAATATGTGCTGTGGGTCCATTTCTTTGAGCAAGGAGTAGGTCTTGTCTATTACATATTTGGGTTATGGAAAGTTATCTGTGCTAATTTCAGTCTCTGGTTTTATGCAGCACCCAAAGGCACCTTTGCCCATAAGCAAGCACTAGTTGGTTTTCTAAATTTGAGACCCTGTTCTGTTTTGTAATTCAGTACATATGTAGTCAAGTTTACATTCCGTGTATTAGTGATATCTTATGATGTTTCTTTTTCTGTGTGACGTAGTTCACGTAGAATCACCGTACCTGCATCCACTCACTATGCCCCTACGGGCCTGATGACACAGCTTTCATTGCTGAGTGATACTGCATTGCACGTACGTGCCACAACTTCTTTATCCATTTTTTGCTTTCTGGGATATTTACCTGGTACTGTAGACGAGCTTCTTGGGATCACAGCCGTCCCAAACTTTGTGGTGGCTCTCTGTTTTTGATTTTAATTTCCCTAAGGAATAGGACCATAAGTGCCATTGCCATAGGCTGTGTTGCTTTATTTCTTACGTGTTTCAGGAAACAC